>NC_134865.1:1497500-1827500 GCF_049852395.1 Peromyscus maniculatus bairdii | reverse complement strand
ACAACCAATTGTACAATAAATGCTTCTTCTAAGATAACCGGAGGAAATTGGTGTCAGAGCCTTAGGACCAGGAATTAACCATAGGAAAATTGAACTTCACTGTGGGCAAGACAGGACTATTTTAAAACCTTGGGCTGAGAAAAGAAAATCTAATTAGAAAAATGTATAAAGAAAAAAATTGGCAGATCAAAATTTTTTTTAAAAAATGACTTTTAAAAAGGTACCACAAAGTGAGAAATATAATGGCAGATAAAGAAATACTTGTAGTGTGTGTGATAGACTGAAGGCCTACAAAAGCCAAGAGCAGCTGATAAGCAAGCTTCAAAGAAGTGAGGGGCCCAGGAGGTGAGTCCTTGCCTCTGCCCATGAAGCCCTGGGTTGGATTAAAAAACTGGCCTGTGGTGCATACTTGTAACCCAGCACTGAAGAGATATAGGTAGAAGGAGCCGATGTTCAGGGCATCCTTGGCTATATGGGGAGTTAAAAGCCAGTCGATTCTGTCAAAGAAAAAAAAAATTAAAAAGTCGGAGTAAAACAGGAGAAAAACATAAAACTCAGCACTGACCTGCAGAGCATGGCGCTGGCACCACAGTCTCAGAAGATGCCGGCATCAGCGGTGGTGGTACAAGCTGCATCTCAGTGTTTGTCAGTCTGCAGGCTTTACTGTGGTGTGGCCTCAGAGCTTGCTCTCTGCAAGACCAGATGCTGGGCCTTCAGTCTCCCTGTTGACCCGTGAACTACTTAATAAGTCATTTCTTAAATGTTCATGAGGTGTTTTTTTGTTTGAGACAGGGTTTCTCTCTGTAGACCTGGCTGTCCTGGAACTCACTCTGTAGACCAGACTGGCCTCGAACTCACCTCTGCCTCCCCAGGGCTGAGATTAAAGGTGTGCACCACCATGCCCAGCTAAATTTTATGGATTTTTATATACACCAAGGAACACATAAAATATCACTTAGAGATAAACACACTCACCTGCCAGATTAAACAGGGCCAGGGAGATGGCTCAGCAGGTCAGGGTGGTTGATCTAAGCTTGGTGACCTAAGTTTCCCACATGGCAGAAGGAGACAGCTGGCTCCTACGAGTTGTCTTCTGACCTCCACACATGTACCTTATGGGTTATGTGCATGCCTTCTCCCCCCCCCCCCAAAAAAAAACCCCCTAATATAAAGACAAATTTTTAGAATTATCACTATCACTTTGCAAGTTTCTTGTTTATCTTTCTTGGTTGAGCACAGAGCTCCCCCCCCCCCCCCACAGATTATCATTATTTTTGTTGTTGTTGTTGTTGTTGTTGTTTTGGCTGTGTAGTGTAGCATGCTAATATCATGGGCTATATCTTTAAAATGCCTTTGAGTGGGAGACTCCTTCCCAGCACTTTGAGCAGGACAACCCATACAACTTCGAGTGTGGAAAATGAAGACCGTTCAGAATGGATGTGGGGAGGAGGAGGAGAGCCTGTGGTCAATCTTTCTTTACGTTGTGCATGTGCGTGAGTATCTGTGTGCAGGTGTGTGCACGTGAGTGCAGTTGCTCAAGGAGTCCAGAAAAGAGCGTTGGGTCCTCTGCAGCTGGAGTTTCAGGCGGTGGTGAGCTATCCAGTGTGGTGTGGGAGCTGAACTGGCTCCTCTGCAAGAGCATCATGCTCAGTCGCTGGGTCATCTCGCTAGCCCATGTGGGGTTTCTTTTATTAATTCCTGTGACTTTGCTCCTCTGTTGGCTGAGGGAGTTTTACATTTCCTTTGGACATCATGAAGCCTTGAATCTCTTTCAGACAAATTTGATGCTATAATGAAACCTGCCACTTGGTCAGCACTGTTCAGGTTCGGGGTTCACTATTCCGTTAGAACTGTTGACTCCGTTCTTTAATTCTTGTTACAGATCTTATGGGGGATGCTTCTGAGTATTCAGGTCTATGTTCTATCATTGTTCCTGTTATTTTTTTTAATTACTTTTTCTTTTGAGTCAGGATCTTTTTGTTTTGTTTTGTTTTTCCAGATAGAGTTTCTCTGCATAGCTCTGATTGTCCTGGAACTGCTCCTTAGACCAGGCTGGCCTGGAACTCAGTTCTGCCTGTCTCTGTCTCCCGAGTGCTAGGATTAAAGGTGTGTGCTGTTGCCACCATAGCCTCCACCTCCACCACCACCACAGCCACCACAGCCGCCACAGCCACCACAGCCACCACAGCCACCACAGCCACCACAGCCACCACAGCCACCACCACCACCACCACAGCCACCACAGCCACCACAGCCACCACCACCTCCACCACCACAGCCACCACAGCCACCACCACCACCACCACCACAGCCACCACAGCCACCACAGCCACCACCACCACCACCACAGCCACCACCACCACCACCACCACCACCACCACCACCACCACCACAGCCACCACCACCACCACCACCACAGCCACCACCACCACCACCACCACCACCACCACCACCACCACCACCACAGCCACCACAGCCACCACAGCCACCACAGCCACCACAGCCACCACCACCACCACCACATCTCCTGGCCTTGAGTCAGGGTCTTATGTATCCCAGGCTTCCCTCAAACTTGCTGTATGTCAAGGCTAACCTTGAGCCCTTGATCCTCCTGAATCTCGCTCTTGAGTGCTGGGATCACAGGTGTGCACTCTCTGCTCAGTTTATGTGCTGTGACGGACCAGGGCTTTGTGTAAACTAAGCAAGCAGTACACCAACTGAGCTACTGACCCTGTGTTCTTCTGTTTTGAGGCTGAATGTTCTGTTTTCGTCATTGTCTGAGCCCTTGGTGTCTACCACCTTACCAGATGGTCAATGTCTTGAATTCCTTCTTGTCACTTTTTAACAGTTTTATTACTCATGCCTCTGTAAACAGTATAGTATTTGATCTGAGAATTATAGCATATTTTCCCTTTTAGATTTATGCAATTTTTTTTGTTTTGGTTCTTTTTGTTTTGTTTTGTTTTGGTTTGGGTTTTTTTTGGAGACAATTTCTCTGGGTAGCCCTGGCTGTCCTGGAATTCACTCTGTAGACCAGGTTGGCCTTGAACTCACAAAGATCTGCCTGCCCCTGCCTCCTGAGTGTTGGGATCAAAGGCTTGTGCCACCATCTCCAGGCACATTTTTTTAAATCAGTTTTACTTCTTTTTTTTTTTTTTAATCTGACTTTATTTTATGTGCATTGGTGTGAAGGTGTCAGATCCCCTGGAATTGGAATTACAGATTGTGAGCTGCCATGGGGGTGCTGGGAATTGAACCGAGGCACTCTGGAAGAGCAGCCAGTGCTCTTAACTACTGAACCATCTCTCCAGCCCCTACTTGTTCTTTTTTAAAATTGATATGTGTATGTATATATACAGCTGCTGGGGGTCGGTTACCTACAGAGGCCAAAAGGGCATCAGATTCCCTGAGGCAGGAGTATCAGGTCGTGAGCCACTCAAGCTCCTGACGTGCATGCTGGGATCCAAACCCAGGTCCTCTGGGAGAACAGCAAATGCTCTTAACTACTGAGCCGCCTCTGCAGCCCTGCTTATGTGTGCATTGTGTAATCATCCAGAGTACACGTGTATGGCTAGTCCTTTTGTTTGTTTGTTCATTCATTCATTCATTCATTCATTCATTCATTCATTTATTTATGATTTTTGAGACAGGGTTTCTCTGTGTGGTCCTGGCTGTTCTGGAACTCTTTATGGAACAGATTGGCCTAAACTCAGAGATCTGTCTGCCTCTTCCTCTGAGTTCTGGGATTAAACCTAGAGATTACATCTGTCTGCTGCCATCACCACCAGCATCACCACCCCAATCACCACCCCTCCCACCCCTTCTTAGCCCTCTTATTTATTATCCGTTCCAGTTCTTCAGTGCCTGTGCTAGAAACTTTATTAAATATCACCAAATATTTCTCATATACATCGCAAGCCATGATCCATTTATTTGAAGTGATTTCCGTTTAGTGTTGTGTTATGTAAACTTACTCTTACCAATATAGTTCACTGTTGGTGAATGTTGTTCTTTTTTTCCTTTGTTGCTATATAATCAGCGACGCTGCAGTGAGCATCCTTACATGTCTATTACACACGCACCGGGTATGTGCATTCTCTAGGCATGTACCAAAGAATGGAATGTTGGGCCACTTGTGGGGCAAATTGAATTGGAGATTTCAGACTGTTGACAAAATATTTGTATTAATTTGCATCTCCACCAGCCCCCTCATTCTTCTGCATCCTCAACAACATTTGGTACCATCTGCCCTTAATTTTTCTGCCAACACAGTGAGGGCGACATGGTATTTCATTGTGGTTTTGGTTTTCCTTGTTCAGATGAATGATGTTTGTCGTGTGTTTGTCGTGTGTGTGTGTGTGTGTGTGTGTGTGTGTGTGTGTGTGTGTGTGTGATTCGTGCAGGGACCTGAGGACTTGCTTGCACATGTGGAGGTCAAAGGATAACTTGATGAGTCTCTGGGATCGCCTCTCTCCTTCCACCTTGGTTTGAGGTAGGGTCCCGTTGTGTCTGCCCTGCTGCGGCAGATTCCAGGCCAGCTGAGGTTCGGGACTCTGGGCAATTCTCCTGTCTCCACCTCCGTGTCTGGGTGCTAAGCCGGGGTTGCCAGGCTGGTGTGGTAAGTGCTTTTTCCACAGATCCAGCCTGGTGGTCAAGGTTGCTGACAAGCGTCAGTTGTTTTCCTAACTTTGGGGTCTGTTTGTGTTTTCTCCTTTGTGAAAATACTGGTCTGTGTGTTTTTCTGGTGGGTTGTGTTTTTGTTTTGTTTTTTTAAGATTCACATGAATTCTTTTTTTTGTTTGTTTGTTTGTTTGGTTGGTTTTTTTTGAGACAGGGTTTCTCTGTGTAGCTTTGTGCCTTTCTTGGAACTCACTTGGTAGCACAGGCTGGCCTCAAACTCACAGAAATCCGCCTGCCTCTGCCTCCCGAGTGCTGGGATTAAAGGCGTGCACCACCACTGCCCGGCTATGAATTCTTTTAGTTGATAGTTATATGAATTGAAAATGATGGGCCAGTGAGATGGTTCAGCAGGTAAGAGCACTTGCTGTCAGCCTGATGACCTGAGATTGATCCCTGGAACCCACATTGTAGAAAGAGAGAACCAACTCCCACATATGTCTTCTGATCTCCACAAGTATGCTATGGCGCGCGCGCGCGCGCGCGCGCGCGTGCGCGCGCGCGCGCACACACACACACACACACATGCATGCACTTTAAAAGAAAAGAAAATGCCCTCTCACATTGGAGAGGTGGCTCAGTGGTTAAGGGTGTTGGATGCTCTGGAGGACCAGGGTTCATTTCCAAGTGCCCACAAGGTTGCTGATAATCTTCTGTAATGCCAGTCCCAAGGAACCCAACACCCTCTCCTGACCTCCTCAGACATACATGCAAAAACAAAAACAAAAACAACGAAACAACACTTACACACTTAAATACAATTTGAAAAGAAAAATAGAATTAAATGTCATTTTAGTTTAGAGTTTGCCTTTAACTTTCTCAATAATTCTTTGTTAAGTCTCTGAAGAAAGAAATTGAAGAAGATATGAGAAAATGGAAGGATCTCTCATGCTCATGGATAGGTAGAATTAACATAGTAAAAATGGCAATCTTACCAAAAGCAATCTACAGATTCAATGCAATCCCCATCAAAATCCCAACACAATTCTTCACAGACTTGGAATGGATGAAAGTTTTTTATAATATATTCTAATATGATTTTAATTTAGTTTCGTCCTTTTCCTCAGTGCTTTGTGTTTTCTGTGTCTTCTGTCCATTATTTTCTAAACATTTTAGTTTGCCTTTCATGTTTAAATCTTGATTTAGTGGATTTTTGCTATTGCTCTGATTCAGTGTGAGGGATTTTTATCTGTCTGTCTATGTATGTATGTATGTATGTATGTATGTATCTATCTATCTATCTATCTATCTATCGAAACTATACCTGTGTCCCCTTTTCCACTCCAAGAATTGCCTCTTGGTGACTTCCTTCTTTTCCCTTGGATAATCTCAGAGGTTTAGCAGCCTCCTGAAGAATGAGCTCCATTTACTGGATCCTTTGTTATTAGTGTCTATTTTTTATCACTTCTAGTACCTGTGATTTATATGGTGGCTTTTGTTTTTATGGCAGAGCCTTACTCTGTAGGTCCAGCTGTCCTGAAGCTCTCTATGTAGACCAGGCTGGCCTTGAACTGTCCAGGTTATCCTCCTGCCTCCGACTCCCAAGTGTGGGCTAACAGTGGGAACTCCTCCCACCAGCTTATTCTGCTTTAGTTCTTGAACTTCTTGGTGCTTTTGTTTTTGTCTGTGACTGAGAATCGAACCTAGGACCTTGCTAGCACACTCTCTATTGCTGAGCTGTGTCTCAAGCCCTCTTTATTTGGGGACGTGTGTCACACTAGTCAGGCAGGCACTGAAGCGACCGTTCCTGGCTCAGCCTCTTGAGTATCAGAGGTGGCAGACTGCTCCACCAGGCTCAGCTCTTCCTTGAATTTCTGAACTTGGATTCTTAGGACGCTCCTTTTAAATTGGTGAATATACTTGAGGCCATCCATTTTCTTACAGGCGCCTCTTTAGCTGCAAATTTGGATAGGCAATATTTTGTCATTTTACAATTCTAATTTTTTTTTTTTTTTTTTTTTTGCTTCTGTTTTTTCAAGACTGGGCTTCTCTCTCTGATTTGTAGCCCTGGCTGTCCTGGAACTCCCTCTGTAGATCAGGCTGGCCTCCAACTCAGATCAGCTGCCTCTGCCTCCAGAGTTCTAAGATTAAAGGTGTGTGCCACCACAGCCTAGCATACTTTGTATTTTTCATTATTTATTGGACATATAATTTACTTAAGGAAGCATTCAAAACTTCTAACTTACATCAGTATTCTTTTAAATATTATTTATTTAGTTAGTTAGCTTTTACGAGGCAGGGTATCTTTGTGTAGTCCTGGCTGTCCTGGAACTTGCTCTGTAGCCCAGGCTGGCCTTGAACTCACAAACATCACAGACAATTCCTGCCTCTGCCTTCTGAGCTGGAATGAGAGGCACGTGCCCCCTCTGGCCTGGCACACTTTGTCACTGAGTGTGTTTCGTTTTCTCCTCTTTGCTCGTCCTCATTCTCCTTCCTTCACTGTCTCAGGCTGAGGATTGCTTCAGAAGGTTCTGTTCCTTTTCAGTTTCTTTTTGTTCACATAGAACTTACGTGATTTATTTTTAGTCATTTCATAGCTGCTCTACTTACTTTAATATGAATGCTTTATAAAGCTCAAAGTTAAAATTTACATTTATTTACTTATTTGTATGTGTCTGTGTTATAGGGTGGGGGTGTGCCTGCCACCACGAATGTGTGGAGGTCAGAGGACAATTTGCAGAGAAATCAGTTCTCTTCTTCCACCGTGAGGTTCCCAGAAATGTAATTCCGGTTGTGGCAGCAAGTCCCTTTTCTCAGTAAACCCTCTTGTTGGCCCTCAAAGTTAGATTTTAGTTAAAAGTGCCAGGACCAGGCCGGGGCTGCAGCAGAGCTGGCTGCTGGAGCATGCGCTTATAGCATGCACAAAAGCCTCAGATTCAGAGGTCACTGGCAGAGGTTGATGAGAATGAGGAGTGTTGTGATAACAGTGTCCACTGCAGTTAATTTAGTGTGGATGGTTGGTTTGTTCCTTTGTTTCTCTGTGATGGGAGCAGAGGCTTGGGAAGAGATGAAATCAGGAGAATGGTTGGGGTTTTGAAAGATGAGTCAAATCATACTTGGCTGCTCATAGGAACGATCCGATGGAGAAGGAAACTTGATGTAGAAGAGAAGGGATTGGTTTGAAGAGGCATCTCAGTGGTTAAGAGTGCTTCCTGCCCTTCAATAAGACCTGATTCTGTTCGCAGCAGCCATGCCAGGTGCCTCCAAACCACCTGGAACTCCAGCTCCAAGGGATCCCACGCACAGACATGCACACACATATATTTTTTAAAGCTCCATTTAAGAAGGTATAATGGGGTGAAGGCCCTGGGCAACTACCTCCAGCGTCTTTGATTTTTGCCTCTTGTGTTTCTGGATCACCCAGACATGTTAGTCAAATAGATTTTTTAAATTACTGGGCTAAAGTGAAGGTACAGTCAGTTTTTCTGGAATTAATCTGCTTAGCCATCCAGCCTAAGTTCCATTTGCCTTTTACATGTGAGGACACTTTCTGAAGCTCTGGGAAACTGACTATAGCAAGAGCTGTGACCTCTGCCCTCCTGGTGTTGGTGGTGAGTTGTAACAAGCAGAGGTGACCTCTGCCCTCCTGGTGTTGGTGGTGAGTTGTAACAAGCAGAGGTGACCTCTGCCCTCCCGGTGTTGGTGGTGAGTTGCAGACCTGCCTGAGCAGTAAAATGAAGCCTTATCTCAAACAAACAAAAACCAAATAATATTTTTTAAGGTGTAAAGAGATCCAAGATAACAGCTTTTCAACCTGGTGGGGGAAACTAATCACAGAAGTTTCCCAGGAATCACCAGGCTTGGGACTCAGAGCAAGCCAGGCTTCGGAGCCAGCGGTGCTGAGGCCACAGTAGGGGCTCATGGAGCAGTACTTTGTCGTTGGACCACCAGCCTGCAAATAACATCATGGAGACTCGTTATTAATTATGAAAGCTTGGCCATAGCTTAGCAATGGTCCCATTAGCTCTTATAACTTAAATAGCCTGTTTTTACTAATCTACCATCTTCCATATGGCTCGGTTACCTCTACTCTGTACCACATGTCCAACCTCTTCAGTGTTTCCCTGGTGTCTTCATACTGCCCATCCTGCTTCCTCCACCTTTGGCTGGCGACTCTGCCTTTCTTCTTCCCAGAGTCCTCTCTGTCCCCAGAAGTCCCGCCCGCCTAACCTCTTCCTGCCTAGCTATCGGCCATTCAGATCTTTATTACACCAATCACAGCAATACATCTTCGCACAGTGTACAAATATCCTACAGCACACTCAAAATACATTCAGTGGGTTAAGGTATCTGGTGCAGTGTGCCTAGTTATATCTTAAAACAAAACAAACAAAAAATCCTCCTTTCCCCAACTCTCTTCACTCTGAAGAGTCTTCTAAAATGTGTGACCTACGATGCTCTGCTGTGTCTTTTAGTTTTTTTCTATGTGAAAGGTTAGCTACCCTGAGCCTTTTTCTTGAGACTCAGTTATTTTTCATTTTATTCTAAACACTTGTTTCAGCTTTTCTCACCCCAAGGAACTATTTGTTACTATATAATTGAAAAAATGATAATTTGTATATTCTTTATTTTTAGTCTATTGAAGACAATGAGGTATATTTGCCGAATGATGAAATTTGGACCTATGATATTGATAGTGGACTGTGGTAAGTAATTTTAAGTCATAAAATGTCAAGTCTTCTAACTGAGAGAGGCTTTAATAGACTACAGGGAATTCAAGAGCATGTTTGGACCCTCCGACATTTACGACGTCCCCCTCTCCTCTGTCCAGTTCATTCCCGGCCCTGCCCCTCCTCCCTGCCCTGCCCCACTCCTTGTCCCTCTCCATTCCTTCCAGACCATCACTGTCTCTGAACACTGCTTTACACAGCTGATTCCCAGTTTGACTCAGTGACAAGTGGGAAATTTGTGATTATCCCCCTTCCCCAGCAGGATGAAGAGTCTTTATTATGGCTCTCTTTACACCTTTTTATTTGTTGTTTCCTTTATTTGGGGGGTAGGGTCTCACTTTGTAACCCAGACAGGCCCACAATCTCATTGTCCTGTCTCAGTCTCCCCGGCACTTGGGACCACAGGTGTGTGTGACTGCACCTGACTACACCACATTTTACTTATAGTTGGCCATGATGCTTTTCATGGGAAGAGTACTCAGGGAGTTTAAAGGGAGCTTTTGTCTTCTGGAAAGCTAAGCGATTCTCTGTGGTCCTTGTTGCAGGAAAATGCACCCAATGGAAGGAGAGCTCCCCACCTCCATGTCAGGAAGCTGTGGAGCTTGCATCGACGGCAGGCTGTATGTTTTTGGAGGATACGATGACAAAGGATACAGCAACCGAGTAATCCTTTCTTTTATTTCAAGAGTGCAGCCAAGTTAATTTCCGATGTGCCGTCTCACATCACACATCTGCACATATTTTAGAAAAAGATAACTGGAGTGCATCCTAAGTTTGTAGTCACTAGGCATTAAAGATAGGTGGAGAATGCAGCAGCCATTTTCTTTCTCCGGGTTTCGCTCCTTCAGTTAGCTGCATTCTCCATGGTTACCCACAGGCGAGAGCAGAGGGGGGGAAGACCGTTGCGGTAGGTTTTACACATCATTTGCTTCTGGAAGCCTGTGTCGTTTTCATCAGTTCTATGATTTAAATTTTCTAATGGATATTTATTGGAAATAAAGGTTGGGTTAGTTTTTGGATGGCAGTCCCCTCCCCTATATAGATTTTTTTTTTTTCAGATGCCTGGGTCCTAACAGTACTGTCATCTTTTAAAAGCTTTACGTTGTCAATTTACGAACAAGAGATGGAACTTATATCTGGGAAAAAATCACCAAGTTTGATGGACAGCCACCCACACCACGTGACAAGCTTTCCTGCTGGGTGTATAAGGACAGGTAAATTTGTACCTGAACTTGAATGTCCTGAAGTTGGGACACAGCCTTTGGCCAAACTGCAGGAAACACCATGCTTTCTAGAAATTATAGACTTGTTTTGATGTCAGTAGCAACTGTAGTCCTAAAACTGGTAAGAACCATGTCATAAAAGTGAACATGGAAGAAGGATATTTGGATTTTTTCACCTTGAATAATTCATTTAAGTTTCTAGATCATCAGCACACTGACATGATTAAAAACTGAAGCCATATTGAAAAGTACACAGCGGAAGGCCGGCTGCCTCTGTGTCCGCCTTGACTTCCCCTTTCCCCGTACCACAAAAGCCCAAAGTCTGTATTTCTTTTGTTCTTAGGGTGTGGCTTCCACATATCTGCTCCTGGAATCTTCTAAACTCTAGACCTCAAAAGCCTATTAAAGCACAGTCCCTGGTAGTCTGATTTTTTTTAAAACTCCTCAAATGACTCCAAGGGACAACTTTGCTCAAATCCAGGCGTCTCCAGTGGTTGAAAGCTGAAATCGTCTCCAAGAGATTTGTTTACCTGTCCTCTTGAATTTCAGCTCCTTTTCCCCTTCAATTCTTAGGATTTAACCCAGGGCTTCACACAAGCTAGGCAAGCACTCTGCGGCTAATTAAACCGCAAGCCCCTCTTCCAGCTTTGGATGACCAATACTGAGCCTTCCTACAGGCTACCGCGTCAGGACGTGTGTTCCCAACCCCCAGGCTGGCTTTCTTCTGACTCTAATCTGCTATCCCAGCCCAAGCGTGACTGTTGGCAGCTTGGTGGTTGTTCTCTACAAGTCCATATACACCTAGTTTCCTCTCTTTCCTGCCCTTGCAGGAGAGTGCCTGTGGGTCTCTTCTCGCCTACTGTGGGTTCATCACCTGCTGGAGTTATTTCCTTTATGTCTCATTGTTCTCTCAGTTCTTTAATTTTTTTAAAAAAAAAAAAACTATAATTGTATAGTTTATTTGGTTTGTTTAGGTGGTTAAGGTAGGAGAAGAAATCTATTTCAAATCCCTTTTTAAAAAAAATGATTTATGGAGCTGGGCATAGTCATGCACTTTAATCCCAGTACTTGGGGGGCAGAGGCAGATAGTTTTCTGTGAATTCGAGGCCAGCCTGGTCTACAAAGCAAGTTCCAGGACTGCCAGGACCACACAGAGAAACCTTGTCTCAAATAAATAAATAAAATGATTTATTACTTACTTTGATTTTTAATGTGCATTGGTGTTTTGCCTGCATGTATGCATGTATGAATGTATGAGGGTATTGAGCAGACAGTTGTGAGCTGCCATATGGGTGCTAGGAATTGAACCCTGATCCTCTGGAAGAGCAGCCAGTGCTCTTAACCACTGAGCCAACTCTTCAGCCTCTCAAATCCCTTTTGTGTGTGTGGCTTTTGAGGCAGGGTCTCACTCTGGAGTTGGCCTTGAATTCATTATGTAGCCCAGGCTGACTTGGGAATGCCTGAGAAGCCTCCTGTCTCAGCTTCCTGAGTGCTAGAATTGCAGACATGAGCAATGGTGCCCAGCTCTGAACAAACTAGAAGCAAGACCCCTAAAGTGTGTTCTTTGCATTTGCTTTTCAGATTAATATATTTTGGTGGTTATGGGTACAGGAGGCACAATGAACTTCAAGACTGTTTTGATGTCCATGATGCATCTTGGGTAAGGAAGTAATTACTCTTTAATTTTTTTCCCTTTAATTCAGCATCACTTTAAGCCTTAGGAATAATGAATTAAATCATTCTCTCTCTCTCTCTCTCTCTCTCTCTCTCTCTCTCTCTCTCTCTCTCTCTCTCTCTCTGTGTGTGTGTGTGTGTGTGTGTGTCTCACTCTCTCTTTTTCAAGACAGGGTTTCTCTGGTAGCTTTGGAGTCTGTGTGTTGTTCGAATCTTAGGTGGTCTTTTAATAAAAAACCCAGAGCCAGATATCTGGGTGAAAGCTGAAAGATCAGAGAAGCAGAACAGCCAGCCACTAGTTCTTACCTTTACAAAATCCTAAGCCTAAAGAGAGAGAGAGAGAGTTCCTGCTTCCTCACATCTTACATACCTTTCTCTGCCCTGTTATATTACTTTTTGGGATTAAAAGTGTGTGTGCTTCTCAAGCAAAGGCATGAGATTTCAAGTGCTGGGATTACAGGTGTGTGCCACCACTGCCAGGCTCTGTGTCTGATCTAGTGGCAGGCTCTGTGCTCTGATCCTCAGGCAAGTTTATCAGGGCATACAATGTATCACCACTGTTTGTGGACCAGGCTGGCCTCGAACTTACAGAGGTCTACCTGCCTCTGCCTCCCGAGTGCTGGATTTCAGGTGTTAGACACCACTGCCCAGTTATGCAAAACATTTTTAAATGGGCAGGGAGAAGCTAAATTGCTTGGTGAAGTAGAGGGGATCAATTAGATCCCAACTTTAAAATTATTTATTTACTTACTTACTGATTTTTCGAGACAGGGTTTCTCTGTGTAGCCCTGGCTGTCCTGGAACTCACTCTGTAGACCAGGCTGGCCTCAAACTCAGAGATCTTCCTGTCTCTGCCTCCTGAGTGCTGGGATTCAGACATGTGCCACCATGCCTAGTGAACTTAACTTTTTTTAACCTTTATTTTTATATTATGTGTATAGACATTCTGCCTGCATGTATGTCTGTACACCATGTGTGTGCAGTTTTGGCAGAGGCTGGGACTAGAGTTACAAACAGTTGTAAGCCGCCATGTGAGTGCTGGGAATTGAACCTGGGTCTTCTGGAAGAGCAGTCATTGCTCTTAAATGTTGAGCAGTCTTTCCAGCCCACTCCCCAATTGGTACTTTTTTGAATACAGGAAACAACAGCCATCTGAAGTTTATTATAGCAAAGATAAGGTTTAAAATAGGTTTCAGAACATAAATATTCATTCTTGTGTATCTGAAGAAGTGGAAACTCATTGAGTGAGGGAGTCGCAGTCCTGGAGGTGGGCGACACTTCGGCACGGGCTTGAGGGGCAGCTGTGAGATGTGGCATGCGCCTGGCTTTACCCCTGTGATGACGCTCACCTGCTTGTGTGAGGTGCCCGTCACTTTACCAGTCAATATGTAGCAGAACTGTGCTGGGTTTGGCTACAAAGCTCTTGACTGTTGGCTTCTGTCTTAGGAAGGGCAGATATTCTGGGGTTGGCACAACGACGTCCATGTGTTTGACACAAAGACAAGGACTTGGTCTCAACCAGAGATTAAAGTAAGTGCTGCTGAGTTACCGGGAGGCCTCTGGAGCTGAAGCCCTCCCTTCACCCCAGACCTCTCTCGGTCTCACCAGCTTTCCCTTTCTTAATAAACTCTTTTCTGCTTCTGGAGGGGAGGGAGGATGTCACTTTTATAGTCATTGATATTTTGAAAATCTCTTTTCTTCCTACTTGATTTTAGTAATTGGGTTTGTAATTGCATGCAAAATAATTCTTCTTCCCCTCTTGTCTTTGGTGTTTTGAGAGGACCTCACTATGTAGACTACACTGGCCTCAAACTTGCAGTCTTCCAACTTCTACCTCCCCAGTGCTAGCATTAAAGGTGTGGCCACTACACCCAGCCAAAGAAGCCCCCTTGAAAAGCTCCCTTAAAAACTACTAACAGTTACTTTCCTTTTTTTTTTTTTTTTTTTTTTTTTTTTTTTTTTTTTTTTGAGACAGGGTTTCTCTGTGTAGCCCTGGAACTTACTGTATAGACCAGGCTGGCTTTGAACTCACAGAGATCCAACTGCCTCTGTCTCCTGAGTGTTGGGATTAAGGGCATGCATCACCACTGCCAGGCTTTTTTTTTTTTTTTTGAGAAAGTCTCAGGTAGACCAGGCTGACCTCAAACTTGCTCTGTAGTTGAGGCTAGCCTTGAACTCCTGCCTCTAGCTTCCTGGTGCTGGTATTACAGACATGACTGACAAGCTCAGCCTCCATAATCACTCTTTACCCCTAAGCGTCTTCGTGAATTATTAGAGTTCATTTTTTAAAACAGAGTCCATGAGTTTTTCTTTTCTTTTTTCCCCCAGTGCTGAGCTCAAAGGATCTGCCTCGTATGTACCAGGCCAGCACTCTACCCCTGAACTGTACCCTCTGCTCAGCACCCGTGTTTTTACAAACCTGTGAGCTACATGCAATTTTAGCAAGACAAAATGCATTATCAATATTGTTTTATTTGCTAGACACCAAACATAAATTCAGATTCATTTAATCACTATATAGAAGTTAAACAGAATCAACACCTTTTAAAGATTTATTTTTATTTTATGTGTGTGGGTGTTTTGACTGCATATATAAATGGACGACATGTGTGTATTGCCTGAGGAGCCTGGAAGAGGGTGTTGGATCCCCTGGAACTGGAGTTACAGAGGGTTGTGAGCTGCCACGTGTTGCTGGGAACCGAACCAGGTCCTCTGCAGGAGCAGTCAGTGCTCCTGACCACTGAGCATCCCTCCATCCCTGGGCATCAACTTTTAAAAGTGGTTTTCTCTTAATTGAACTGTTACAGAAGTAAATGTTAATTCTGTATTACCAGCTGGATCTCAGCATAGTTATTCAACTGAAGAGCCTGAAACATCAGATGAGCCTCACTCAAGATAAAGTATAGAGAAGTTTTTGTTTTATAATTCTAAGAGTTTTAGGAAGAAGAAAAATCAAACCAAACCAAAACAACTTCTAAAATCCAGCATGTCTAGGAAATGATTAAGGGCTTCTTTGATTTGACTTAAAGCATCAGTGAAGTTGCTTTGTGAGTTTGAGACTTTGAGGCCATAAATAGATTCTTAGAGTGTTAGTTGGGTCTTTGGTGTGGAGTAAGGGGAGAAGAGAGGAGATTGTTTTTAATTTGATCGTTAAAATCTTTATATTTCAAGCTAAATTTATATGACCTTCATTTTGTTCGGGTGGTGGGCATTTAAGGGCAGAGGGATGCATTTTCTTCTCGAAGAAGCTGTTTGTAGCTCTGACTGAGCACAGGATGTGGCTGGTACAGTTGCCTCAAGTCTGCCTCTGTTCTGATCTCTGCTTGCAGGGTGGAGTTCCGCCACAGCCACGAGCCGCGCATTCATGTGCAGTTCTGGGAAATAAGGGGTATATCTTTGGTGGACGCGTCTTGGTCAGTGTTTTCAATGGAAATGATATTTTCATGTGTGATGTTTATAAAAACTTGTCCTCTGATTTTGTGGAGCATCTGAACATTGAAATAACCTAGAGATTAAGCTGCACCTAGTACTAATTTGTATTCATCTTCTGTTTCCCAAAGAGACCCTCCACATGCTGTCACAGATTTTTGAATCGTATTTTAACGAGGAGACCCCTTCACTTGAGTGCAGTGCAGTGTCAGGAATGTTTAATTTCTCGTCATCGAAGTTCTGTTAGTTTTCACCCATCTCTTCCCTTTCCCTCTTTGGCACATGACTCTGGGAGCTCCATGTTAATTTTCTTAATGCTTAGAGCTGATTTCCAATGTCTAAGCTTCCAGTGCTAAGTAGAACAGGGCAATTTGTGTTAATCTGAACTTGTGTGAAAACTAACATTTTATTCCAAAGAAGAGTTAAAACATCTCCAATTATCCTGCTTTTGTTTTAGCAAACTAGGATGAATGACTTGCACTATCTAAACTTAGACACCTGGACTTGGTCTGGAAGGTAAGTCTGAAGTCTACCTTCCAATCTGTAGGGGTGGGTGTGGGCGGAGTCCAAGCTTGGGTCTCTGAAATTGAGTTGATATATTTTTTAAAATTATATATCTAAACAAGAAACACAAAATTTAAATTTACTTCCTTCTTCCCTCCTTCCCTCCCTCCCTCCCTCCCTCCCTCCCTCCCTTCTTCCCTTCCTTTTGGGACAGAATTTCACCAAGTGGCCCAGGCTGGCCTTGAACTCTGGGTTGTCCTGCCTCAGCCTCCCAAGTGAAAGGATTGCAGGTACCACAGTCAACTAAATGGAGCTTATGCAAATTATATAAAACATAAAGTTAGTAAGAGTTGAAAAAATCATGTGAAAATATTGGATTTATAATAAGTATTCTCTGGGGACTGGTCACTACAAGAGATGGAGTGGCCGGATGGAGTCATTTCACACACCTAGATAATGAGATGGGGAAAAGTCACATTTTGTTTGTGGCTCATTATATTGTTTAGCAACAGAATATATTTAGGTATTGATTTGGACATTCCTATAGTGCAATGGAATACTTTATTATAATAATACTCTACTTATAATTCTACAGAGTGAGTTCCAGGACAGGCAGGGTTACACAGAGAGACCCTGACTAGAAAAACAAAACAAAACAAAACAAAAACCCATGAGGAGGGTCTGGAGATATGGCTCAGAGGTTAAGAGCACTGGCTGCTCTTCCAGAGGTTCTGAGTTCAATTCCCAGCAACCACATGGTGGCTCAACCAGGAAGTGCCTGCCCAGCAAGCATGAGGACCCAGCCCAGATCCCCAGAACCCGTATAAAAAGCCAGGCAAGGTGGTGTGTGCTTTTAGTCACAGCACTGGGGAGGCAGAGACAGGTGGATTCTTAGGGCTAACTGCCAACCAGCCTCTTGTGAGCCAGCAAGTTCCAGGCAGGTGAGAGACCCTGTCTCAACAAACAAACAAATCAAGCCAATGCAGACAGCTCCTGGAGCACAGCCTCTGCTGCTGACCTTGGCCTCCACACATACGCACCCACATGGTGGCCCACAAGCATCTATAATGAGATCTGGTGCTCTCTTCTGGCGTGCAGGCAGAACACTATATATAATAAATAAATCTTTAAAAGATAAAGTACACAAAATGCTAAAAGGCATATTGGAAAATGTAAACCAGAAATAAACTGAAAGCAATATTTATAGCATGTTTTTAAAAGCAAAGGATAAAGTCAGAGATCTCCAAGAACTTAGAGGGGGGAAAAAAGACAGTCTCATAGGGAAGTGGGAAAGGACACGGATGAGCAGCTCACAGAAGGGATGGGTGACCAGAGGCCACCGTTCTGAGCTGTGACAGCACACTTGGTAGAAGTATGCTGGCACAATGTTTCCAATGTGCTTAAAATAGACAATGGTGCCAGGCGGTGGTGGCGCACGCCTTTAATCCCAGCACTTGGGAGGCAGAGCCAGGCGGATCTCTGTGAGTTCGAGGCCAGCCTGGGCTACCAAGTGAGTTCCAGGAAAGGCGCAAAGCTACACAGAGAAACCCTGTCTCGAAAAACAAAAAAACAAACAAACAAACAAAAAAAAATAGACAATGGTAAATAGTGTTTTGTTTGTTCATTTTTAGTATTTGTTCATATTGATAATCTGCTGGTGTAAGTTCCCCACTTCCCGCTCTTACGAATGTATGAAGTGTCCTTGGGAGTATGTTCTATCTTATTTGAAAATAAATGTACCATGTACTGCCTTAAAAAAAAATAATATTGGAGCCGGGCGTGGTGGTGCATGCCTTTTCTCCCAGCACTCAAGAAGCAGAGGCAGGTAGATCTCTGTGAGTTTGAGGCCAGCATGGTCTACAGAGTTCCAGGATAGCCAGGGATATGTAGAGAAACTCTATATCCAAAAACAAAACAACAACAACCAAAGAAAAAATCAAAACAAAAACTAGACAAAGCTTGAGCTCAGTCCTCTCGTCTGCCATAGGGATTGTTTAATCACAGCGTCGGTGCCCAGAGGGCCGCCAGGCTTCCAGTAACAAAAGACATGACTTTGTGGAAGCATCATAGAACATACTGAGTGAAAAGAGGTGCAGAGCCATGTGTGACCCCATTTCTGTATTCTTAGTAAGCACACTTACACAGAAGTCCTAAGAGATACATGCCAAAGTAACGTTAGTTCCCCTTGCTGGGGGTGATAGTAGTCTCCTTTGAAAACCTGTTTGTGGTTGTTAAATGATTTATAACCAAAGTATTTTCCTTCCTTCCTTCCTTCCTCTCTTCCTTCCTTCCTCTCTTCCTTCCTTCCTTCCTTCCTTTCTTCCTTCCTTCCTTCCTCTCTTCCTTCCTTTCTTCCTTCCTTCCTCTCTTCCTTCCTTCCTTTCTCCCTCCCCCCTCTTCCTTCCCTCCCTATTTTATTTCCCTCCCCTCCTTCTTTCCTCTCTCTTTCTTCCCAAGCAAGTTCTCCATATATAGCTCAAGCTGACCTTGAAGTCACTGTGTAGCCCAGGCTACCCTCGAATGCACGGTCTTATTTTAGCCTCTTGGGTGCTGGGATTACAAGATGCACCTCCACTCCCTAGCCCAGCTTTTTCTGAGATGAGTGTGGTGGAGAATGCATAGCACTAATGGCTGAGGCAGGAGCATTGTGAGCCAGAGGCCAGCCTGCCTACATGATGAGACTGTCTTGGGGAAAAAATAAGACCTAAGATGATAAAAAAAAAAAAAAACTTTTCATTTTGCTTAATTCAAAGTTGGATTTTTTTTCTTGTTACAGGATTTCTGTTCATGGAGAAAGCCCCAAACACCGGTCATGGCACACGCTGACAGCCATAGCTGAGGATAAGCTTTTCCTATTTGGCGGACTAAGTGCAGATAATATCCCACTAAGTAAGTCCGCACGGGTTAGCATACAGCCATTACCTCCTTCACCCCACGGCTTGGGGTGTACAGCCCCAGGCGGCAGGCAGCCGTGGAGGGGCATGTCTGTGTCCCCGTCCCTGCCTGGGGAGTGTGGGAGCCAAGAGCGGTAGTGGCCTGAGGGGCCCTCTTTCCTGGGGTGTGGATGGTCACAAACTATCTTACATTTCTTCCTGTTCGCCGTGTGAGAGCGTGAATGTATATGCAAGATGCGCCACAGTGCGTGTGTGGAAGACAGGACAGTTTATGGGAGCTGGTTCTCTCCTAATACCATGTGGGGTCCAGGGCTCAAACTCAGGTCACTGGGCTTGGCAGCTGGTGTCTTTGCCTTCTGAGCCATCCTTTTGTTTGTTTTGATGCATTGCATTTCACACTTCTACGGAAGTCATTCTTTCCTCCCTGTGTCCCAGCCATGTTCGCACTGTGAATTGACGTGAAGGGTCAGGGTCACAGGGGCACCTGGAGGATGTTTGCCCGACAGGCGCAGGTCAAGGCCCTACGAGAGAGGAGAGAGAACACTTAAAGCCCCTTCCATCCCCACATCCCATGATTCTGTCTTGATTGTTTGTCTAGATGCTGTTGTACTGTAAGCTAGACTATGATGACAGTCTTCCCTGAGGCTGGAAAAGCCAGGCCGACGCCAGTGTCGTCTTTTTGTTCTAGAACTAGAGTTCTCAGTGGAATCCTGTAACTCTGGTTATCTCCCGCCTCTTTGTGGGCTTCAGGGACAGAGCCCAGTCCTCGGGTCTGGGCAGCAAGCACTTGGACCCACTGAGCCATCCCGCTGACCCAGAAGTCACTGCTGATTCTACTAGCTATGAGTTTTCCAGTGCAGTTTTCCATCAGTGAACTGTGGCATCAGAACACACAACTGATCAACGATATGTATGGCTGGGTTTGACATGTTAGATTATTTTCTTAACACAAAATTTTCTCCTTATTTCCATTTTATTTATTTGTTTGTTTAGTGTGTGTGTGTGTGTGTGTGTGTGTGTGTGTGTGTGTAGAAATCAGAGGACAACTTTGAGGAGTCCGTCCTCTCCTCCTCATTTCTGGTGGACCCTGGAACCACTCATAAGTCTTCGCAGCAGGTCTTCATCTGCTGAGCCATCGTGGGCTCTTAACCAAAACATTTTAGAGATTTTTTTCATTAAGAAACTTCACATATCCTTTAAACTATCTAAATTCTTTCTGTAGCGGGCCTAGGAAACTCCATTGGAAAAGCTTTTGTGTGCAAGTCTGAGCATCTGAATTCTCACCCTGGGCACCCGGGTGAGGTACTTTGTAATCTTGAATGAGATGGGATTCCTGGAGCGCCCTTTCAGGCAGTCTAGCCAATCAGTTTAGCAGTCTGAGAGTCCAGCCTCCAGCCCCTCCTCCCCAGAGTTCCGGGCCAATGCTCTTCATACTCTGTTCCACTCTTGTTCTTCTATGCTCTTCCTCCTCCTTTCTTCTGCCAGTTACAAACTTCCAAGCATATACATCTATGTTGTTTCATTGATACAATATTTGTACTAACTTGTTAGTAATAAAAAAGGTTACAAGGCAAAATGCTCAGGGTCACAAGCATTCTTTGTAGATGTGATAAAATTCTCACGTAGCAAAGATTTGGTCAGCTTAACTGGTGGCTGACAGCAGCTGCAGGTTGTAAAAGTTCCGGTCTATCCCTAAAAGGGGTAGATACAAGGCTTACAAAGAAGCTAAGCCAATGAGAGCTGAGGAAGAGGCAAAGAATACGCGTGCTGTCTTACATTTCTTAAGTGTCACTGATAATGTAGGCTAGCATTTTGTAATCAGTAAGACGCAAAAAAGGCAAAGACGGAGTAAGCACCACTTTCTTGTGGCTTGGAGAACGCAGCTCCCTGCAAAAGTAGGTACAATGAATAACCATGGCAACCTGCGTAAACAAAGAGGAAGCAAAGAGTGCGTGCTCAGAAGTTCCACCAAAGCTGGCTGCATAGAAAAAGGGGCATTTCAGATTTAAGAATACATTTTTCTGTCCTACAGTAGTCTCAGAACCCACAGCGGGGACCCAGTAACTTTTTTGTTCAAGGCTGAGAGACACGGCAGTTATCTTGTAACTCTGGCAAACTTTGGAGCTTTTTCTGAGCATAACAGGGAATCCTTTCTGGACTGGGTTAGATAAATTAGTTGGTTTACTATCTGTAATTCACATAAAATCCAAGACTGAAGGGTGAACAGTTAGTAAACTGAGCTTAAATCTTGCATTAGAGACTGGTGTGGACATGCACACACTGTATATATTACTTTTTTGGAGTCAGAAAAAGGAGGTGCTGTGGCTCTGATAAGGGCCAGTGGGGGAAGCTTAGGGCAATATAAGTCAATATGGATCTCATAAAGGACTGTGATATAACAAGGCCAGACTTCTACAATACCACTCCAGTTTGCCATTAATCTTCTGAAGGGCTTTGATCCTACAAGGCTAGACACCTGTAATTCCACGAATAAAATCTGTGAAAGTTCCACTTGTGATCTGTCCACACTGACACTTATCTGGCCAAATTACCCTGTCAATAAGGCTAATGATAGAGAACAGGCTTCTAAGTGTTTACAGTCCATATGGTGCAATAGATCTAGTTATAAAGCATGTTTTAGTATGTTTCTATTCATCAAAATTATACAGCTAAATGAGAAGTCATCTTCCTGGTCATCCACAAATATGTGTGCGCATAAGACTGAGATGCAATCATGAGATTACATCTATACATTATGTGAAAATGCATGGCTGTGGGGAGATGTCATAGCTGGTTTTGCACAAGTGAAATCACAGACAGGAGCAACTGTAGCAGGAATCTTAAAAGTTCTTATTAATAAAATCAAACCTGAGGCCAGTTATTGGGGGTGAACACTGGAAGATCAGAGAGACAGAACAAGCCATAGCCAATTGTTTCTCACCTGGCCAACTTCTCAGCTGATCCTGTTTCCTCAGCCTGGAAGCCTCTGTGTCCTCATATCCGAATGGTTCTCAACTGTGCTGCTAGAAGCCTAAAAGCTTAACCAGTAAAATGCTTAACCAGGCCAAATGCTTCTAGTTTCTGGTCCTCACACCTTATATACCTTTCTGCTTTCTACCACCACTCCCTGGGATTAAAGGCTCACTCCCGGGATTAAAGGCGTGAGTCACCATGCTTGGCTGTATCCTTGAACACATGGGTTTCTGCCTCTGGAATGCTAGGATTAAAGGCGTGAGTGCCACCATTTTCTAGCCTTTGTATCTAGTGGCTGTTCTGTCTCTGACCCCCAGATAAGTTTATTAGGGTGCACAATATTTTGGGGAACACAATACCACCACAAGCAACAGTTTTCTCAGAGTCTGTGGCGCTGCAAGCCCTGACTGACAGGGTCTCCACCAGAGAGCTGGCGGGTTGACATCTGGACACTGTTTGTCACCTGCTGTTTTTATGTTGTGGCCCATGACAAATCAGTGAACTCTTAGGTCACAGTGAGAGAGATCCTTAAAAAAGGATGGAGTGACAACTGAGAAAGACCAGTGTGTTGACCTTTTGCCTCTAGATCTATTGTATAAAACCTGAAAGCAAAAAAAAAAAAAAAAAAAAAAAAAAAAAAACCCTGAAAGCAGCCTCCTTTTTAAAAAAGTATTTGAGCACCAGTAATCTAGCCACCAAACTCCACAAGTTCCTAGTTGGGATATTAATTATTCTTAAAGATTGTTATTCTTCAGTTTCTGAGTTGTTTTTTTCTTTTAGAGACTTTATTTTTTTTTAGATTTTATTGATTGATTGATTGATTTTGAAGCCCAGTCTGGCTTCAAAATCACTATATAGCCAAGCATGACCTAAACTTCTGATCCCCTTGCCTCTGTACCTCCTAACTGGTGATATTACAGGCATGCACCAACATTCCCTGCTGAGATTTTTAATTAAATTGGAATATACTAAGACTGGCATTTGTACATTTCACTAGAGATGAGTATTTCTTTAATTTTATGTGTATGGAAGTATTGCCTGTATGTGTGTCTGTGCATCACATGTGTGCAGTGTCCACAGAGGCCAGAAGTGGGCATTGGATCCATTGGAACTGTAGTTACAGATGGTCGTGAGTCACCATGTGGGTGCTGGGAAGAGAACCCAGCTCCTCTGGAAGAGCAGCTTGTGCTCTGAACTGCTGAAAAATCTCTTCAGCCCCAGACTTGCTATTTTTGATCATTAGGATATGGGTTGTTGAATTATCTAACTCTTCCTTTCTTCCTTATAAACTGGGGGTCTATGAAGCGCCTGCTCCAAGGCCATCTCCAGGGTAATGCAAGAAAATCCACGAAGGTGGAGAGGGCTAGACTTTTTCTTTCTGAGGGTATTTAGAAATACGTTTCTATTTGACTGGTAAAATAAGAAAACACACATGCTTTCTGATGTTAACTTTCTCTTTTATTTCATCTTAAGAATGGTCTCTGACTCTTATGTCTCCACACAGCTATATATCTCCACATTACTACATTCTATATATACAGCTACATGTCTTTCTTTAAATACACACAGCCATACATCTCTATACACAGTTGCATCTATTTTCACATGTCTACACACCTATTCTTTTTTTTTTTTTTTTTTTTTTTTGAGGCAGAGTTAGCTTTGGAGCCTGTCCTGGGACTTGTTTTGTAGAGCTCACAGAGATCCACCCGCCTCTGCCGCCCGAGTGCTGGGATTAATAAATTTATCTTTTACATAAATTTCTCTTCTGCATCTCTTTTCTACACAGCTTCATCTTCTTCGTCTCCACACAGTTACAAATCTCCACACAGCCAGAGCTGAACACCTCATTTACACAGCTCTCTCAACATACAGCTCTTTACACAGTTCCTAGGCACAGCTCCTCTACAGAGCAGCAGCTTTCACACGGCTCTCTCACACTCACTCACTCACACACATATTTCTTCTAGATTATTCATTCTTTCCTCACTCCTTCACCCACTCACTCCCTCACACTTCTCTCATGGGTCTTCTTCATCTCTCACTCAGAACGCGTGCGTGCGCGTGCGCACGCGCACACACACACACACACACACACACACACACACACACACACACACACTGAGTTCACTCACATTCTACAGCGGCTCTCACGTAGCTCTACACAGCTGTCTCTTTCCACACTGCTGTTGCTGCTCTCCCTCATGGCCAAACTCTGGACAATTATAAGTTACATTTTCAAGGTCCTACCTATTCTCACAACACAAGACAAGTCACGTAGTTTCTCTCAGGCTAGTAATGTCACACTGACCGTGCACGTAGCTCTAAGTTGGTGAGAGGTCCCAGACAGTAAACAATTGGCTATGGCTGAACATTGAATGATCAGGGTACGTGCAGAAAGGGAGCTACTGCAAGGACTGTGTCTTGTTGTAAACAGCTTGGCCTTGATTTAGCAATAAACAACACCTGGGAATTAGTCTTTGCAATATTCTGTAGGGGCAGCTTAGTCTGTTGGGGACTAGTTCTAAAGTCTTTGTAAAATGTGTAAAAGGCTGTCTTTGAGACTGAGAATACTGTTACCTTTCTCTGTCAGTAAAGAAGAATATTCTGGCAATAGTTCTGTTCATCAGAATTATACAGCTTAATCAGAAATCCACAGCTAAATGTGTGCCCAGAGATGTAAAACACACCACCAAGGGGCTGTGGAAAGCACCCACAGCTGTTCTTACAGGGAGGCATAAGAGTGGCATGTGAGAAGGTTACAGACAAAAAACAACCGGTTTCCACAGCCAGTGACCCCACAGCCTTGCCAGGTGGGGCTCCCCATCAGGGAGTTATACGTCTGGGTCGACTTGTCAAACACTAGTTGTCACCTGCTGTATACAAGGGCCCACGGCCCTCGGCACTTGTAGAGTAAGACGAAGATTTAGTTTTCGTGTCCATGCGGCTTAGCAGTGTGCAGGGATGTGCTTGTGGAGATGCTGAAGACCCAGGGTTTGATTTAACAATTCAGCAAGAAGGACAACACAGAGGATCCGCACATGTGGCGAAGCTTCTTCTCTCTCTCCTCTCTCCCTCCTTCCTGTTCCTCCCTCCCCTCCTGTCTTTCCTTGTTCTTTTTGGCTGAGATTGGGCCCAGGGCCTCATGTGTGCTGAGTACAGACTTCACTGAAAGCCAAACTTGGATAGTTGTTGTTGCTTCTAGGATGTGGGGCCCTCTCGCTTTGTAGATGTTTAAAATGTTCACGGAAAATGTGCAGACTCACTCAAGATAATGATACAAATATAACACGGTAAACCTGTAAAAACATTACAGTATAACCCAAAGGCCTAATCATAATTTCTAACTGTTCTGATATTACAGGTGATGGCTGGATTCATAATATTGTAACAAACTGTTGGAAACAACTTAGACATTTACCTTACACCAGGCCCAGGTAAGCCCAAAGGAAACAGTTGAGAGTTTTTAAAGTATGAAAATTTAGGACAGAATGCAGTGTCTGTAAGGAAACCATAAGCAACAGAGTTACTTCTCAAATTAGCTTTATGTTAGCTGAATAAATTATCATTTTGATTATGTTCATTGGAAATGATTTATCTACTTTTTATCCATAGTTGCACAATTGAAAATGTTACTTTTAGCTGAATATATAATCTTGCCTAATAAGTATGAAAAAGCATAAAGTAATTAAAAACCTGGTATAAAATCAATTTTTAATGTTACTATTTTAAATATATAGGAATAGGGTTAGCTTTAATCATAGTTGTTTTTAGAAGACATTTAAAGTAATTTATTGGGCATATTTGCTTTCAAGTTACTGTAGAGATGGATTTTTTTTCTTATTAACAATCTGAGTAGGGAGTGATGGTCCATCCCGATGATCCCAGCACTTGGGAAGTCTGGGCAGGAGAATTAGGAGCTTAAGGCCATCATTGGCTATGTAGTAAGTTTATGGCAGCCTGGACTACATGAGACCTTCTCTGAAAATAAACAGCAGTCTGATATATTTATTAATGTGAATATTTTGAAAAAGAAAATGCTGTTTATTTGTTGTATATTATAGGACAAATATTATAGAAACAATATACTAATATTAAAGAGAATCAAATAGTACCATAATAATTTCTCAAATTTAATTGATTAGTGTAATGAAAATGTCCCTATAGGAAATTTAGATACAGTATTCCTGAGGGTCATCTGCAGATAGCATACTGTCTCATGCTGTATTTCAAAAGTGACCTTACTTCAGAAGTGATTGTTGTTAGTGTAAAGTCAATTTATGATATAGCTTTCTGTTATTTAACAAATGACAATTGATAGGTTATTTGAGAAAAAGACCTAAATATTCATATGTATGTTGATATGTAAATCTATACTAATAATGTTTAGAGACCACCATGACAGCATATGCTATTCTTATGTTTTTATGTATAAAAATTCATTAGAATATATTAGCATGTCTAGCTCTTTTGACACATACTTGTTTAATTTAAAGGTTTTTTTTTTAATTGAGACAATATTCAAGTTCAGCTACTGCTTAGCTTTTGGCTTTACGAAGTCACTTATGACATGTTTGTCTTCATCTGTGAAATGAGGGGACTCCTAGTTTCCTCTAGGTTTTTCTATGAATACATTAATTATTATGAATGTGGTAGTAAATATGTTTAATTTTAACATTTCTGACTTATATTTCAAGCCTTAATGAGTAAGTAGAGCGAAGCAACTGTTATCAATGGTAATTGTTATCCATGTTAGTTAGACTAGAGCTGTGTAACAATGCTTTCTTTGACTGAGCTGACGTGTCCTGTCAATACTATGCTTTATTAGGATGTTTAGGTGATAAGTGTAGCGCAGCTGGGAGAGGACATAAACTGTCAGTCTGTAGGAAACGTCAGGTTGCAAGCTAGATGCCACCAAAACCAAGGCAGGAAAGAGAGGCTTTCCAGTGTTCTTCGTGAGGAGATCCAGGTCCGAGTTCCCCTCAGGCAGATAAGACAGAGGCAGATCTGCCTTCAGGTATGAGGTGAGGAGGAGAACAGGTGGGGTAGAGTTGAGTGTAAGGAGAACATATATGTGTGTGTGTGTGTGTGTGTGTGTGTGGTTTTGAATGAAAGCGACAAGTGAGGCCACATCTCGGCGCATTTTGTGCCTTTCCACACTGTAAGGTGAAGTGACAGCTGCCTGATTCTCCTCTTAGAGTGCTGAGGCTCAGGCTCAGGCTCAGGCTCAGCACTGTTGACATTTTGAAGCGAACAACTCAACGTTGCTGGGAATGCCCTGTGCCTTGTGAGATGCCTCAAAGCATCCTGCCCAAGGCTCATTGCTCCGATGAAGCTCTCCTTCTCCAGGCCTCACTGTAAATCTGTGCCTGGCTGGTTATACAGCTCTCCGGAGAGCACTGTTTGTTGCAGATGGCCGTCAAGAACGACTCTGTCTGCAAAGACGTCATGGGAAGTGCTGGTCCGTACAGCCCCAAGTTCTGCCAGATCCCATCGGCACTGCCAGCCCTGCTCGTGGCCTCAGTCCTGGACATTAACCCAGGCCTCCCATAAATGAGGACGTTCTAATCCCATGCCCAACCCCTCGACATTATCTGCTTCCTGCTGATATTATACCAATCTGTACCCCAGCAGGTGACTTGGAGAATTGGGCAGCATGTTTACCCAACAGCATATCACCTGCCTCATCCTGGGTCACGAGTGATTTGTCATTGTGTGTGTGTGGGGATGAAGAAAGTGTGCAGAGTGCCTCTGTTTGCACTTGTGGGTTTAAGTAAGAGGTATTAATGTATAAAAATAAATTTTCACAATAAATAAGTGTAATATATAGTTATTTTGGGTGACTGTTTTATCAGTAATTTGTTCTCTTAAGAAAAGCATCTGAGCCGGGCGGTGGTGGCGCACGCCTTTAATCCCAGCACTCGGGAGGCAGAGCCAGGTGGATCTCTGTGAGTTCGAGGCCAGCCTGGTCTACAGAGTGAGTTCCAGGACAGGCGCAAAGCTACACAGAGAAACCCTGTCTCGAAAAACCAAAAAAAAAAAAAAAAAAAAAAAAAAAGAAAAAAAAGAAAAGCATCTGAAATCAGGATGCCAGGAGCTTGAGAGCAGCCTGGGATGCACAGTGAGCCCCAGGCCAGCCTGTCTGAGACCGAGTATGAAGCCCTGTCTCAACAGAAGCAAGGTGTGGTAGCCTACACCTGCAACCCATGCTTGGGAGGCAGAGAAAGGCATAGGAAGTGCCAGGCCAGCCTGCATATCCAGGCCAGTCTACGTAGAAAGGCCCCATTTTTTCTTAAGAGAAATAGAATGCTCTCTTAAAGTCAAAGCAATGACCTTGTAAAATTCTGTTTATCATGTACAATTGAGAATTTACCTGCAGTTTTTCCCGAGAGCTAGAGCCTGTGGAAATATTGGACTTTATAAAGCAATAAAATTGTTTTTGGTGAATAATGTGAAATTTGAGATAGATATGAACTACCTATCTTTGTTTCTCAAAGAACACTAGATGCTCTGAGACTCCTTCATGAGATAATTTGTATATTTAATGACTGAGTAAATTGATCTTTTTATGTGTTTGCTTTGGAGTACCTCCTGGGTGCAGAATACCATACTGGGCATGTTTTGGAAAGGAAAGTTAGTGCATTCTAGTTGCAGTGGTGTACCGGTATACGCTTATGACCACTCCTGAAAGTGGGAGCACCTAATGTGTAGCATTTGATGATTTCCAAGGTGTAAAAGCTCCCACCATGACCGATACCAAGCTACCTACCAACGTGGTGTCTCTGAACCTGAAGCTGGACAGAGATTCGCAAACTCAGCTTCAAATAGCCAGTGACCCAGTCCCAGCATGCCGCTGTGGCGTTTCTGACCTCACAGACTCCAGGCTTTTGGGGAGCTAGAAGACATGTTCAATAGCATTTAGAGCAGCTGATCTTCAAATGTAAGTTAGGAGAGCATGAAGTGAACGAGCCAATGCCAAGGGCAGACACAGAACCAGTTTGCAGGGGTGGTTTGGAGCAGTTCCTGGGGGTTGAGCCTGTGAAGGGCAGAGCAACTGAATCTCAGCATGCGAAGCAGGGCAACCGAAGCCTGGGGTTTTGTACACCATAGGGCAGGTGGAGTGGGGGGAAACAGAGGGCTCATTTGGGGAAAGGAAGGGGGAAAATAGTTGTTGGTCATAAATATTGGGCTAGAAAACCCAGCTCCTTTAGCAGAGACACCTCCTGACCAAGAAGTTCCCAAGACAATTTGCCATAAGACTGGGGGTGTAGTTCTGTGGGAGAGGGATGGCCGCATACACAGGCCTCGGCTTCAGCCCCCAGTACTGAAACAAAACCACATCCCCCTGACACACACATCTGCAGTATATTCCAAAATATTCAGAGGAGAAAACCCTGAAGATTCCCGACACAGATGTTTGAGGGACAAAGAGCTGGTTACCCAGATTTCACCAGTGAATCACCGTACTGTACCCTGTATGTATGTGCAGGTAGGGACCAGCTAAAACTTTCTGGAGTGGTTGAGACAGCAAAAAGTATTTCAAAAGTATTATTTAATACTGCATGTAGTTGAGGGGGATGATAGCGGGAAATGAGGAACATGTTATGGTATTCTGTGCCCAGAGCGATGGGTTTGAAGCAGACGTGGGAAGGGGGTTCATTTGTCAGCTGACGGGGCACCGAGCAGGAAAGAAGGGACAAAGGTGACAGGAACTGACATGGAGGCCACTGAAAGAGCCGGACAGGTGCCTGTTGCATCTGAGGGATTGAGCCTTTTAAATTCATTTCAGGGATAATGTGTGTAAGATAAAGGGCTTAGTACAGCTGGGAGCTGAGAACCATCTCTCTAACTGAAATACGATGTGAACTTGAGAGACCCCGTGAAATAGATCACCTTTCGGAGTATGTGCTTTGGAATTAACTTCTGTGATGTGCGCTCTCTTCCATAACAGTGCCTCACTCTGTTTATACTTTTCTATCACAGGTTATGGCACACAGCCTGTTTGGGAAAAGAAAACGAAATAATGGTATTTGGTGGGAGCAAAGATAACTTGCTTTTCCTGGATACAGTAAGCACATCTTATATTTAAATATTTCCTCTGAGTAATTATGATAGTCAAGCAGCTACTCAGCAGCATTGTTGCTATGGTAACTGCAAAGCAGAGTAGGACCACAAGTGTTGCCTGGAGGACCACCCTTCCAAGTCAGAGGCTTTTCGATGGATATCAGAATATTTCAGGTTTACAGACCAAGATCAGTCTATTAATTTCACTAGTTACATTACTAAAAAGGGCTTTCTCTTTCCTGTGCTGGGCTTGAACCTAGGACCTTGCTGTCGTCACATACACTGGGCTAGTACTCAACCCCCAAGCCACAGTCCTGGCTCCCTTTCCTGTTTCTCTCTGAGCCTTACCACAACATGAGCACTTGTAGTTTAGATGCATTAAAATGTCTGTAGATAAAAAGAATAAATAATTGTAGTAATAATTTCCCAGAGAATTTTTTTTTTTTTGAGACAAGGTCTCACTATGTAGCCCTGGCTGTCCTGTAACTCACTATGTAGACCAGGCTGGCCTCAAACTCACTGAGATCCACCCACCTCTTCCTCCTTGGTGCTGGGATTAAAAGATGTGTGCCACCACACCTGACACCCATAGAATTTATTAATGGAAGAAACAAGACGTGGCCAATACTTCTAAATCTCATGGGCTAGCTTCTCCCAAGAGGAAACTCTTCTGTTTCTTTGTGTTTTATTGGGGTTTTAGTACTGTTTCCCATCTGTTTTATATCTGAGTTTTAAACATTGCATCTTTAGTGTGCTATCACGTCAAAGGAAGACACGGGTCACTTTCGGAGAGCCTCGTTCCTCTGCTCATGCCCATGGGCAGTGCAGAGCAGCGGGCCCTCACACTCGCTGTCGTTGACAGACAGGCACCGAATGCTCCAATGTGCATAGCATGCTGGGGAATATCAAGACTCTGCGTAACAGGAATGGGGCACAACTAGCCAGAGTCCCACCAACAAGGCACTAGCTCCCTTTCTTGTCCGTAGGCACAGGTTGCGTCTACAGAGTGGCAAACCAAAAAAAAAAAAGTTGGCTCCTCTGCAGGGACTTTGGTTGATGTTGTAGTCTGTGGCCACCAGCTCAGACACGTACAGTGAAGGCTCCAGAGCTGTTTTCAGTTTAGGACGCGGAGCTCTCAAAGCACTGGAGACAGGATTCTGACTTAGTTAAATAGAAAAGACTTCCCATATGCACAAGGCCCTGGGTTCAAATCCCGTCACCGCCCCTCCCCCAGTGGAACTTTGTGGTTTGTCTTATTTTTGTTGGCACTAGAAGTCCTTGTTTAGAAGTAGGCGTGGTGGTACATTCCTATAGCCCAGCACTTGCTCAGGAAGTTCAGGCACGAGAATTGAGGGTTTAGGGCCAGCCTGTGCTACACAAGAGACCCTGTTTCAAGATATTAAAAAATGAACAATGAACAAACAAACAAAAAAAAAAACTTAGAATACAAAACTTACCATTGCCAGGCGGTGGTGGTGCACACCTTTAATCCCAGCACTTGGGAGACAGAAGCAGGCAGATCTCTGTGAGTTCGAAGCCAACCTGGTCTACAAAGTGAGATCCAGGACAGGCAACAACAGAGAAACACTGTCTCGAAAAAACAAAAACAAAAGTAATAATACTATTTTAAATACAAAGGAAGATTTCACAGGGAAGCCAAGTGTGGTCTGGTTGCTCGTGCATACAATTTCAGTACTCAGGAGGCTGAGGCAGGAGGATTACCACTAGGTTCTGGGTTAGCCTGGGCCGTTAGCAAAACTTTGTCTCAAGAGAAGAAAATAACAAACACAAGGAGGAGGTGCCCCTCACTGGGGACCTGCTCGCCCGTCAGGAAGGCCTTTGGCACCACAGAGAGCCGCCTGGAAAATGGAGCTGGGGTACAGATGCTAACTAGTTCTGTGACTCACTGTTTTCAGAGAACAAGTTCCTATTTTTAAATTTGTAATGATATAGGGCATCGATGAAATTTGGTATTCATATACCTCCAAATGGGAAAAATATGTATATATGTGCAGATGTATGTCTGTGGATATGTATGCTTGTATACATATGTGTTATTAAAGAGAAATTTATATATTTATTTTTTTGACTAGGGTCACTGTAACGATTTATTGATCTTTCAAACACAACCCTACTCACTGCTCAGGTAAGTAATTTCAGTACTTTTTCATATGATGTCATGCATAAAAGTGTGTGTGTGTGTGCGCGCGCGCGCGCTCACACATACTAGCATTCACAGGCTCTAGGCAGAGTCTGCAGCTCTGGATGGCATCTGGAATCCCAGCACTGCGAGGTGGGGGTGGGGGCAGGGGATGAGGAGTTCAGAGTCTTCTTCGGCTGTGTGGTGAATTTGGGTTTGAGGGTTATAGTTGTGCTGGGTCGTTGTTTGTTTTTAAAGGAAGAACTTAAAGCTGGGTTTGTAGGGATGGGGAGAGGATCTAGAAGGCCTTGCGGTAGGGGAAGAATATGATCAAAATATATTTAAACTTAAATTTTTTAAATTTATTTATTTATTTATTTATTTTAGTTTTTCGAGGCAGGGTTTCTCTGTGTAGTTTTGGCGCCTTTCCTGGAACTCACTCTGTAGCCAGGTTGGCCTCGAACTCACAGAGATCTGCCTGCCTCTGCCTCCTGAGTGCTGGGATTAAAGGCGTGCACCACCACCGCCTGGCTTAAAAATGTTTAAATAATGAAAAAAGTAAGTTTTTTAAAAGGAGCGAAATTCTGACGTGAGCTATAACAAGGATTGACCTTTGAGATGAGCCTGGTGAAACCTGTCAGGCACAAAAGGACAAGTGCTGTGAAGCTCCACAGGTCTGAAGTAACCGGAGTGGGCACACTCATGAGGACAAAGGGCAGGTTAGCAGTGAGCAGGGGCTCGGCTGGGGAGTGGGAAGTTGGTCTCAGATGGGTTCAGGGTTTCACTGAAGGAGGATGGAAAGACTGTGGGATAGAGGGGGTTACAGCTGTGAGTGCTCAGCAGTGTGGGATGTCAGCGTACGAGCTCTGCGCCGGGCTTGCTTGATCTTCAGTTCAACAACAATAAATGTCCGTCAAGCAACAAGAAGGCAAATGTGTGTTATGAATGTCTGACAGTCTCTTTGCTTCTTCTCCTTTGGGGAGGAACCATACTATTTACAGGCAGTTTGTTACTTGAATTCAAGAAAATATTTATATCTGTCTAAGAATAAAAGCCTTTGTGGTGGCAAAGGCCTTCAATCTCATACTCAGGAGGCAGAGGCAGGCAAATCTTTGTGAGTTCAGGCTAGCCTGGTCTACATACCAGCACTAGACCACATAGAACTACACAGTGAGACTGTGCCTCAAAATAAATAAATAAGAAAAGAAAGAAAGTATAATCAAATTTATATTGTGACAATACACTAATATGATTTGTTTGTTTTGGTTTTGTTTTTTCAAGACAGGGTTTCTCTGTTAGCTCTGGCTGTTCTGGAACTTGCTCTGTAGCCCAGGCTGGCTTTGAACTCACAGAGATCCACCTGCCTCTGCCTCCTGAGTGCTGGGATTAAAGAGATGTGCCACCACCCCCCAGCTGACTAGTATGATTTTTTAAAAGTTAAAATATACAGTATATTTTTTGTTTTTTATAAAATTGTTTATAATTCATATAGTAATACCAAAGATAGTGTATTTCCAGCCTGGGCACAGTGGTGCATGTCTTTAATCTCATCACTCGGGAAGAAGAGGCTATATTTTAATTTTCTGGAAATCAGAATATGTCTGGTAAATGTCACATATAATATATGGTATAAGTATATATACATATACACTTACAAGAATTTAAGCTGGGATTGGTGGCACATACCTTTAATCCCAACACTTGGGAGGCAGAAGCAGGTGGATCTTTAAATTCAATGCTAACCTGGTCTACAGAGTGAGTTCTAGGACAGCCAGACATAAGCAGAGAAAGCCTGTCTCAGAAAACCATGGTGATGATGATGGTAGAAGGAGCATTTATTTTAACTCCAAAGCTGTTAAATTTCACTTGAATACATGATCCTTCTGTTTCTGAGTTGCTGGCATGACAGGTATGTGCCTTCGAGCCCAGATGACAGAATCAGAGGAAGTAGATTTTAACAAAGGAGAAAAACAGACGTTGGCTGAGCAGGGTACTTTTCTTTTTAACACAGCAGCTGGGGAACAGCTAGCAGGAAGTGTCTACCTATCGTGTGAGAGCTGCTGGTTTGTTCCCCAAATCACCAGAAAAGTAAATAAAGTAGTGGGCAAAATTAGATATGTAAAAATGGGAAAATGTTTTGGTTAGGACAGGCCACTGAGAACATTTTATTGGTAGTGGGTGATCTGGTAAGGAAGAAGGGATGTCCTAAGATGGCGAGGATTGGGAATGTCCCTAGAGCTTACTGGCAGCATCCTGGCCAGGCTGTGCGGCACAGTGATATGTGGGAGAGAGAGAGAGGAGTTAATGTTTAGTGGTGTCTCGGCTGTACAAACGTTCAGCGTCTCAAGGCAGCTAATCCCAGGTGAAAGGACCTGAGGGACGGTTGGAGCTTGGCCAGCTTGATGTAACAGGAACAGTGGAGAGGGGTCCTAGCTGCTGGGGAGAGAATGAAGTGCAGATGTTCTGGACTGGATAGGGAAGTAGGGTACAGCCGAAGGGGTCTTAATATGTGGAGAACTGGGAATGAAGGAGCGAAGCACAGTGATACAGTCACTCGAGTGGCTGAGGCAGGAGAGTGAGGGTTCAAGGCCAACCTGGCTATGAAGTAAAGGGGGACAGAGTGGCATCAGGCTGGAGACATACCTCAGTGGTTAAGAGCGCGTGCTGTGTTTACAGGGCATCCAAGTTTAGTTCCCTCACCTACACTATATAGCTCTAAACTGCCCGTAAACCCAGTTCCAGAAGACCTGAAAACCCCCTCTTCTGGACTCTGGGTACCTATATACCTGTGATGCACATAAAACACACACAAGCACACAACATACACATAAAAATAAATATTTTTAAATGTTTGAAAAGCATTTCCACATAGAAGCTAAAATCGGTAGAGACAAGCTTATGATGAGCAGGGTCGAATTTCTCAGTGACTGGGCTAGAATGAGCAGGAATAAAAAGAAGGTGGCCTGGGAGGTGGGGACCAGCACTGGGCCACCATACTCAGCTGGTGCTGAACATATTTTGAGATGTCAGAATTTGACGGTCAGGACTGATGAGATGGCCCAGTCAGTAAAGTCCTCACTGTGCAGGCACAAGGACCTGACTGTGGGTCCCCGGCATCCATGGTAAAGCTGGGCACAAAAGTAGGTGCCTGTAATCCCCACACTGGGGAGGTGGAGACTGTCGGGGCCCTGGTACTGGCTAGCCACAAGTCAAGCTAGTCAAATTATTGAACTCCAGGTTCAGTGAGAGATCCTGTGTCACAATCATCAACATCATTATCAATAATAACAAGTGGTGAATGATCATCATCGTTATAGTTATAATGTGTAGGGCAACTAGGATGACAGTGTTGATCTCTGGCCTCTTTACAAACTCCATGTACATATGCATACACATGTGAACATGTGCACACATATACAGCACATGCTCATATACAACACCCTCTGTACACACACACACATGAGTGTGATAGGAATGTTATAGTTTTACTGTGTGATGTCTCCTCACCACGGTGAAACATCCACACTGCAGTTAATGTGATCATTTTATTTTAAATGTTAGGTCAAGGTATTTGTCATTGACCTGTCCGGAAATGCCAGGAGAAAAGAATCCCGAATAGGACATGGGTAGGACAGAGATCATTGGAAGCCTTAGTAACACCGTGTGTGTGTTTGTGTGTGCGTGTGCGTGTGCGTGTGTGTGTGTGTGTGTGTGTGTGTGTGTGTGTGTGTGAACAGATTAGGTATGCTGTCTTCAAGTCTTCCTTACAGTGCATAGGTATCTCTCATGGATGTGGATAATCATTAAGCTTAGTAGGTCTACATCTATGTTAGCAAAGGCTATTAAGGTTCTCTCCTATGGACACAATTGACCAGACTAATGAGAGCCACTTAGTATGTCCACAATTTGGGGCTATTGCAAAAAGTTAGGCATGAAGTCGTCTTGGATATCACCTTTGGAAAACATGCAGATCCCTTCAGGAGGAATTCCAGAGGGAATATCGATGGGTCAGAGGCTGCACTGTGATGCTGTTTGGCGGCCTCCACCAAGCTGTGCCCACTCTGGCCTCCAGCTGTATTTAACCCACTGGCTGAACTGTGCTTTCTCTAAGAAAGCTAATCTTCCCTCTCCGGGGTTTGAGAGTGTGGCTGTCTTCTGTGTTTGTCGAGGTCTCGAGGTCTTACATGGGGGTCCCACCTGGACAGTTCCCCTGACTTGTTCTGTTTGATTGGTCTCTAGTTCCTGCAGAGCCCTTCAGAGCCATAAGACTTACATCACCCTAGACTGAGCATTTCTATCTGCTAGATGTTCATTTCCTTTGCTACCTCACAACCTCCTTGGATGTTGACACGAGGTTTTCCTGTGTTCATTTCCTGCTCCTGAGGCATGCCCACTGAGAATTACCTTTCATAGGCTGGCTCTCTCTGCCCTCTTCTCTGTCTCCCCATGACAAGGGCACAAGCATTGGGGAACCAGCATAGGAGCAGAACTGGGCATATACCTGGGATAAAACTCAAATTTTCCTATACTTCTGCACCCGTAACTTCTTAACTCTTCTTATTTGGAGTTAGTAATAGGGAGGAAAATGTTCCATTAAAATAAGAACGAGGGCTGTGGGGCTGCTTGGAGGTAGATGTTTTCCTACCCGGGGAGGGCCTGAGTTCAAACCTACGTGTAATGAGTGTGGTGTGACAACCAAGCCCAGGCGGCGGGGGAGGTGTGATGGGGCAAGAGTACCGTGTCCAGATTTCCAGTCCTGCAAACACGGAGAAAGAAAGTCTCTTCTTTTTCTTTGATTTTATAGTTATTTTTGAAATTGTCAAAATCAAATTTAAGAAGTATTTAGAAAAGAGAAAAACAGAAAGTTAAAACAAAAAAGATGACAGAAAATACGCAAGTTTCATGATTTTTAAAAAGATTTATCATTGATTGTTTAAAAAGATTATTGTTACAAGTGTTTTACTTGCATGTGCGGCTGTGCACTACATACATTCCTGGTTTCCATGGAGGGTGTCGGATGTGTGTGAGCTACCAAGTGGGTGCTGGGAATCGTACCCAGGACCTCTGGAAGAGCAGCCAGGGCTCTTAACCACTGAGCCATCTCATCTCTCCAGCACAAGTTTCATAATTTTTGTATTTTTTTTTTCAAGGCAGGGTTTCTCTGTATAGCCCTGGCTGTCCTGGAACTCACTCTGGAGACCTCAAACTCACAGAGATCCACCTGCCTCTGACACTTTAATCAAGTGCTGGGTTTAAAGGCATGTGCCAACTACTGCCTGGCATCTCTTATATTTTTAAGTTTTAACTTTTCTGCAAATCTCATACATGAGTACACTGTGTATTTGTATCATTCCCTCCCCTCCCTCTCCCTTATTTATAATTACTGACACATACCAAGTTTTTAAGTTCATGTGACCACATCTTGTCTGTCTTTCCTGTCTTCTCTCCTTTCTCCTCCGGTCTTCCTGCCCTGAAGTCTGAGTTTTGCTTTGGTTTTTGAGTTTTCTTTTTGGCTTCATGCTTGCCGGCAAGTGTTCTACCTTTCAGCTGCATCTCTCTCCCCTGAATCTTTTTTTCCCCTGACTCTTTTAAACTAAAGAATATTATATGTGACGAATTGCATTTTCTGTCCTTGAATTTTGCTTAGATATGGTCTCTTTATAAAACATAAAAACATGATTATGGTAATGATCTAAAAAACCCTCTCATATTCCAAGTAATACAAAGGATATATATATTTGCCATCTAAAGTTTTATATCAATTTTGTGAAAAGGAAAAAACAAATACTTAGTTTGCTAGTCATGATAGGCACACTCCTGTAACCCCAGTACTTGCGGGAGGCTGATGTGGAAGATCACCTTAACTTTGAGGCACCCCACCCCACTCTACCCCCGGCTACAAAGTGGGTCCATTGCTTTTTGTTGTTGTTGTTGTTTTCTTTTGGGCTTCATGCATGCTGCCAAGTGCTCATGATATGCAAAAATGCTCAAAAATTAGCAAACAAGGCTTGAGGTAGCTCAGAGGTCAGGAGGACTTGTTGCTATTCCAAACGACCCAGATTTAGTTCGTAGCATCCATAGCAGGTGACTCACAACCCTTTGTAACTACAGCTCCAGGGGCCACAATGTCCTTTTCTGGCCTCTGGGGTTATTTGTATTCTCATGGCATACATCCGCACAGATGCACACACACATAAAATAACATAACAAATCCTGAGTTCAGAAGCTAACCATTCTCTCATGCTTTATTGACAGGTCATGTCTTGACTGCATTGGGAAAAATGCCATTGTTTTAAAAAGTCAAATATCTTTATTACCTCCTAAACTTCTGCAGCAAGTTCTCAAAAAAATAACGTTTTGGACTGCAGCCAATTACCGAAAAGAGCAAAGAGTCCTAAAAGAAGAAACAGAAAATAAGGACCAATGGATCAGTAGCCACTGAATTGTTCTAGGTCCAGTATGGCAAAGCGTTTTAATCAGACTACACATCTGACTCTCCCCTCCAGCCACAGGCTTTATTTAAAGGATAAAATTTGAAACAAATGTTTTGCTAATGCAATTACATGATATAGGATATATGGAAACAAGATGTAATTGAAGATTTATCTGTGTATTTGTAAACTGATTTACTTGTAAAAGACAGAATAAGTATTCTTTCTAGAAATAAGTACAGTAACAACAGTTCTTAACTCAATGTCTACTCTTCTGGAAAGATTATGTAAATTTGAAAAACAGAAATTACCTTAAAATCTTCAGAAATCCTCTAACACAACTGTAGATGTAGATATAAAAATACTCATTAACTTCCATTACTTTAACATCACCCAAGTGTCTCCTTAAATAGCATAGTTAGAGCCTTCCATCCCATGTTGAGCAGGGAAGCATATTTAGATAGTTCTGGCTCCACTCCCTAGGACCACGTGGGTGGAGATTGGTTTGTCTCACAGGCTTTGAAATATTGGGGTGTGCGATATGTGTAGCTTTTGAGACATGGTACAATACACATTGCCTTGGAAAAGGGTTTCTGAAGTAATATTTGCAAATAATGTGGGTGATAACCTGGTGTTTTGGCCTCTCTAATCCCTCATTTGAGCTATGCTGCTCTACAGAGTTGATGCTCTCGACGATGACAAGTCCTCACTCTCCACATCATTTACCCAGGAACGGGAGACTATACTGTTACATTCCTCTAAATGGTACTTTGGCCATTTGGGGACTTTTTTCTGCATATGCTCAGTCTTGTCCTTCCATTGACATACTTGTTATGGTTAATCACTAAGGGGTTCAACATATGACACAGCTCCTGTGACCGTCACCTCCTAAGTTACCCCTGAACTTTCAAAGGCTGTGAGGGTACATTTCTGTATTGTATATAATTTACAGTGAAAACTGTAGTTTTTCTTTAAACTGTAGATATGTTTTATACATGCTGTATTTTGGATGTGTAAAGCTTCTATTTATGTATTAGAACAGTTTGTGTTTACATCTTATTTATTGAACACAGTGTATAGAATTATTGCCTCACAGTTTGGTCAGTGGGAACCAGTCAGAGTCCATTTCGGTGTGGGGCTGGCAACCTGGCTCAGGATGTAAGAGGGCTTTGCCACACAAGCCTGGTGGCCAATAGAAGGTGAGAGGAGAGAACTAACGCCATAGCGGATGCTCTCAGACCTGCACGTGTGTGCCGTGGCTCATGTGCTCAAACATATAATGCACACACACACAATATCAAATAAAAGTAAAAACTTGCAGTGTGAATTTTTTTCTTACCATTTTAGTCTACATAACAGACTTGGAAACTGATTTTTTACAAATAATATACTTCTTTTTTTTTTTTTTTTTTTTTTTTTTGGTTTTCCGAGACAGGGTTTCTCTTGTGTAGCTTTGCGCCTTTCCTGGATCTCACTTGGTAGCCCAGGCTGGCCTCGAACTCACAGAGATCCGCCTGCCTCTGCCTCCCGAGTGCTGGGATTAAAGGCGTGCGCCACCACCGCCCGGCAAATAATATACTTCTTAGGGGAAGTTATTTTTATGAACTTAAATATCAGCATTAATGTCATAGTAATTAAGACATATAAAACTAAGCCGGGCGGTGGTGGCGCACGCCTTTAATCCCAGCACTCGGGAGGCAGAGCCAGGCGGATCTCCTTGAGTTCGAGGCCAGCCTGGTCTCCAAAGTGAGTTCCAGGAAAGGCGCAAAGCTACACAGAGAAACCCTGTCTCGAAAAACCAAAAAGAAAAAAAAAAAAAAAAAAAAAAAGACATATAAAACTAGAGAGCCCACAGAAAGGCGGAACACTATGGCACAGAAGATATGAGACACAGACAGATCCTCTATACCTCACTGCAGGCAGGGAACAGCAGTGACTGGGGCCCGATGCCACATTCAGAAGCACACCCCAGTGACATTCTCCTAACAGCCGGGTCCCACCTCCTGGTGTCCACAGATGCCCACAATATCACCACCATCTGAGGACCAAGTGTTTCATTCATGACCCCGTGTGGAGCTTTCACTTTCAAACCATAATATTTTATCCTTAGCCCCACAGGCTCATGGGCATCACGTGTATTCAGTTTATCACCTAGAGTCTTAACAATGCCAAGACCCTTGAGAAAGCCCAGCCTAGAGTCTCTGAGACTCGTCCCCTGGCTTTAGGGATGTCGGAACCATCCCTGTGGATCTAGCTGACAGCAGAGGAGACAGAATCCTGGACCTGGACTCTGAGCGTGCCTGGCTTCTGGGGCGTCCCTGTTCCATACCTTGGAATCTTCTAGCACGATCAGCCAGAGGATGACAGACCCTGAGGCAGGACACCTGGTTGCCTCCTGAGAACAGGTGCTGATCTTTCAGGTTGACTAGGACTGATACTTGTTAGGATAGAGTGGTGACTTTCATCAGTCACTGAACGATGAGTGACCTGTGGTCAATTCATTTTGTACTGACTTCATGAGTGTGGTGGTTTGAATGAGGCAAACCACCATAGGAACGGCACTATGGGAAGTGTGGACTCGTTGGAGGAAGTGTGTCACTGGGGATGGGCTTTGAGGTTTCAGAAGCTCAAGGCAAGCCCACTCCCACCCTCCGCCCATGACCCTGGGCTCTACGGCCCAAAGGAGGCTGTACTTCCTGCTGTTGTACATTGTAAGTGTCCTCTGATAAGGAGTTGGAGCAGGGTCACAGGCCTCTTCTCCCTGCTCCTGCCTGTGAGGTGGATTTGCTCCCAGTCAGATCAGAGGACGACTTCTGCTGTCTACTCTGTTCTGTAATGGTGAGTGTATTTCCTCAATTTATAGCTTAATAAATTCTGTCATCCATTTCATAGACTCACGTGCATTGATCGTAATAAGTGGCGCCCACGTGACATAAAGTCCCCGCACTCCCTGTAGCTTCTGCCTGCAGCCTCTGCGGCAGGCAGCGGGACAGGTTGGCTCAGGGGCTTGTGTGCTCCCTGCAGGTCAACCACGCTAGCACCCTGGGGCCACTCGGTCCCAACCTCGTGGATCTGAGCCCCTCGTGTCTCTACTGGGGCTACTTGCGTGACCAAACCCTAACGTACACATGCAGCTAGCTGCTTGTGAGTTTATCCACCCTGCAGAGACTGCCCAGCCCAACCCCGGAGGAAGGGCCTGACCCCTGCTCAGGTGGCCAGCTGCATACAGCAGCCTAGCGGGGAGCCTGTAGCCCAGGCAGCTCACGTGGTGTGTGAGTCAGTCACTCTCTGACCAGGCAACTCACAAGGCAGCACTATGCGCCTTTCTAGTTCCATGCTCTTAGCAACAGAATGGGTCACAGTTCCCCTCCTGTTTAGAGATTACTAGCAGACTGTTTCTTTACTTTTAAAATTTTTCAGTGTTGGGGTTGGGTTTTAGCTCAGTGGTAGAGTGCTCGCCTAGCAAGTGCAAGGGCCTGGATTTGGTCCTCAGCTAAAAAAAAAAAATTGTTCAGTGTAGCAGCTGCCAATTCCAGGACATCCGGGAACACCACGCTCTGCCCTTGAGAGCATACCTGCCTGCCTGCCCACCCACCCGGCTTCTTCCACTCTGGTTGAGTCTGGTCCAGGTGCCAAGCCCCTGCCTGCCATCACCAGGCCTATAGCAGCAACCAGACTGGCGGCTCCTGCCAGGTGCGTGACTGTGCCTGAGTGTTTCCAGCTCTTCAGTATGTTGCCTCATTGTTGTATACAGTCTGCTGTGGTCCCAGCAACCCTACCTAGTGCTCAGGGGTTGCCTGGGTAAGTGCTTAATTCACAGGAGCTATTCAGGGACCTCAGTCAGCTTGCACCAGACCTGCTTTAGCATTATACCGGCAACTGCTGGCTAATGACCACTGCACCCCAAAAAAACATAGCAAGGATGAAAACACAAGCAAGCAAGAATTTCATTCCAGGTAAGAGTACTTGATGATTTTACACCTTAAAATTGATTAATAAATTAATAAAATTTTCTTTACAAATTTTGAATATTTCTCAAAACATGGTGGGAAATATTACTTCACAAGGATTTAAAAACTTTTTTGCTTGTATGATGAATGAAATATTACAGGGCATATATGACCTGTCTGAGATGTATATAATGTACACCACTTTGACATTTACCATAATAATTCACATAGCATTGAAAAATGCTTTAATAATAGTAACAAAGATGAGTCATTATTGGGACTGATATAGACTTTACAAGGTAGCAATGAAGACTTACATAAAAAGATTCTTTCTCCCCGGGTGGTGGTAGCGCACGCCTTTAATCCCAGCACTCGGGAGGCAGAACCAGGAGGATCTCTATGAGTTTGAGGCCAGCCTGGGCTACAGAGTGAGTTCCAGGAAAGGCACCAAAGCTACACAGAGAAACCCTGTCTCGAAAAACCAAAAAAAAAAAAAAAAAAGATTCTTTCTCTGGAATCTGTTACTCAGGATTTATAAGGTAGTAACTTACATGAAAGGCTCCTTAGTTTGGAATCTGCTAACTTACTACAAGAACTTCAGTCCATTAATAATAAATGTACAAACAGATTTGATTTTCTTGATAATAAATATGAATACTTAATGGATAGAAAAATAGGTCTCCAGGGTGAAGTTGTCACTACTCAGACACTTTATAAGTAAGAAAGATTATTGTTAACAGATTAAAAAAAAGGTCTATGGAATCATATGTTTCAAAAGAACATAAAAGGTTGCATAATTCCAAGAAATTTCTGGAGTCTCTTACAACAGAGAAGGTTGATTCACTAGAAGAGACCCTAGGAGCTTGTCTACAAGCCTTAAAAAGAAACTCTCAATAAAGATGACAAGGGACCAAATAGGCAAAAGGGCAAGGCCATACAAGTCATAACATCTCCAGATGGCTGTCATACAAAGGCTTATCCTGTCATCATCCGTGAGAGGCCAGTAGATGATAGACATCCTGAGCCATATGTAGAATATATGTGGCAACCTATTCCTATCAGAGATTTAAAAAACATTAAAGAAGCAGTGGTCACCTATGGTATACACTTAACATATGTAAAACATGTTAAATATGTGGTCTACCACAAATAGAATCATACCAGATGATTGAACTCCATTAATATCAGCTGTTCTAGAATACAGCCAGCAGTTACAATGGAAAAGTTGGTTGAGAGAGGAAGTGAGGGTCATAGAGGAAGCAAGGTAAGACCAGAGGTTTTGAGATCTCCCAAGGTGAGATTCTTGGTGAGGGACATTTCACTGATAGAAATGTACAAGCCACTTATAATGAGCTTACAATATCCCTATGCTGTACAGCAGCTCTAAATGCTTGGGGGGAAATTCCAGAACCAGGAAAACCAACTGAGTTATACACAAAGATATTCCAAGGACCACGAGAACCTTTTACTGACTTTTTACAAAGGCTAACCACAGCTGTAAAAAAAGCTGTGTAAGATAAAGAAGTATTAACTAAGTCCTTGACATTTAACAATGCTAATACAGAATGCAAAAGAATACTTAAGCCATTAAAGGTCAGATCAGCTCCTTTGGAAGAATGGATTTAGTATACTAATGGTGTTGAGTCTCTTAACTATAGTAATGAGGCTTGGATAGGAGAGGCAATTTCTAGAGATGGAAGTCCTCAGGGTACCAAATGCTTTAAATGTGGTACACCAGGTCATGTAAGTAGAAACTGTACATGGGGTGCTCCTAGAAGCAATATTCCCTCTAGAAATAACCCAAATGGGAGACCCCAACATTCTGGATCATGTAGAAGATGCAGCAAAGGCTGACATTGGACCAATGAGTGCAGATCAACAATAGATACACAAGGCAACCCTTTACCAGCAGGAAATGCATCAGAGGGCCTCTTGTAGGCCCCCAAATTTGATGTGGTCCAAATATTTCCAGCCACTGTGAAGGAAATTCCTCTCTAGGACAATTAGATAGCTCAGTGTCTAATGTAAAGAAATCTACTGCACTGGAAGATAGAACATCTCTGATAGATGAATAAAAAGTTCCAAAGAACACAATAAAATGAATATTTTGGCAGACTTCCATAAATGAACAGAGACCAAAGCTCAGACTTCGAATTAATGGCATTGTTCTAGAGGGCCTGGTAGACACAGGTGAGGATGTGACTATAATTACACCAAAATCATGGCATCCAAATTGGCCTCTTCAAGAGGTAGATGTCCAGTTTCTAGGGACTGGAACCCTACCTCAGGTAAAACAGAGTTTGAGATGGGTTGAATACTTAGGGCCAGAGGGACAGAGAGGAAGGCTGAAGTCATATGTGGCAAATGTAGCAGTGAATCTTTGGGGCCAAGATCTGTTACAGCAGTGGACTACCCAGATTAAAATCCCTACAGTCTCAGAAAGGGAATACAGACCAATGCGTGTTCCTAGGAATAATATTATAACATGCTATAAGAAACAGTCACCAACCATTCAGGCTGTACATAAACAGAGTACAGCTACTGTTGAACTCTCAGAAGTACCAACAGCCCTGCATTTAAAATGGCTAACTGTCTGGGTTAGACAATGGCCTTTGACAACAGAGAAGCTACAAGCTTTAGAACATCTCGTTCAAGAGCAGTTAAATGCTCAACACATTGAAGAATCTACCAGCCCTGTATTATTAGAAAAAGGTCTGGTAATTGGAGAATGCTGACAGATCTGAGAGCTATTTATAAAGTAATTTAGTCTATGGGCTCTCTACAGAATGGGATGACCTTGCCCTGTCTGCTACCCAAAGAATGGCCTATAATAGTTACTGACTTAAAAGACTGTTTCTTTAACTTACCTTTACAAGAAAATGATAGAGAAAAATTTGCCTTCACAGTACCTAATTATAACAATTCCCAGTCAGTCAAGAGATATCAATGGAAGGTCCTCCCACAGGGAATGTTGAACAGCCCTACCCTGTGTGGATATTTTGTGCAAAAAACACTGGAGATAATTCGTGTGAAATATCAGCAATCTATAATTTATCATTATATGGAAGATATCTTATTAACTGATCCAAAGTTAGGTATGGTGATATTTTTATTTGTGCTGAAATGTGATTTTATTTGTATGTTAATAAATAAAGTTGCCTGGGGGTCAGAGCTAATAGCAAGCCATAGCAGAAGTGGTAGCACACACCCTTAATCCTATCACATACAGGTAGAGTCTGTGTGTTCAAGGATACAACCAGTCTGGAGACACATGCCTTTAATCTCAATACCAACCATAGAGACCTGGAGGTCTGTATAGACAGGCAATGATGAGGAAGTCATGTGGTTGGGTTTACAACCAATGAGAAGGCAGAACAGAAAGTCAATAAAAAGACAGACACACAGAAAGTGGGTCTCTTTCTCAGGGAAAGGATGGCAGCGCGTGATAAGAAGGTGGTTTTAGTCTCAGCTCTTAGCTAATGCTCTGACCTCTTGGACTTTTAACTCTGCATTTGGCTCTGTGTTTCTTATTTAATAAGACCGTTACATCTACAGTTAGGTACCTTAGAAAGTATGTTTGAAGAAGTAAAAAAAAAAAAATCCTCACAAAGGACTATAAATTGCTCATGAAAAAATACAAAGAGGAGATTCTATTAATTACTTAGGATATAAGATAGAGCTACCAAAAATTAGACCCCAAAAGGTACAACAAAGGAGAGATTGATTGCAGACTCTTAATGATTTTCAAAAATTGTTAGGAAGCATTTCCAACTTACAGGTGATCATTAGAATACCTAAAGATGGACTGAAAATTTGGCTAATACTCTAAAAGGGGACAAGGACTTAAATAGTCCAAGAGAATGGTCAGCTGAAACTGAGAAGGAATTGGCTCTAATAGAAAAGACAATACAAGAAGTGTGTGTGGATCATGTGAATCCAGAACTTAACTGTATTCTGGTCATACTCCCCTCCAGATACTCCCCCACGGGGATTTTGATGCAGAGGGAAGATATTATATTGGAATAGATATTTCTACCATGTAAACTGAGTGAGAAATTAAGGGTATATGTGGAAAAGATCTCTGATTTGATTCTAAAAGGAAAATTAAGACTTAGTCAGTTGATAGGAATGGAACCAGCAGAAATTGTCATACCTTTACCTGAGGAAATTTCCTCACTATGGAAAGATAATGAATACTGGCAAAGAGCCTGCAGTAACTTTTTGGGAGAGATTAACAGCTGTTCTAAAAGCACAAGAATAGAATTCATAAAGAGAACTGAATGAGTCCCTCCTCACATTGTATGACAAAAGTCCATTTCTGGAGTCCCCACATTCTATACTGATGCAAATAAATCAGAGAAAGCAGGATACAAATCAGGAGACTTAAGTAAAGTGGTTGAAAGTCCATACATCTCTGTATAAAAAGCAGAACCGTATGCTATTCTTATGGTACTGATGGACTTCACAGAACCCCTCGATATAATCAGTGACTCTCAATATGCAGAGAGAGTTGTTTTACATATTAAGATTGCTGAATTTATTCCTGATAATGCAGAATTAACTCACTATTCATACAATTACAGGAAACCATCAGAAATAGGGACACATCATATATATATATATATATATATATATATATATATATATATATATATATATATATATATATATATATAAAACACACATCAGATCCCATACGGGTCTGCCAGGACCTTTAGCACAAGGTAATGATCCTGGTAAAATGGCTTCCATTTACTCAGTCTAGAGAGCGTGGAAATCTGCTGTCGTGTGCCATCTTGTGGTTGAGTTTTCTGCCTTAGTAACCAAAGTTGAGGGCATGCTGATGGTGAGGCATTTATTGACCTCGGGTCTCATCCTGAATTCCCTTATACTCTTGCCTGTCACTCTTACTAGGCTACCTTTGGTGAAGAGGGTCCCTGAGGCATTGGGGCTTGCAACCCTGCACACTGTATGTTCTACCTTACCATGCTGAGTGTGGGGACTGGAGGGTGATGGTGATGGCAGTGCCACATCCCGGATGTCATGGTAACGGTCTTGGCTGCCACTCAGCTGCTCAGGGTGCGCTAAAGTCTGCATAAACACTTGGTCCTGGGCCTACCCTTAAACCTGAAGAGTCCTAGGCCAAAGAAGAAGAAATGTGGGCCTAGACCCATCCATAAACTTAAAGAGGCCAGGGCACACAAAAAAGATATGAGCCTGGGCCTGTGTCTGACCCTGAAGAGTCCTGGGCCCTAACAAGAAGAGATGTAGACCTGGGCCTACCATTAAACCTGGAGAGTCCAGGCTAAAAGTGGAAGAATTGTGGGCCTAGACCTATCCCTAACCACAAAGAGGCCTGGTACCAAAAGAGATGTGGGCCTGGGCCTTCCCCTGATTCTGAAGAGGTCTGGGCCCAAACAAGAAGAGATGTGAGCCTGAGCCTTTCCCTAACCCTATAGAGGTCCAGGCCCAAAAAAATAGACCTTACCTAGAAGAGGCCCAGGCTTAAACAAGAGATGTAGCCTGGGCTTATCGTTAACAGTGAAGAGATCTGGGCATAAATAAATAGAGATATGGGCCTATCCTCAAGTGCCCCAGGACCAAACAAGAACTGTGGGCCTATGCTCTCCCTAACCTGAAGATGCTTGGGGCCAAAGAAAGAAGCGATATGTGCCTGGGCCTATCCTTATCCTGAAGAGGTCTGGGTCCACAGAAGAAGTGTGGGCCTTGCCCTGTCCATAAACCATAAAAGTCCCGGGCTAAAGGAAGAAATGTGGGCCTGAGCCATTCCCTAACCCTTAAGATGCCTGGCCCCAAAGGAGAGCTGTGGGCCTGGGCTTATTCTTAACAGTGAAGAGGTTCAGGCCCAAAGCAAGAAGAGATGTGAATATGGGCCTATCTATGAATCTGAAGAGTTCTAGGCTCAAATAAGATGAGAACTGAGTCTAGGCCTGTCCCTGACCCTGAAGAAGCCTGGGCCCAAAGCATGAAGACATGTTGGAAATTACAGAATGAAAGAGGGCCAGGAAAATCCAAACAAAGGAGTGTGCTCAGGATATATCAGAACCACAATTATCCTGGTCCCAGAACAAACAGAGCCATGGGACTGGGCTTATCCTCAATACTGAAGATGCCAGGGTCCAAAATGAGACCTGAAAGAGATCCAGAAAAACCAGGAAAAAGATTGTGCCTCGGCCAAACCCCAATACGCATGAAGTCCATTTCAAAAGGCTACTGTACAATTATCCCAGATTCACTCTCACCCAAAGAGCCCAGGACCTGAAACAGAAGAGCACCTGGGCCTAAAGTAGGGTACATCCACATTGTGGTTGGAGTGTGCACCATCTGGCACTCGGATCCAATGCCTCACTTCAGTTCTTTTGCAACCAACCAAGATGTCATGCAGACACATCCCAGCTTGTTCATCCATAATCCTGGACTTGAGTACAATACACTCAACCACTAATGTAAGCTGACATCTGAATAAAAGGTGTGTGGATCACACACACATGCTTCGATACACATCAATCTATGCAGACCACATCCTCAACACATGTGAGCCAGGATGACACTACCACCATAATGTGCCAAGGGCTTACTGAAATGACCTATCAGTATGGACACACCATATCAAAAAGGGTGTCATACTGCACCCTGTGGCCTTCTGAAATAAGACCTTGTCTTGACTTAAAGTGATTTCTTTAGGAACAAACATTTTTCAACTGTAACTCAGGCCATAGCCTGTTCCCCAAGAATCTTGGAATAACCCCAATAAGCTCTCTTTCTGAGTAATTGATATCTGAACACATTCTATCCTCCAAGATCTAGATGTTGATGACCTGATTATTAACCCAGGTGCAAGCCATAAAGAGACCTCAAAGGAAATCCGCAGCTCCTTGAACCCCAAGTAGCATGGGCCAATATCATCTTCAAGGGTGTGTGGGCCACACCCTCTATCCAACCCAGGACAAAATCCCACCATAAAGGAGCCAGGACTTAGCAGGACCAAACCCCACCTCAATGATCAAAGGAAATGGACACCCCAATAACCATGACCTGGTCTAAAGCCAGGCATTATCTTCATGTCAGTTTATTTTGTTAGACAAACCATTGCTTCATTTGTGACCCAGGCCACGCCATGATCACCAAGACAATTGGGATCTTCACCAATGAGTGACATCAGATCACAGGCCCATGAACTCCAATCACTAAGGAGTTGATTTGGAGGGTCTTTTGGTTCCACTCTGGTTTGTGGCTGTACCCACGATCCTCCCAACACAGGCAACATTCTCACATCCGATGTGTCAGGACAACATCATGGCTTTCAAGTAATCTGGACCACACCTGAGTGTTAAAGGACGGGGCACAGCTTGGGATCAAGGGTGTGTGGGCCGCACCCAGGAAATCCTCTGTGTCCAGGTCTTAATCTGGAACACCACAGATCAAGAACAGCAGTTGGACCTTGTGTCTGACCTAGGACATACACTACTTCAGGAAGGTTCTACACACTATAACACCAGGAGGTGGCTGCCTGAAGGATGTACGGGCAAAGGCCTTAAAGCAACATCAGTGGGGCCCTGCCAGCTCCCTGATTACCAGTACCCTGGGTCTAGATTAAATTTTAATGTAAACTTCAATGTAACCCAAGGGTGTGTGGGCTGTACCCTCTCTTTACATGACCCAGCACTATGCTCATAATAAGGGAGCCAGGACCATACACCATGGCCTCAAGTGGGAGAAGGACCCACTCTCCTTAATGACTGAAAACATGGTCATGTCTTAATCTCAAGAATGATTAGATGGCACAAGACCCTCTAGTGACTTCACCTGATTTTTATCCCAAGCTTGACTCCGTTCACCAAGAATCTTAAATGCACGAGAATGCTTTCTAAGCTGATGACTGATTCCAAATTGATAGCAGTGTAAGCTGGGGGCTCACCTACCATCAAGAAGCCTGGGTCACATCTAAATTCAAGGGTTGTGGGCCACATCCTCTCTTCATCAAACGCAGGAGAGGACCCAGGACCACAAAACCTAGCCTTCATTAAATGAGACACACCAGAGAAACAATCTGGGCAGATTGGGCATGACAGGTGTGTGGGCCGCACCTAGGAGCCATTGTGTGCCCAGCAGTCTTCAAGAGATCTAGGAGAAATGATCTTGTGTGGGTTGGCCAACACCACAGCCTCTGAGGAAGCTGGAACCACCATAACGACCAGAGTTGGTAGTCTGGTATGTGACATCACCCTCACAAATGTCCAGACTGCAGTCCAAACCCTCATGACCTGACATCTCAGGTTTCTCTGCCTCTCACTGTTGACTTTGGCCCTCAACCTGACCTGATTAGAAGCATCAAGTAACCCATTGGATTACAATGTCATGAACCAGGAGTGCAGATATAACTTTAATAAAAATGTATAATGGAAAACCCAGAACTTCCTCCTCTGGAGACATGTTTGTTAGTATGTTCAAAGATTAGACATGCGTTCCTAGACTTCTGTAAACCCCCTCACCAGAGCCTACCTACAAGAAGCCAGAATTATAACCTGATTTCTATAGATCTTTTATGATACAGATATAAAGCTTTGTAGTAATCAGTCTTATTGCACATGTCTTGTCCTAACATCGTGTATATAGTTTTCAATAAATATAAGGTTATCTACTACATGGTTTATCCTGAAATGTTTATTTTGGTCCTTTCCCTATATTTCTAACATTGAACTGCTTAAGAACAGGCTGTGATGGTTATTCACAAACAGGAAGTATAGGTAGCTCCCTATACAGCACATATCTGTATGCTCAGACCTCATCCTGAAGATCAGTGCACCTCTGTCCATGGTTTGGTTCTTTGCCATTTGTGGGAGTCTCTTAAAAAATTAAATAAAAATCTAGTGAAAGTCGCCACATAGGTAGGAGCCCTCACCTAGTTATAAAATCACTGGGATAAAATTTCTAAATTGCAGGGACAGCTCCCAACCCCATCCAGTGAGGAAATCAGATGAGCACCCATTGTTAGAGAGGGGCTGATGAAGTTCTGGGGGGACAGAGGAGTAAGAGAAGGCTCATTGTGGATCACAGGACACCAGGCATTGGACACTGTCTTCCAGTGAGACTCCACAGGAAGGTGAAAGGACCCCACTGATATCCTCTGCATGGTGCAACAACACAGTCACGGACAGATTCATGTCCAAGGAACAGTAAAATGTGCTGTGCTCCTTCACTTAGAGAACTAGAGGCTGGCGGGTTGCAGCTCTGGACTTGCTCCTGTTGATCCTGAGAGGGACAGGTGGCAGATGTGTTGGTGTGTTCCGTGTTGATACTCACAGACACAGGGACGGTGTCTTGTAGAAATGACATGGAAACTGCACCCATGAAAACAGAAAATACGGGAGCCAAAACGAGACAGAAACAAGGGGAATACCACTGGACATGCTGTTATGGGTTGGGGGAAACTCATGGGGACTGGTCCCGAGACGAGGAGCTATGGGGAACTAAGCATTGCTGATAGAGGGAGGATTAGTTGTCCCGGGAGATGAATCCCCTACCTGGTTATCCAGTACCTAGTATTCAGACCTGTAAACACACATGCAAGCATCACTGAACAGGCACCGTCTATGACAGGTTTAAATTTAAGCATTTTTCTGTAAAATCTGCCAATAATGAAAACATGCCATCATCATTCTGAGAGGGAGAGAGAAGAAAAATGGTAACAATTAGAGCAAGAAGGACAGTGCAAACGGTGTGACTTTATTTTCAATTACAGATTATAAATGTAACTATTTAATGGAAGACTGGCTGGGTTAGATACTCCTATTGTAATGTTTATGCAGTGAGACAGCTTTCCTGTGTTTATATTGTATTTCAACACTCTTGTCTCCACACCTATGTCTCCTTTCTCCTAAGAAGACACCCATACAGACATTGCAACATCATGTTGGACATGGGGTTCTGTGGTGACAGGGAGAGAGTTACCTTGAGTCTTTGTATCAGCTGACATCCCAGGATCTAATATCCTATCCTCTCCTACAGCCCCATGCCACCCACATATTTCCCAAGCCCCCCTGTCACACTAACCCAACCCCTACTGTGCTGCCTTCATCTGGAAGGGAAGTGACAGAGGCGAGGACTGCACGCTCGCTCACTTCTCACTGCAGTAGCAGCAGAAGCCTGGTCGGCCTTTTGTTTTAGATTTATATGGGTACCTGAGTACTGAGTACCTGGAGTCAGACTCCAGGAAGCCAGGAATTATCCTATAAATTATGTTTTTCAATTTTGCAATTAGGTTTAGATATAACTCAACTATTTCCCCACACCTCAAAGGCACTTACAAGGCTTTTGTATTATCTACATAAATATTAAACCATTTTCACTTTTATGCAAATATTATGGATAGTTGGTTCATGTCTGGAATAAATCTTTTGAGATGTATGTAATTTACTGTGAAAAACCAATTAAAAGCTCTGGGGACATAAAGTATTATAATTTGCAGATTAAGTTCCATCTAGTACATTGAGTGCCCAAATCATAGAAGAATTCTTAACATGTGGTTTTCAATATCCAGGACATCCAACTCTTTAGTTAATCATCATTTTGTCCATTTCTAATATCTAGTTTGATTTTAAACCAGGTATTACTGCATGGGCAGTTGTAGCTGGAGTTTTCTCCAGTCCTGCCTGGCCCATGGTCAAGACAAATCTCTCTCATCCGCCAGTCCTGCAGCCACTCAGACCCAAGTAAACACACTTGGCCATTTGTTCAAGCTTATTACTGACTAGCTCTTACACTTAAATTAACCCATAAATCTTATTTATGTTTAGCCATGTGGCTTGGTACCTTTTCCCAGTTCTGTCTTCATATCTTGCTTCTCATGGCAGCGGCTGGCAGCGTCTCCTGACCCTTTCACTTCCCAGAATTCTCCTCTCTCTTTGTCCTGCCTATACTTCCTGCCTGGCTGCTGGCCAATCAGCATTTTATTTATTAACCAATCAGAGCAACACATTCACAACATACAGATATCCACAGCAGGCAGCCCTGGCCTTGAGCTCACCTCAGTCCTCCTTTCTCTCTCCCTCAAGGGATGACACTCAGGGGCCACCACCCTGGCTCTGTTCCTAACATCTGCAATGAGAGCCACAGCTGCAGATGGAAGCACATGAGCACATGAGGCTTACACTCTTCTCCCCTGACCTCAGTGTGGAGCCTGGTAAAGGGTTCTGCTATGACGGGGGACCAGCAACAAGTGGAGCACACATCAGCACATCAGGACTCGGGCTCCTCTCCTGATCTACCTAAGGTTACAGCGGTGAGTGTTACTCATGTTGGACACTCTAGGAGAAGGGTCAACCAGAAAGAATATTCACTACAATTTTATATCAAAGTCAATGAAAATTAATACATTATGCAGGTCTACTTTACATAGGAAACAGCTCTTAAAATCATTTTGTAAAATTCATCTTCTTGTAGCTAGAGTTTTCCTGCCTTGTCCACAGTCAGGACAATCTTTGTCACCCGCCAGTCCCACAGCCGCTCAGACCCAACCAAGTAAACACAGAGACTTATATTGCTTACAAACTGTGTGGCCGTGGCAGGCTTCTTGCTAACTGTTCGTATAGCTTAAATTAATCCATTTCCATAAATCTATACCTTGCCACGTGGCTGGTGGCTTACCGGAGTCTTCACATGCTGCTGGTCATGGCGGTGGCTGGCAGTGTCTCTCCCCCTCAGCCTTCCGCTTCCCATAATTCTCCTCTCTCCTTGTCCCACCTACTTCCTGCCTGGCCACTGACCAATCAGTGTTTTATTTATTGACCAATCAGAGCAATTTGACATACAGACCATCCCACAGCATCTTCTTACCTATATTTTTCAGTCACTAGACTGATTCTACAAGGAAGGGTGGTCTCTATTTGTAATTTTGTAAATCTCATTGGCCAGGGCATATGGATGGCTTATTAGAACACTGTAGTGTGGTCTTTCTGCTCTTGCTGCGCTAAGGATGTTTCACCTGAACAAATACAGCTGTCACTAGCACACATTAGTGCTGAAATGTAACACTCGGTCCTGTAAGGGCCACAGGGTAGAGAGAAAAATGAAACTTCTTCACACGAAGTAGCTGAGTCCCAGGACTTTTCATTATTCATGTTTTATTTAGGTACCAAGTACTTCATAGTTAAGGTATTTACTCCCCAAAATACAAAGAAAATGAAGTGATAATTAACATTACCTTTCCCCCAAAGATGATGAAACCTTTTCAAAGGCCTCATTAAGATACACAGGGCAGCAGTTCACATCTCCTGAGGAAAAGAAAATGGTTGAAAAGCACAAGGCAGTGAACTGAGGCCACCCACCACCTGCCTCTTCTACTCCACAGCACACAGGGCTGAACTGCGGTGACAATGATCTCCACTGTGTAGTCCGTGACAGTGAATTCTCACACTTCTCCTTTAAAGTATAAAAAGGTTTCTTACGGATGTTAGCAGCATTAAAAAACCGAAGTTTTAAATAATATATTTTAGTTGTTTTAAAATTTCTTTCTTTTTTTTTTTTTTTTTGGTTTTTCGAGACAGGGTTTCTCTGTGTAGCTTTGTGCCTTTCCTGGGACTCACTTGGTAGCCCAGGCTGGCCTCGAACTCACAGAGATCCGCCTGGCTCTGCCTCCCGAGTGCTGGGATTAAAGGCGTGCGCCACCACTGCCCGGCAGTTGTTTTAAAATTTCATACATGCACATAGTTTACTTTTTACATAGTTCTGCTTCTTCAAATCCTGCCTGATCTCACACTCAACTGCACCAGTTTGGTGTCCTTTTGGGGGAGGAGGGAACCTTCCTAAGGCAGCATTTCCTGCCCATTCTCTCATGTGTGTAGGGCTGTCCAACAAGTTTTGCTCAACCTACCATTGCATCATCACATTAAGAAACAGTGACTCTTCCTCCTCTAGAAGCCACCAACTGTCAACAGCTTCTCGGTTAGGAGAGGGACCAGTGAGCTCCTTTCCCTTCCATGCTAGAATACTGACTGGTTTGATCACAGAGTTCCTAAATGCAGCAGGACTGCCAGGTAAAGTAGGCAGTGCTTTCTTGCAATTCCATGACCTCTGGATCTGAAAATCTGTCCACCCCTCTTCTGGAATGGTCTCTGAGACTCAGAGGAAGGTGTAATATAAATATCACATTTATGCCTGTGAATTCCACATCTCTGAATTTCGACAGTTTCTAGTGTGACACTCAGCTTCCTGCATTAAGAGATTTCTCTGATGAGGACTGAGCTCACTGACCTATGACTATAGAGATGTGAATTCAGAGGGCAGTGTGATCTGACCATTTAACATAATAGTTGTAGGTTCACCTGGGGGCCTGTGAGTTTGCCAGCCACAGGTACTATTTTAGATTTACACTGTGACCTATGCTTTTATTCTTGTGAGTTGGATTTTAATTCCAATGAGAATGTGGCTCGTCACTGCAGTGTTCTTCATGAGCATGGGCCCATAAGCTCCTATGCTTGATTAGGTCACAGAGGGCAAAACTGTGTGGGAAGGATTAGGAGGTATGGCCTTGTAGGAAGAGGTATGTCACTGGAGATGAACCTTGAGGTAGGTTTCTCTCTGACTCATGCTTGTTATCCCAATATGTGAGCACTCAACTGCATGCCAGTCAGTTGCCATGATCTCTGCCATGATGACCATGGGCTCATCATCTAAGTCTGTAAGGCCCTAATAACTTTTTTCCTTCGAGTTTCCTTGGTCTTTGTGTCTTGTCACAATACCAAGTAAATCAGACAGCCATGCCCATGACATTCATGCAACTATTGCACCAATAGGTATATCTTGCTACACTGTTCGTCATTTATAGCTCACAGGAATACACCTGGAGGAAACGCCTACTGGTCCCACCCATGAACCTAAATAGGGCATTTCTATAAATCTAGTCACTATGGAGAACACACCCTTTCATGACACATTTGATTTCTCTTTGTCCTGTAACTAATGCCTGTAGTTCCAGCAGTGGGGTCTTAACCTCAAGTTCTGGTGCACCCCCAAGACCAATGTCAATAGTCTGTAACAATGAACTTTTAAAGTCAATAGCTATAGTAGTAAAATTAGTAGTAAAATGCAGGTAGTGTAGAAAAGTATCAGCTTAAGTCAGGAAATGTTGGAGACAAGGTAAAAACTATTTTCTACCCTGTACCCCAGGTCAATATTTCAAAGTAAAGTTATGAGATTATGTGGTGGTATTGTGTTCCCCAAAATATTGTGCACCCTAATAAACTTATCTGGGGTCAGAGAACAGAACAGCCACAATATTAAACATAGAGGATAGGCAGTGGTAGCAGACGCCTTTAATCCTAGCATTCCAGAGGCAGAAATCCATGTGTTCAAGGATACAGGCAAGCATGGTGACTCAAGCCTTTAATCCCAGCAAGCAAGCCTTTAATCCCAGGGAGTGATGGTAGAAAGCAAAAAGATATATAAGGCGTGAGGACCAGAAACTAGAAGCATTTTGGCTGGTTAAGCTTTTAGCTGGTTAAGCTTCAGGCTTTCGAGAAGCAGTTCAGCTGAAACCCATTGCAGAAGCATCCAGTCTGAGGAAACAAGACCAGCTGAGAAGTTGGCCAGGAGAGGTTAGCTGTGACTTGTTCTGGTTCTCTGATCTTCCAGCTTACCCCAATACCTGGCTCAGGTTTGATTTTATTAATAAGAACTTTTAAGATTCCTGCTACAAGATTATATATGATTATGTGTTTCAACAAAGCATCATACATGAAAAAAATTACCAAAAAAATAAATAAGAGGAAAGAAAGAAAGAAGAAAATGTACTTTCTCAGTTCTGTGGGTGCAAAGATAAGGAGCAAGATGGCAGCATCTGGAATCCGGCTTCTCAGATAACTTTCTGTTGTCCTCTCACAGGTCAATGATAGAGCAGAAGGGAGAGATAAACACCATGTGCCATTACCTGCCACTAAGGTGGCAAAGTCACTCCAACAGGCCCTTATTTGCAATGACATCAGTCCTCCATAAGGATGAGAACACGAACATTTCCCTAAATGTTCACCTCCCAGAAATCCACAAGGATGACCCCACCTTAGACCACTAGCTATATCAGAGAGGGTGCCTGAACTAGTCTACCCGGTAATAAGATTAGTGGGTACTCACTGTCATCATAGAGCCTTCATCCAGTAACTGATGGAAACAGATGCAGAGATCCACAGCCAAGCACCAGGCTGAGCTCCAGAAGTCCAGTTGAAGAGAGAGAAGAGTGATTCTATGAGCAAGGGCCACCAAGATCATGATGGGGAACCATACAGAGACAACCAAACCAAACTAGTGGGAACTCATGAACTGTGGGCCAATAGCTGTGGAGCCTCCATGGGACTGGACTAGGCCCTCTGCATATGTGAGACAGTGATGTAGCTTGATCTTCTCTAGGAGTGCCCTGGCAGTGGGATCAGGATCCATCCCTAGGACATGAGCTGGCTTTTTGGAGCCTACTGCCTATGGTGGGACACCTTACACAGCCTTGGTCCAGGAGGAGGGGCTTGGACCTGCCTCAACTGAGTGTATCAGGCTCTGCTGACTCCCCATAGGAGGCCTTGCCTTGGAGGAGGTGGGAATGGTGGTTGGGATAGGGAAGGAAGGCTGGTGGTGGGAGGAGGGAGGGGAGGGCATCTGTGGTTGGTATGTAAAATGAATAGAAAATTTCTTAAGAAAAAAGAAAAAAAAGACACAGGGATGTAAGAGATGAGGATAGATCCTAGCAGCATGTCTACCTCTGATGCTGAGGACCAGTTCCATCTCGAGCTTCCTGAACCTGATCCTCAATAATCTCTTCAAGTCAACTTCCAATAGAGACTCTTCTTAACTTATGCTTATTAACAAATGGCTTTCTGTCTCAAAAAAAGCTCTGCCATGTTAATAAGCTGAAAAAAATGGAAGAGTGAATTCATAAAAAAACAACAGAAACAAATAAAGACTGACAATACCCCAGCATATGTCTCAAATAAAATGAGACAGTTTTTTTTTTGCTTATTACAATATAAAGCATGTTACAGGTATACCACAAAATCCCACAGGCCAAGCAGTCATAGAAAGATCCAATCGAAATTTAAATAAACAGCAACAGGTAACAATGACTCCTAGAAATAGATTGCATAATGCTTTATTAACCATGAGTTTTCCAATGCTAATGAGAAAGGAATAACATCTTCAGAGAGACAGTTGACCACAGGAAAAATCTTTTGAGCTAAACCAACTGGCTTTTTTCAAAAGATGTGTTGACCTCAGAATGGAAACCAGGATACATCCTACATTGGGGAAGGGGTTTTGCTTTGTTTCTGCAGGAGAAGAAAAGCTATGAACACCAACAAAATTAATACAAATTCTATTTGAACAGGAGAAACTCCTTGATGAGGAGAAGTAAAAGCTCATCCGCCAATGTGACATCTCTACAAGTAAGAAAAACTTAACAAACAAGGGTTGGGGCAGGGTGCTGTTTTCAGCCTTTACAGAATAATAGAAATACCCATCTTCTGGAAATCATAAGGCCTTGGATATCCAGAAGATATTTCCAACAGAAGGAAAGAACCTATTGGTACCAATATACTCTACAGGTTAATATCTCACTGCCTAACATCAATATCTCTTTAACTCTAGAATAGTTGTGGTCCCGATTCAATTATAAATCAAGCTGGCTTTGGAGTTGAAATTTGGCTCTCCCCTTCTCTAAACCCAAGTATATTACTAAAAGAAAAATTAGGAGATTCTGTCTCATATTGGAAGAGCCAACTGGTATGAGACAGAAGAAAAACAATAATTTAAGGACCATTATCCTCTAGACTCTATTTCTTTCTACGCTTTTCCTTGCCTTTGAAGAATCCCTTCTCTATCTAGTATAAATACAAAACTTTCCAAAATGTTCGAGTTTTCCACAGTAAAAAAAATAAGTCTTTGCCAATAGTAATCTCTGAAGTCTCCAGAAGGAAGATGGGGCCCCACAACAACAACTCTACCCAGTCCAGAATGATGCCTTGATATTCATAAACATTACTCAGTGATCAACCTTGAATTGAAAACTCTCCAAGATAGTTCCATGATAAGATGGTTCATCATACTACACTTCTAGCCAGAATCTCAGACAACCTTATCCATTACTCTGAGACTGGCTGCAGAATCTACAGTTAGTCCAACTGAGACTTAACTATCTGAGCTTTCTTACAGGACCACACAGAGATACCATTGCCCCCTAAACAGCAGGAAACAATTCTAAGAAAACAATGCCCTTTCTCCCAAAGGTTTCATGTTTCTCATGGTTATGGATAATGGTTATAGGGTTGGGGGTGGAAGAAAATATTGGACTCAGTATTATCTTTCAGAAAAGAAAAAGGGGAATGGATAGGTATAGGATATTAAAGTAGATTATTGTATTTACTAGTAAACTTATTCAGTAAAATATCAGATTTAGATAATTTGCACTGATATGGATTCTTGTGTATTGATACAAATGTAGAGCTGGGCGGTGGTGGCGCACGCCTTTAATCCCAGCACTTGGGAGGCAGAGGCAGGTGGATCTCTGTGAGTTTGAGGCCAGCCTGGGCTACAGAGTGAGTTCCAGGAAAGGCACAAAGCTACACAGAGAAACCCTGTCTTGAAAAACCAAAACAAACAAAAAACAAATGTAAACTATTCTTATATTCATATTTAAGATAATTTGTATATTGATACAAATACAAAACTGTATTTATTGTATTGTACATATATTCCTACTCCTGTTTGAAATATTTTGTATATTGATACAAATGTAAAATTATATTTGCCATACTGTATGTATGTTCTATCTCTGCTTAGGATATTTTGTATAATTATACATATTTAGGATTATTGTCATATTGCATATTGCACTATACATTCCTACCTCTGTTTAAGCTATTTTGCGTATTGTCACAATTTTGAGGTCATTGTCCTTACATCTGCTTACAGACCATTCATCTTGTTAATGTGAAGCCTTAGTATAAGTAGCTTTGTTGCAACTCTGTGGGTTTGGTCCCAGGTTTTGGCACCAAAATGTGAGTTTTGCAATTCTGGGGAAAGGTATCCTGACTACTTGGGGAGTCAGGCAACATCTTGAGCTGCTTAGGACAGCTCTGACAGCTGAAGCTGCAAAGAGACAGCTCAGCCCTGGAGGGTGAGGTATCCAGGATATCTCTTAGAACAGCTCTGATGGCTGGAGAGCAAGGTATCCTGAATACCTTAAGCTGCTTAGGACAGCTCTGACGGCAGGAGGGCGAGATATCCCAGATACCTTGAGCCACTTAGGACAGCTCTAATGTCTTGAGGGCAAGGTATCCTTGATACCTCGAGCCGCTTAGGACAGCTCAGCCCTGAAGGTATCCTGGATACCCTGAGCTGCTTAGGACAGCTCTGACGTCTTAAGGGCAAGGTATCCTGGATACCTTGAGTCGCTTAGGGCAGTCCAGCCCTGGAGGTATCACAGATACCTCAAGCTGCTTAGGACAGCTCAGCCCTGAAGGTATCCTGGATACCTTGAGCCACTTAGGACAGCTCTGCTCTAGAGGGGAAATTATTCTGACTGCTTGAGAGAGTCAGGTCTGGAGCTGCTGAGACAGTTCAGCAGGGAAGGGTACCCTGACTATTTAGGAGTCAGACTATACCTGGTGTGGTGGGGGATGGTCTCCCCACAGGATATAGCAATCCTGCTCCTCTCCTATAGAGCTGCTACAGCTGAGCTTTGCTCAGCCCCAACTTAAGAGGGCTTCCTAGCAGAGCTCTGCTTCTCCAGCCTGAGATGTTGCTTCTTTTGCTTCACTCTGCAAAAGGGGAAACCCCTGTAAAAATGTAGCAATCTCCTCCGGCTCCAGAGAAAAGTATTACTTTTTCACCTCACCCTTGCTGTCCACTGAGGGATGTCTCAACAAGATTTTTCTGTTTCAGCTCCTCCTGGCTCTGTCCACTATGGGACATCTCAGCAAGGATCTTCTGTTCATCTCCTCCTTGCTCTGCCCACTATGAGGCATCTCAGCAAGGATCTTCTGTTCAGCTCCTCCTGGCTCTGTCCACTATGGGGCATCTCAGCAAGGATCTTCTGTTCAGCTCCTCCTTGCTCTGTCCACTATGGGACACCTCAGCAAGGTTCTTCTCTATGCCAGTGAATGAAAATTTTCATACCTAAAACTCTTTTGAGAAAGAGATTTATTTGGGAAGGAGAAGTCCAGGAGAGTAGCTGCCTCTACCAGGGTGGAGAGAATAGCCCATAACTGACCAGGCAGGGCAGTTGATATAGGATATCTTGGGGGCAGAGTTAACCAGGAATTGGCTAGTTTTTTCCTGTCCAGGAATTGGTCAGTTTTGTGGGCTAGGGGCAGAGATGGCCCTGATTTCAGAGCCAAACTGTGTTTCTTTCACTGGCCTTTCTTGGCTCTTAAACACTGTTCTAAGGCCAGGGCATATTTTTTTTTTTCACTGACTCTGATTCTGGGGACCAGGAGTGGTTCTTTGGTACTGGTTTCAGAGTCAGAGCATGTTTCTTTGGTTCTGGGTTTGGGGATAAAGTGTTCATTTCTCTGACTTAGGTCCCACAACCAGACTGTGTTTCTTTCCCTGGTTCTGGGCTCCAGGTCCAGGGTGCTACTTTCCTGCTCTGTGATTGGTTGGTTTAACAGGTCAGCTGGCCAGCGGCAGAGATGGCTCTGATCTCTGAGCCAAACTGTGTTTCTTTAGCCAACTCCTTTTCCCTACATTTAGTCCTTAAGTTATTTTAGTAGAGAAGACTTACTGAGCTATAGTCACTCATGCTTGTCATCTCTATAGTTATGTTAGTTAGGTTCTCCAGATTTACAGAAACTTATGTCAGATGTACAGGTAATCTTTAAACACTTAATAGATCTAGAGAATGTGGCATTTAAATGTTTCAATAACTTGGAATTCTGTTGATGTTAGGCACAATTGCTCTTGGCAGCACCATTCTGATCCCAAGAGAATGTTGGGCTTCTGAGACATTTCCATTTGGAAGTTTGTCTTCTTAACACAAAATGGCCTGCTGGGTAAAGAACTACCCTTGCCTAGACTGCTGACAGTATGAACGCTGTCCTTTCTGGATAAGTGGGACACAAGAAAAAGCGACTACTAAACTCTGCCAAGACAGGGTAAGATGGTCTTTCAAAATTCCTGCTTCTGAAAATGGTCTGTCAGATACACTAGGCCTGTAGCCAATTTGAATGCACTAATGATGCTGAGAAACTTTAGGTGACTGTCCAGGCTACCAGTTGTCTCTGTCTACTCTTGAAAGATTCCCGAAAGTTGCCTGCATCCATCTCCTGTTTTCTCAGGTATTATTATGTTCCTTCTCAAGTCTTTGATGGAGTTGAAGACTAGATAGTTATAGTTACAATCTTCTTGTATCTTAGCTAGAACATATTCGTTCTAGAGTCAGAACCTTCAAGATAGGACAGCTATTGGAGTAATCCTGGTAATTTGTCATTTACCTACGTTCTGGACATTTCTGGACATTTAGCATGTCTTTCTTGTTTGATGTTATTCTTGTTGGTTATAATTCCATTTTTGTTTATGCTATTACCCTTTGTTTTTCTTGGACAATAGTTGATAACCATTCTTTTTTTTTTTTTTTTTTTTTTTTTTTGGTTTTTCAAGACAGGGTTTCTCTGTGTAGCTTTGCGCCTTTCCTGGAATTTACTCCGTAGCCCAGGCTGGCCTCGAACTCACAGAGATCCACCTTGCTCTGCCTCCCGAGTGCTGGGATTAAAAGCATGTGCCACCACTGCCCGGCTTGATAACCATTTTTATTAAATATAGTTTGCATTAAGATTAGAACCTTCTTATTTGGACAAAAATGGGAAATGTAGTGGTATTTGCTCTGCCCATGACCTTGGGCTATATGGCCCAAAGGAGGCTGTGCTTCTGCCATTGTATATGACCTCTAATAAGGAGTTGGAGCAGGGTCACATGCCTCTTCTCCCTGCTCCTGCCTGTGAGGTGGATTTGCTCCCAGTCAGATCAGAGGACGACTTCTGCTGTCTACTCTGTTCTGTAATGGTGAGTGTATTTCCTCAATTTATAGCTTAATAAATTCTGTCATCCATTTCATAGACTCATGTGGATTGATCAAAATACTCCCTTCCTGCTGATATGGATATAGAACCCTCAGCAACTTCTCCAGCACCAGGTCCGTCTGCATGCTGCCATGCTTCCTGCCATGATGATAATGGACTAAACCTCTGGACTGAAAGTCAGCCCCAGTTAGGTATTTTCCTTTATAAGAGTTTCTGTGGTCATGGTGTCTCTTCATAGCTATAGAAACTAAGACAATGAGGAAAATGTTATTTTTTTTTATTTTTTTACTCTTATTTATTTGTTAAGGCAGGGTTGGGGCGGCACATGATGAGATCAGAGAAGAAATTGTACCATGTGGGTTCCTAGGACCCAAACTAGGTTATCTAGACCCACTGAACCACCTCTGTTCCAAGAATACTGTCTTAAGCTGATTTAACTGTTCTATGGATTTGATCAGATGGAGCAATGTATAAGTGGTTGAAAAGTTAGAGGTCTGGTGTTTGGGTGTATTTTAGTAATATGTAAATATCAACATAGGTAAGCTCCTGAAGTAGGATAAGTAATGCACTGTAGGAATGAAGAACCCCTGAAACTCAAGGTTTTTGGCACACACCTGCTATGGGATGTTCTGTATGGCAAATGTGTTGCTCTGATTGGTTAGTAAATAAAACACTGATTGGCCAGTAGTCAGGCAGGAGGAAGTATAGGCGGGACAAGGAGGAGAAGAATTCTGGGAAGTGGAAGGCTGAGTCAAAGACACTGCCAGCTGCCACCATGACAAGCAGCATGTGAAGATGCTGCCAGTAAGCCACGAGCCACGTGGCAAGGTATAGATTTATGGAAATGGATTAATTTAAGCTATAAGAACAGTTAGCAAGAAGCCTGCCATGGCCATACAGTTTGTAAGCAATATAAGTCTCTGTGTTTACTTGGTTGGGTCTGAGCGGCTGTGGGACTGGCGGGTGACAAAAATTGTCCTGACTGTGGGCAAGGCAGGAAAACTCTAGCTACACACACCCACACACAAACATTGATTTATTTATTGTGTATACATTGTTCTGCCTGCAGGCCAGAAGAGGGAACCAGATCTCATTCTAGGTGGTTGTGAGCCACCATGTGGTTGCTAGGAACCAAACTCAGGACCTCTGGGGGAGCAGCCTGTGCTCTTAACCTCTAAGCCATCTCTCCAGCCCTATAAATACAATTTTTAAAATTAAAAAAAAAAATACCAAAGTTGGCCAGGCAGTGGTGGCACACACCTTTAATCCCAGAACTTGGGAGGTAGAGGTAGTTGGATCTCTGTGAGTTTGAGGCCAGCCTGGTCTACAAAGAGAGTTCCAGGATAGCCAGTGCTGTTATACAGAGAAACCCCATCTCTAAAAACCAAATCACGAAACAAAACACAACAAAAAACCCTAGAGTTAATTTACAATTAGCATTAATTTAAAATGGTCATTTAATCCATTGAAATGTAGCTGTGAACCTAGCTGTGCATCAACATAAAACTTTTTTTTTTTTTTTTTTTTTTTTTTTTTTTAGATAGGGTCTCTACATACCCCTGGTGTCTTGGAACTCACAATGTAGACCAGGTAGGTCACAAATTCACAGAGATCACCTGCCTCTGCCTCCGCCGTGCTGGGCTTAAAGGTGTCCACCACCACCCCGGTCAACATAAGAATTTTATATATATATATATATATATATATATATATATATATATATATATATTAACCTTGTTTTCCAAGACAAAATTCAAAACGGCAATGAGCAATATATTGTTTTGCATTTTTATGAATATACTTAATAGATGATAGCTAGGTTCTTTAGCTTGCTCTGTATTCAATTTGTTGTCATAAGTTTTTAAAGTTACGTGATTGTGTGTGTGTGTGTGTGTGTGTGTGTGTGTGTGTGTGTGTGTGTCCATGCGTGTACACAGAGAACAACTTATGCGCTGGAGTTGGGGCTCTCCTACCACTTGGATCCCAGTGATCAAAGTCAGGCTCAGGGCTGGTAGCTCTCTGTAATGGTCTCTGAATACTGCAGGGATGAGCCTCGGTGATGAGAGGTGAGCACTATGCTTATCTGTGGGTGTAAGGGTAAGTGTTTAGAATCCAGTTAGGAATTATACTTGTTTAGAAAAGTGGCTTGTAGCTTCTCCTCTAATATGCGTGGACTCACTCGCCACAAGCAGTTGGTTAGGTTTCTAAGTACTAAGTATGGATTTCCTCCTATTAATTAATTCCACTTAAACAGCTGTCGGCTACCAACAAGATCTGAGTGTCGCTATTGCACCTTTGGGGCTATCTTGCCATCCCTGTCTTGGTGTGGTCCGTAGACATCGCAGCTGGGTAGGACTACTGAGTGCTTGCCTCCCTTGGCAGCTTGCACAGCACCTTGGGTACCATGAAGGTTGGTCCTCAGGGAAGGGGCTTTCGATCAGATCCGGCTTGATTCCTCTGAGTCCAGTTTCGGGGGGGGGGGGCATGAAAAAACACAGGCAGTGCCCTGCCTGTGAGAGAGAGGTGTGGGAAAGGACTTTCTGCTTAGGGCTCAGAGAGTTAGGCTAACAGTTGACAAGCAGGACCTCATAAAACTAAAAAGCTTCTCTACGGTTAAGATGTGAAGGAGAAGCCCACAGAGAGGGAGATAACTTTGCCAATCATATATCTGTTGCCAAAATTCCTTTCTAGGGGAGACATAAAGCAGTGCCTACACCTCTCAAGATCCCAACCACATACTGAGGCATCACAATTCTTTAAAATTTCACTGTAGGGAACCTGTGACTTTACCGGGCTTCATTCGAGTCTTTGTGAGGGGTTACTGAGAGGAGCGCACACTCTCCCCGAAACCAGCGGCACCTGAAAAGCCTTACCCAGGAGGGATGGTATATCTGTCTCCCTCGGTAGCCACAGATGGAGCCCCCAAAGTCTTCTCTGCCCCCAGGTCATGTGCAGAGCTGCCAGGTGATAAGGAGGAGCTGGATACTGGTGAGAATTTCATGCTCTTCTCCTCAACTCTCTTTGGGGTATGTAAACCATCAGTCAAGAAGCCCAGCCGGGATGAGCTTTTGCAACGGGGAATAGAGCTGAACTCCCCAAGATGGTGGTCCGTTGGCTCAGAGGACACTCGTGATAACATCTCCTAGAGGACTAATAGACCGTATAAAGAACTCAAGAAACAAAGAATAAAGAAAACAACCCAATTAAAATAGATCTGAGCAGAGAATTTTCAAAAGAAGAAATAAAATGACTAACTAATATCTCAAAAAGTGTTCATCATCCTTAGCAATTAGGGAAGTAAAAATCACAACTTTGAGATTTGATATTTTGCCCAGAATGGCTACAATCAAGAAAAGAACTGTCAATAAAAGTTGGTGAGGATGTGGGGGAGGGGAACCCCATTCGCTGTTGGTGGGATTGCAAATTGTTGCAGCCACTATGCAAATCACAGAATTCTTGAGAAGCTAAAAATGAATCCACCTTATGACCCAGCTATAACGCTCTTTGACATATGCCCGAAGGACTTAAAATCCCACTCTCATATACTTGCTCAGCATGTTCACTGCTTCTCTAATCACAATAGCTAGATCTAAATGTCCTTCAGCTGATGGCGAATGAAAATGTGGTACACTATGTACACCACATACACTACGGAATACTATTCAGCTCTAACAAAAAAATGAAATCACGGACTTTGTAGGAAAATGGAAGGATCTAGAAAGTATTATACTGAATGAGGGGACCCAGGCCCAGAAAGATAACACATGCTCTTTCTCATCTGTGGTCCCTAGCTCCAAATCTTCAGATGTGAGTACATAACCTGGTGTAACCCTAAAAACCAGAAAAGTAAAAAGGGCCCATGAGAAGGTGCGGTGGGCCGCACTAGAGAGGTGACTAGCAGGATATGGGTAAGGTGAAGGGAGAAATGGGGGAAGTGGAGGGGGTCCAGGCAGGAAAGGAGGGATCAATAACACCAAGGATGCTTTAAAATGCCACCGGGAATCATTTTATATACACCTAAAATTACATACGATAAATATAAGTGTTCATCTGCATGTATGTGTAGTTTAATGAAGTTATTAAATTAAAAGTTATTTTATACACCTAAAGTTACATATAATGTGTGTGCGTTGTGTGTGTTGTGTGTGGAGTAGTGTGTGCTGTGTGTGGAGTGTGTGGAGTGTGTGTTGTGTGTGGAGTGTGTGGTGTGTGTTGTGGTGTGTGTGTGTGTGTGTGTGTGTGTGTGTGTGTGTGTGTGTGTGTGGTTTAAATGAAGTTGACATCACTTGGGTTACAATGCTTCCCCAAGAGTTATAAACTAACAAAAGCCCCAGTGCCAGGCATGAGAAATCTTTCAAGTTATTGGTCAGGAAAGTTCAAAAGACTCCCCAAAACAATTTAGGTTGTTTTCGCTGCCCTGGATTGCCTCCAGGAAATCCTTATGGCAATTCTGTTTTTAAATTTTTCCTTTTGTGCAACATGTGTGTGGGTGCCTGCTGAGGCCAGCAGACATCAGTCCCATGGAACTGGTGTTCCAGGAGGTGTGAGTCACCTGATGTAGGATCTGGGGACCGAACTCAGATCCTCTGGTAGAGCAGCAAATGTTCTTCACCTCTGAGCCATCTCTCCAGCCTCTAATGTTCTTTCTTTTGACAACATTTTCTCATACTAAACAATGTTTTATCATCTAATGACTCAATTTACAAGTTCACAAATGCTACTTTTATTATGAAGGAGAAAAAAATCTTTGCCTATAGTGGACATAATAGCAGTTATGTCTATTCTCTCCAGAATGCTAACATTATACAAATAAGTTCTTGGGGTTGGAGATTTAGCTCAGTGGTAGAGCGCTTGCCTAGCAAGCCCAAAGCCCTGGGTTCGGTCCTCAGCTCCAGGAAGAGAACAAATAAGTTCTTTTGGCAGTAACACTGAATTGAAAATCTTCAGTATTCTAACAATTCAATTTTGAATTTTATCCCAAGAAATTCTCTGTAAGCATATTGTTGTAAATAGATTTGGTTCTGATGTGACTCAACTTCTCAGACTCTGAAAATATTCTTGAACATTGCCTTTGCATGGAAATAAAATCTAAATACAAAGAAAGGAAATATTTTATCGTCCTGTTTCCTATGTAGGGACTAAAGAACTTGTGTGTGTGTGTGTGTGTGTGTGTGTGTGTGTGTGTGTGGTATACATGTGCATGTGGGTGCATATATGTACACGTATGTGCATGTGTAGGCCAGAAGTTGACATAGGCATCTTCCTCAGTGGCTCTCCACTTTATTTTTGAGACTGGGTCTCTCATTGAGCTCGTACCAACTCAGCTCTGCTGACTAGATAGTCAGGACCTGTCTCCACATCCCCAGTGCTGGGAGCATGGAGCCCACAGTCATGCTCAGTTCTTAAGTAGGTTCTGGGGATCTGAACTCACGCCCTCATGGCTGAATCAGCACTGTGCTGACTAAGCGTTTGTTTGTGTTGTGTTGTTGACCAGGTCTCTGTAGCCTAGGCTGGCTTCAAAATCATGGCGCTCCTCCCTTCCCAGCCTCTGGATTGCTAGGGTTGAAATAACTATTCCTTCATTTGGAAATGTGATTGCTGTTTAGATAAAATTTCAGTGACTTAGTTATAATAATTTCTATATTTCTTCCAAAATTACATTGTTACAGAAACTTATGTAAAAGATTTTTTACGTTTTATTTTTATACAAACTTTATTATAAAAAAAAATCTTGCAAGTAAATATATCAGACACCAAAATTAACCAGACCCAAAGTCTATACAACTTAATGGACTTATAGAGTTAGAATTGGCACTCAAAATGGAAGCTATGAAACTTCACACTAAATTTTATATTTTCTTTATTGAATATATCTTATGCACTCACCTACCACTCAAACAAAAAAAATTCATGACAGGATTATGGAAATACTAGAAAAACAATCAACTTTATGTCCTCTTTCATAACTCATGTCCTGTGCCTGCTCTCAACCCTTGCTCATCCATGTATTTCTCTTTTATTGTGTGATACAGAACCCATATGAACATTTATATATATATACATACATATACATATTGGCTAGACTCCACATATGAGAGAACATAACCTTTCTGTCTGACATTGGATGAACTTGTTTAATATCATACATTCCAAGTCCATCCATTTCCCGGCAAAAAAATTTTAACTTCATTTTTCTTTAGCGCTGAGCAGTGTAAAAAAAAAAAAAAAAAGAGGCAGAAAGACGGACTCCATCTCCACAGGCCAACTAGAGAGGCAGAAGCTGCCCAGTCTCCACAGGCTGACACTGCTTTACTGGGACAGTGAGGGGCCCCAACCTTTCTGCAGGATGAAGGTTGAGAGCACTTAGAGGGACCGAGACACACACGTGCACGCACACCAGGTAGTTACAGCTATTATTTTAGTTTATTTCTTTGTGGTTTGACTGGAAGCAGGCTGAGTTGCTTTGTCACCCAGGCATTATATTTCTGCAGGTGGAGTGGAACAGTCAGGCTGGTGCAATTCTTTATGGCTCGGGGCTATTGCCCAGTGCAGCCTGACTCAATTCCTCACGAGGCTATTACCCAACAAGTAAGTTCCGTATACCAAATTCTCATTACTCATCCATCTGTCAGTAGACAACTGGGCTGATTCCAATTTTTTGCTATAATGAATTAAGCATAGATAAACATAGGCTGCAAATATCCACGGTTGGGTATGGCGTTCTCTGGGTGTGTGCCCAGGAGGGAAATAGGTGGGTCATATGGTAGTTCTATTTTTAAGTTTTTGAGAAGTCTCCAAACCGACTTCCACAGTAGCTGTATTAATTTGCATCACCACCAACAGTGAATAAGGGTTCCTTTCTCTCCACATCCTCTCCAGCATTTGTTGCCACATTCATTTGTTGATGATGGCCATTCTGCCAGGGTGAAGAGGTATCTCAAAGTAGTTTTAATTTGCATATCCCTGATGGGTAGGTCGATCGAACACTTTTTAAAATAGTTATTGGCCATGTGTTTTTTTTTAAACTGTCTATTCAGTTCATTTGCCTATTTGTTTGTTGACTAGAGGTTTTATTTCCTTGACTAGCAGTTTTATTTCCTTGGTGTTTAATTTCTGCAGTCCCTTGTCTGAAGAGTGGCTGGTCAGATGTTCTCCCGTGCCGGGGGCTGTCCGTGCGTCCTGCTGATTGCTTCATGCCGTCCCATCTGCTGATACTTGGGGCTGGTTCCTGTGCTGTTGGTCCGCTATTTTAAAAAAAAGTTCTTGCCTACCTCAATATCTGGAAGGGTACCCCTTGTGTTTTCTTCTACAATTTCTAGTGTTTTGGGTTTTAAATTGGCTTTTGATCCATTTTGAATCAATTTGTTTTACAAGGTGAAGGACAATCTGTAGGGAGAACCCGACTTTGCCAGCTTGTTGAACAGGCTATCTTTTTTCCTGTGTGCATTTTTGCCTCTTTTGCCAAAAAAAAGTGAGCACAGCTTGGCTGTCTCCCCCACCCCCAACCCCGTTCTCTATTCTATCCCATTGGTCTTCCCATCTATTTTTATGCCAGTACCAGGCTGCCTTTATCATATAGCTCTATAGCATAATCTGGGGTCACTGTGATATCTCTAGCATTTTTTCTTATGCTTCAGTATTGCTTTGGCTACTTGTGGTCTTTTGTGATTCCATATGAATTCTTGTTTTTTTTTTTTTTTTTTGAAACCTGTGATAAATGACATGGCAATTAGAGATCTTTTACAGATTAGTCTGTTTTTTCCTACGGTACCTTTTACTGCTCTCTCAAAGCCTGCAATCCTTCATAAGGATTACAAAGCCTATAATAAACACTATAATGCAACTCTAAAAAGATATGAAAATAGTCTGTACAGGTGTTTGAGGGTATGTGTGTGCACCACATGAATGCTTGGTCCACTGGAGTCTAGAAAAGGGTCTTGGTTCACAGAGAACTAGAGTTCCAGCCAGTTGTGAGCCGCCATGTGTGTGCTGGGTATTAAACTGGGGTCCCCTAGAAGAGCATCCAGTGCCCTTAACCCCGTGCCACCCCTCCAGCCCCCATGTCCTAACATTACTTTTTATTTTGTAGTTAGCCTTACATAAGAAAACTTGTTAGAGGGGCTGGAAGCTGGCTTAGCACTTAGGAACACTGCCTGCTCTTCCAGTGGACCTGGGTTCAACTCCCAGCACCCACATGACCGCTCACAAATGTCCGTAACTCCAGTTCTGGGGGACCCAACACCCTCACACAGACATACATTCAGGAAAAACACCAGTGCACATAAAATAAAAATAAATTTAAAAAAAACCTAGAAAACTCGTTAGAAGGGTACTGGAGATGTAGCTCAGTTGGTGGAATGTGTAGCATGTATATAGCCCTGAGTTTGATCCTCAGCACTGGATAAAACAGGTATGGTGGCACATACCTAGAATCCCAATGCTTGGGAGGTAGAGGCAGGAGGATTTGAGGCTCGAGGTCACCCTAAGTGACATGGTGAGCTTGAAGCCAGCCTGGGTTTATTTTCCTTGAAGTCTTTTTTTTTTTTTTTTTTTTTTTTTTTTTTTTGCAAATCACATGTGCCAGCCTGTGTTAGTCCTGGTCCAACCTTCCTCTACTCCACCCACTCCTATCTGAGAGCAGAGGCACCCTGGGACTGTTCTGGCTAGGGTAGACAAGGCTACAGCGCATTCAGGATGTGGTCTATCTTTGTGACCAGCTTTTACACTCTCCAGAGATGAGTTTCTCATTCTTTGTACACATGCCCTTCTTGAGCTTGCTGGCCACCAGCCTCCCCCCACCGACTTAAGCACCAGCTCCTTGGCCTGCACATGTTAAGTCCCCCATCTTTTGCCTCAAGTCTCACTGGTTACAGCCTTGGGCTCTGTTTCCAGGCTCTCTGATACTCTCAAGTGTGCAGACAGCCCGGGACTCTCTGTACCTATTGACAGTCTCATTGAAGTGACAGGCGAAGCCTCCCGCAGACCAGGGTCAAACGTGGCTCTGTGACTTAGGCCACCTTCATCCTGGCCTCTGTGGCAGGATCCTTGGGATACCAAAGTCCAGGCAGACCATAAAAAACAGGATGTGGCCTGTGGTCACCCCCAATGACATGAATAACCCCACTGAGGTTCCCGAATGTGCTGCTCAGAGAGATTCTTCTCTCTCAATATTAGTAGATCTTTTTAATTTTAAAAAGTTTCTGTTAACTTTTGTGGGTGTAGGCACCCAGGTGTGTGTGTGTGTGTGTGTGTGTGTGTGTGTGTGTGTGTGTCAGATGTTGGGTGTCTTTCTCAATGGCTCTCTGCTTTATTATCATTAATTATTTTAATCCTTTAATTTAGTGTTGGAGAGGAGTGGTGTGCTCATGCCACAGTGGAGGTCAGAGGACAATTTTGTTGACCCTGTCCCCTCCTTCCACTTCACACGGTGTGATGGCTAATCTTAGCTGTCAACTTGACGGCAACCAGAATCAACTAAAACCTAAGCAGCTGGGCACTCCTGTGAGGGTTTTCTCATTAGCTCATTAAGGTTAGCAGGGGCGGACTGGGCTCCTGTTCATTCAAGAGGGCATCTTCCTTCCCTGCCTTGGTGGCCACCCCTACAACATCAGTGAATTTTTCTTGCAGACAACAATCTCGGGGCAGTAAGATGTGTCCAAGTGCATCTCATCTGGGACAAGGCTGATATCATAGGGAATATCCACATGCACGGTCCAGTCCCCTAGTGCAAGGTGATCTCCACTGTCGGGAGATCAGCTGCTCATCACAAGCCTCAGCTTCAGTGCAGACTGGTCATCCAAATTACAGGCAGACTTGAAGAATGAGAGGTGTGGCCCACGAAGTGGTGTCTTCTGCCCACCAGACAGGAAACTGATGATGGATTTTCATCTCCAGAGTCATCAAATACAAAGTGGCTGGTAGAAACTGCCAGAAACGCAACCTGGGCAGCAGCACAGAAGTTGTTTCGCTGTCTGGCTGTCTCTGGCAATGGTAGGTGAGGGAGTCCCCTTCAACACAGCAATGAGTGCATCAGGTTCACATTCTCCTCCGTGGTGACATTGCCACAGGGAGACCTGGTTGATGCTGGTCATGCTGGTGACAGTCAAGAAAAGCCTAGTGAAGCTGATTGTGGTGGTGCAATCCACCAGCACTTGGGAGGTAAGGGAAGGTGGATCTCTGAATTGGAGGCCAGTCAGCATAATCTACATAGTGAGTTTCAGGACAGTCAGGGCTATTTAGAGAAACTCTGTCTCAAAAACAAAACAACAGATAGAGAAAGAACGAAAAGAAGTAAGGAAGGAATGAAGAAAGAAAGAGAGAAAGAGAAAGAAAGGAAGGAAGAAAAGGAAGGAAGGAAGGAAGGAAGGAAGGAAGGAAGGAAGAAAGAAAGAAAGAAAGAAAGAAAGAAAGAAAGAAAGAAAGAAAGAAAGAAAGAAAGAAAGAAAAAGAAAGAAGAGGCTATTCTATTGTTCTCACAGTCTAAAAATATTCTGTCGGAAGGGCCATCTCTGAAAGGCCCCCAAAGCAGGAGACCCTTGGGGGTTCTCCAGCTAGGTGTAGCTCCCCACATTTTCAGAAGCAAGTCTCACATACCTGGTCTGGGTCTTTGTTGGAGAGGGTAGAAATAATGGCTGTTGTTAAACAGTAAAAAGTGTTTCACTGTGCTGTACGGATGTAAGCCTGTAAGAAGGATGAACATGTATGCCAGGTATGATAGGACATGCTGGTAATCCCAAACTTCTAAAATAAAGGCAGGGATGCAGCAGTTGATCTCAAGACAACAAACAAACAAACAAACAAAACAGACGAACATTTATAAGGGTATTCTGTACATAATAAATTAGCTTTATATACGACAGTCGATTTGAATGAACTAAAACGACGGTCACTCAAGTGAGGGCCAATCCAGCACGTTGATCTGGCTGGCCTTGATCTCAAAGAGATCAGTCTCGGGAGTGCTGTTGGTGTTTTGTTTCAGACAGGGTCTCACGTAGCTCAGGCTGTCCTCAAATTTTCCGAGAATGATCTCTGGCTCTTCCTGCCTCCGTTTCCCAAGTGCTGGAATAAGCAGTCCAGGCCCTCAATTCTGAGTTTCAGCAAGCGCATCTGCCGCAGCTGGGGGAGTGTCACAGAGAAAAGCTTTTTGTTGTTGTTGGTCCCCCCCCCCCCAGTGTATATTGCTCTTCGTGACAGTCCCAAAATGAAGAGAGGAAAGAAAAAGACGAGGAGCCCTGACAGACACCGTTTAGATGAGGAACCCGAAGTGTTTCCCAACCCAGCCTTATTTTATAGGCGAGGAATCGGGTTTAAATAACTCGTCATTTTTCACTTGGCCTCCTTAGAAGCCCACATTGTGAGGCTGGGGTTCGCCTTCTTCCCCAGGCGTGGTCTGTCGGTTTTGTGGCTTAGGAACCGTCTCCGCCTTCCACCGCGGGAGGTGGGAGGAACGGACCACTGGAGGACCCACGCGCGGGGGGTGGGCGGTGGGGGTGGCGCTTCCGGAGCGCGCGGGCAGCGGCGGCGGACGACTTCCGGCGGAGGCGTAAACAAGGCCCCGAGCGGCCGGAGGGAGGCGGGGCGGGCTGCGAGTGCGAGCCGTGGCGGCCGCTCTCCCGCTCCGAGCCCGGGGTCCGTCCGGGTGGCACCGCGGTTCCCCCGCGAGGCCCGCAGCCGCCGCCGCCGCCCCGCGCGCGCTCGGCCGGGAGGTGGAGGCGCAGCGCGGCAGAGGCGGCTCGCCAGCGCCGGCTGCGCGCCGCGGTCCGCGGCTCCGCTTTTCCTTTGTCTCCCGCCGGCGGGGCCGGAGCGCTCCCGGGGCGCCCAGCCCTGCGGCCTCAAGATGGCTGATGGCCACGAGGATGCTCGAGCGGACGACCTGCCAGGCCCGGCCTTCGAGAGCTACGAGGCCATGGAGCTGGCCTGCCCGGCCGAGCGCAGCGGCCACGTCGCCGTCAGCGATGGGCGCCACATGTTCGTCTGGGGCGGCTACAAGGTCAGCGGGGGCGGGGCGGGCTCCGCGGGCGGTGGGCGATGGCTGCGGCTCCGGGTCGCTCCGGAGAGCATCCCCCTTCCCTGCCTCGGTGGACTCCAGGCGCCCGGGCTGTCGTCACCGCTCTCTTGGACTTAGGCGTCAGCCTGCCCCTCCACCCCCGCCTTGTTGTCTTTGGAGCGATCAGAGCCAGGCTCTGTTATGTGGGTTGAGTAGCGGGTGACTGTGGCCCAAGTTATGGAAAAGGGCGGAGGCGAGGTTGTGCGAGGAGTCACTCACTCATACCTTTGGCCCGGTTCACCCGCGAAGGCTTTTAGCATCCCGAGCCGGGGCCAGTTAGCCGACGGATATTGTAATTGTTTGCCCACTGTGTGAACCAGAGCCCCAGGACTCGCTTACTCAACCTCCCCGAAGCTGTAACGACCCCCGTGCTGATGTCCACCAGCCTACTGTATGAACGCAGGGCCGTTTTTCTTAACAAGTTTCAGCTGAGGAAGGCTTGCTCCTCAGAAGGCCCTACTACGAAAATTAAAGGAAAAAATTCCACCAGTAACGAACGAGTCCCCAGCATCATAGGTAATTGGAGTGCAGTTCTTTGGCCTTTGTGACCAGGTATCTGTTTGGAGTCTCATTTGCACTGCGTGTTGTGCCCCGAGGTGGGGAATACCGCTCTGTGTTGTCTCCTGTTTAAAACGGTGCTAACCGGTTCTATTGTACTGGTTTTAGAACTCCACGATACGCTGTAGTTCTTGGATTTCGTTTGGTTCACACTCATTTGGTCCATTTGAACCACAAAACTATGAATATTGTTTTAATGTTAAAATGACCTGACCCTTGGTATTGGCTTGAAATCCAGTTCTCTGCACCCGTGCTGTTTTGGGAGTGTTTGCTTAGGGACTTAGTAACAGTTTAGCTTATGGTACTGGTGACCTGATCACAGTTGGCCATTTTTGAGATAACTGTCCTGATAACTTCATTTGGTCTAACCATTAGTTCTTTTGCTCGTCCCAATTAATGTATCACGTTGTCTCCAGCTTCCAGGGACTAGGTTTTTAGAGGTTGGTGTTGAGAACTTCAGAAGTAGGGCGCATTATTAAAACGTAAATTCTGGGGGTGGAAAGGTGGCTGAATGGTTGAGAGCACGGGCCAGATTTCTAGGTTGGAGTCTTAACACCCACCTAGCAGCTCCCAACTGTCTGTAACTCCAGTCCCGGGGATCGGAACCCTCCTCTGGCCTTTTTTGGCACTGCACCCAGGGAGTGCACAGTCAGTCATGCAGGCAAAAGTTACACACATAAAATTAATCTCTTCAAAAATGTAAGTTCTCTTTGAGGAAGGTAGGCCTCTTGGTCAATCACACTTCAGGCTAAACTATGTCATTCATAATTGTGTTGTTAAAAAATGAGCGTTGAGCCATGGTGTCATAGAGTTTGTCCTTGAACTCTTGATCTTCTGTTTCGGTCACCCAAGTGTTGACACGAGACTCTTCCATAGTGTGTTGGGAAGTTGTGAGAGTGGAAATCTTCTGGTGGTGGGTTTCTAAGGTCCTCGATGCCTTGAAATTAAGGAGAGGGGCAGAGTGGCTGGCAGTGAAGCAGGTGATACAGAACCTGCTCTCCTCCAAACAAACAAAGCCAGGTCTCCAGCCCTGGCTGGCCTGTAAGTTGCTAGGTAGACCAGACTGGCCTCAAACTCCCAGAAATCCATCTGCCTTTGCCTCCAGTGCTGGGATTTAAGGTGTGTGCCATCACTCCTGGCAACTTGTACATGTCTTTGGTTGTAACCCTAACTCAGAATAGGCACAGGAAGCCTTGGTGATATATCAGAGGTAATAAACTGGCTTCTTTCCTAGTGGTCAGCAGTACGTACGTACATACGTACGTACACACACACACACACACACACACACACACACACACACACACACACCCCAAGCCAGGCTGGCCAGCCCACTGTTTGCTTTCTAATGTTGACCTTTACTTCTCTTGGCACTCTGGTAGGAAAAGAAGAGTTCCATGGCTAGCTGCTCGGTTACTATATGATAACATTCAAGGGTTTGGGGCCCTGACTCTTTTTCAGTGAAGTGCAGTTGTTATTGCCAGAGAGGATCCAGGAATGCCGTCAGGCAATCCTCACTAGAATGGAAGATCCCTGGCTTCACCACTGCTTGTTAAATAACCCTACGCAGATCATTTATGTTTTGAAGTCTTCTAATAAGTTTTCTGTTAGGGTTACAAAGGAAATTTGAGGACATACAGTAAACTTGGTCTTTGTTAAAACCTGAAGGGACATAGAGTAGAATGGAACAAGGAAAGACTCAGTATTTGCATCTTTGTAGTTTTTCCCTCAGATTGAGGGGGTGAAAGGAAAGCTTGGCTAGAACACCATGTTAATGTGGGCGGGGCACGTAAGTCATCCAGTCAGGCCACCGGAATCAGGTGTGTAGCCTGGTCTGCTGGGATACAGCAGACCTTAGGGCAGTAGTTTTCAGCTGATGGGTCTCCACCCCCTTGGGGGTCCAAAGACTCTCAGGGCTCATCTAAGACCATTCAGATGTTTACATCACAGTTCACAACAGCAGTACAATTACAGTTATGAAGAGGCAACAAGAATAATTTGATGGTTGGGGTCACCACACCATGAGGACCTGTATTAAAGGGTCGCAGCCTTAGGAACGCTGAGAGCCATTGCCTTAGGGACTCCCCAGGGAGGGGCCCTTGTACTATTTGCAAGAGTTGTATGAAAAGTTGGACTGAAGATCTGTCTGCACTCAGCATTACTGTACGTAGCTGGGTCTTGGAAGACTGCATTTCGTAAGCACACAAAACTTAATTTTATATGATCACGTTCATAAATAGTATCTCAGGAAAGATAGATACAAACCCCATAAGATGCCTCTTGAAAATATCAGTTACTGGGGCAAGGAGATGGCTCAGGGGTAAAAATCTCACTGCACAAGCCTGATGACCTGAGTTCGATCCCCAGAACCCACGTAAAGGTGGAAGGAGAGAACCCACTCACACAGTTGTCCTCTGACCTCTAAATGAGCACTGTGGCACAAGGTCCAATGACCACATCACTACACGTCCCAACACATTAGCAATAAGTTAAAAATAATGGCAGTTATTTATATTTGCAATCTTTCTTGTTCTTCCTAGAGTAATCAAGTGAGAGGATTATATGACTTTTATCTACCCAGAGAAGAACTTTGGATCTACAACATGGAGACTGGAAGATGGTAACTGGATATTAGGGCGGGAGGTGGGGCTTACAAACTTCAAATAAGGTTGCAGAGGAAATTGAAAACCCACGAGGGGGTGTGTGCTTTGTTTGTTTGTTTGTTTGTTTGTTTGTTTGTTTTTTGAGATAGGGATTCCCAGTGTAGTTTTGGTGCATGACCTTGCTTTGTAGACCAGGCTGGCCTCAAACTCATAGAGATTTGCCTGACTCTGCCTCCTGAGTGCTGGGATTAAAGGCGTGTGCCACCACCCGCCCCGCTTGACTTTTCAATTGGAGAAAAAGGAAAAAAAAAGATCTATTTAAAAATAAAAATAGTCCGGGCAGCGGTGCCACACGCCTTTAATCCCAGCACTAGGGAGGCAGAGCCAGGAGGATCCCTGTGAGTTTGAGGCCAGCCTGGTCTACAGAGCGAGATCCAGGACAGGCACCAAAACTACACAGAGAAACCCTGTCTTGAAAACTACAACAACAAAAAAGATTAAGAATTTAAACCTACTTCAAGCTAAGCAAAGATAAAGTAACAATAACTGATGATGTAATCAGAAGACCTGAGGTGAACTATTAGTTTTGTGAATCTCTACAGCTGGGCATGGTGGCACATTCATTTAATTCTAGCACTTAAGAGAGGAGAAAACAGGCAGATTTCTGTGAGTTCTGGGCCAGCCAGGACTTCATACCTGGCAGTATTACATAGGGGTTTATTTAAGTCACTAAAAGGTGACTTTAAAAAAAAAATCTGTTGGATTATCTGTCAGCACTAATAATGCTGGCGTTTTCCTTTTGGTTTCTCGGCCTACTTAGAAACACACTGGGGCCATGGAGATGGCTCAGCAAGTAGGTGATTGCCATCAAGCCCACATGGTAGCCGGAGCAAGTCTTCTGCACCTGCCATGTGCAGACCCCCATAGTGTGCTGTGACACAGCTGTGCCCAGACATACACACAAATCAGCGGAAAACACAGACCTCCAGTCAGTTAAGACCATATAAATAAAAAGCCAACGGTCTGAGAAAAGGCTTTCAGAGCCTTTCCTTCTGCCTGTTAGGCAGTCGGGACAGGTTTAAAATGGGGAAGCTGATTCCTTGGGTTATCTTGTAGCTAGAAGACCCTAGATATTGTCAGCCTTCTTTTCTCTTACTGTGGGATATAAGTTAGTAAGCCTTGTGTTTCTTACCCTCTGGGAAACTTATCTAACTCTCCCCCTTTTAGGAAAAAAATCAACACTGAAGGTGACGTTCCTCCTTCCATGTCTGGCAGCTGTGCTGTGTGTGTAGACAGGGTGCTGTACTTATTTGGAGGACACCATTCCAGGGGCAATACAAATAAGGTTAGTGTTTTCTAAGGAATGTGGTTTGAAGCGGTTTTCTCCTTCCTCATTTTCAACCTCAGATTTCTAGAGTTGGGCTTACACTTGTGCACTCTAAGTGTGTACTTGAGTGTGGTATAAATGTGTATTGTAGGATTTTCTCTACCAGTCTGTACTAGGCCTTTGTCAAACAATGTTAGCAGCCTGTGTGTAGTCACTTCCTAGGTGGTTTTGCTTGGTGCTCTCAATTGCCTGTCCTTTCGACAACTCTGAGTGGTAGGTGAATGTTAACTAGAAAGCATTTTCAAAGACGGTTACAGACAAAGGATGTATAGTAAACAGTAAAGGTGAACTCAGAGTCATAGGAATAAATTAATACTAAAAAAAAAAAAAGTAGCTAGGTGGCACATGCCTTTAATCCCAGCACTGGGGAGGCAGAGGCAGGTGTATCTCTGTGAGTTTTTGAGGTCAGCCTGGTCTACAAATCGATTCCAGGACAGCTAGGGCCACACAGAGAAATCCTGTGAAAAACCAAAAAGAAAGAAAGAAGTAAATAGTAATACTCCTCTAATGTTGCCCTAAGATGCATGCTGCTTTGATTTTGATCCAAATAGGGAAAAAGATGTCAGCTGTTCTTTTCAGGACAGTAAAAGACAGATGAAGTTTCAGCAAGGCATGAAACAGTTATAGGTAAACTATTAACTCATTTACTTTGCGACTTAGTAAGCATTTTCTATGCAGAGTAGAGTTGGACATTGGAGACAGTAGGGATGAACGATGCAGTTCCTGAGTTCAGGAGCTCACGTTCCAGAAGAGACACCTGACTAAATGACTAAATGACTGCAGTCTGGGCCTTCTGTGGTGAGATGGAGCCTGGTGCACAGTAGCAGCTCTGTTGGGTCTGTAGGATGGTGTGGAACAAGTGTTTACTCAGCTGTTTCAGCTGAGCAGTCAGAAGTCAGAGTGGACTTGCAGGTCCGTTCTCTTGGTGGAAATGTCAGGTGGCGTTGTGGTTTGGGTGCATGGAGGAGCACCATGTGTCACTGAAGCTCCAGACCATCCTTTCTTTCCTTAGATAAACAGATGCAGATATGGCAGGAAAATGCGTGGATTCGACCTGAAAAGGCTTAGGGAGGAGTGCAGCTCGTTTCCAGGGGTTGGGGAGCAGAGTGATTAATAGTTACTAACACTGCTGTAGTTCAGTTTTATAATAGTTAGTAACACTGCTATAGTTCAGGGTTTTACATTTGACCAGAAGGAAACTTAGGTGTCTCAGAAAGGTGAGGTGTGTGTGTTCTGTTACCTCGATTTGAGTCCTTAGGATTTAAACTTTTTTTTTTTAAGTTTATCTTTAAAGATTTATTTTTATGTGTGAGTGTCTTGCTTGTGTGTGTGTCTTTGCACAACATGTGTGTCTGGTGCCCATGGAGGCCAGAAGAGGGTATGAGATCCCCCGGAACAGTTGTGAGCTGCCATGTGAGTGCTGGGAATCAAACCCAGGTTCTCTGGAAGAGCAGCCAGTGCTCTAAACCACTCAGTCATCCAGCCAACTCTCGAGTGTTTAACCTTTTAAGTATTGATTGATCTTTTATAATTAATTAGGCAGGAAGACATGTTAAGTTGAAGAGCCTAGTTTTTGTTTTTGTTTTTGTTTTGGTAACATGGTCTTGCTGTAAATGAACAAACAAATTAGCAAAATTCAAGCTGCTTATCCAAAGTTAAGGCAACATACGGAGCTTGTGCCAAGATACAAAGGACCCCATATCCAATTCTTTTGTCATAGAAGTGTAGCTAATGAAAACAAAAGCAGCTGAACATTTTTAAAGTGTTATTGATTTAAGAAATTTATATTCTGGGGGCTGGAGAGATGGCTCAGAGGTCAAGAGCACTGGCTGCTCTTCCAGAGGTCCTGAATTCAATTCCCAGCACCCACATGGTGGCTCACAACCATCTACAACAGGATCTGATGCTCTCTTCTGGCCTGCAGGTATACATGCAGAGCACTCATACATAAAATAGAAATAAATAAAATTTTAAAAAACCCAAAAACTTTAATTTACATTCTGTTGTAAATTCATAATCTTGACCCAGGCCAGTGTGGCAGCCAGTCTGCAGTCAGACTCAGCCCTGAATTAGATGCACCTTCATCACAGAATACAGTTAAAAACAAATGTCAATACTGAGTTTTCTCCAGAACCAAAACTAACTGAAATCATTGCTTCTGACAGTTCTACATGCTGGATTCAAGATCTGCAGACAGAGTGTTACAGTGGGAAAGAATTGATTGCCAAGGAATTCCTCCATCATCCAAGGACAAACTTGGTGTCTGGGTCTATAAAAACAAGTACGTTAGAAGCTCTGTAGGGTTGGCCTTTTGTGCAGAATTTAGTCACCCTGTAAGTACCCCGTCAGCATTCTACATAAGCATGGAGCACATCCCATAGTAAACGAATACACGAGCTCATTTAACTAGCAGCTAGTTGTCATGTTAAGCACTATTCTTTGAATAGTATTTCCATATACTTAGTTGTACTCAACTCATTCCATATTTCAAGATTTAAAATATCCTCTGACTTAGCTTACAGATAACTTAAATCTTTTATGTTTTGGTTTAATATCAAACAGGTTAATATTTTTTGGAGGGTATGGATATTTACCTGAAGATAAAGTATTGGGAACTTTTGAATTTGATGAAACATCTTTTTGGGTAAGTGAAGTTTCATGTTGCACATGGCCTATTTAGTATGTTAAAAATATATTCTATTTTGTTTTTATTTACTTTCTGAAGTTTTTATTCCAGTTTGGAATTTTATTGTGTGTGAGTGCACGCCATAGTGCAAGTGACACAGTGTCTTGAAGTCAGAGGACAGCTTGCGGGAATCGGTTCTCCTCCCACCATGTGGGATCTGGGGATTCACACTAGGGCATCAGGCACTTCACCAGCCGAGTCGTCTTGCCACTCTGAAATCACTTACATTCACCAGTAGTTTTATTCATTTTACTTGTTAATAAACTGGGCAAGCAAGGGTAATATAATTTAATAAACAGTATTTGTAAAGTAACAGAATCTTTTTTTCTGCAGAATTCAAGTCATCCAAGAGGATGGAATGATCATGTACATATATTAGATACTGAAACGTTTGCCTGGAGCCAGCCCATCACCACCGTGAGTTCCCGAAGAATGAAGTGTACTTAGAGAAGAGGGTACACCAGAGTCGGGAGGGTCTGAAACTGACAGTTCATTCTGGTTGTTTTCTGGAATGAGACGGTCTGTAGCTTTTTTGCTCTCCAAGGAGTACAAACTTCAGAAGTTCAGCAGATACACAGAGTCTGTGTTTTACCTTCATCTGCTAGTAACTAATCGAGCTTTAGTTGAAAGTTACTACAGATCAGTTTCTTTCCTTTCAAAGACACTATACAATGTGCCAGTCTTTTTTTAAGCAACTATGACATACTAACTAGTTCATCCAGTAAGTTTCGGAAATACTAAAATGTTCAGTTGTGGTATTAGCTTTTAATACTGTTGCTGTCGATAAGTCTGTACTTTGGCCTTTAAACGCCTGAGTATCTGGCATATTCTTGTTGTCTGATATTCAGAAAAGACTGATACTTTCCCTCTGTTTATAAAGTTCATTTTATGAAGCCGCTTTTCTGCCTTTTTAACAGGGTAAAGCACCTTCCCCCCGTGCTGCCCACGCCTGTGCGACTGTTGGAAACAAGGGCTTTGTGTTTGGCGGCAGATACCGAGTGAGTACAGAAACCGTTCTGAGCGACTTGCTTTTGGATCCTTCAAATGCTAACTGCTCACTTACTCTTTTTTTAGGATGCTAGAATGAATGATCTCCACTGTCTTAACCTGGACACATGGGAGTGGAGTGAATTGTAGGTATTACCTTCTGTGCATTTCAGACCCTACCCCATTCTCTAGAGTATGTAATGAACGTGCTTCCAGTTTCTGTAATTGGGGTTTAAATAAACATGATTACTGGGTCCTTAAGGAAGGACTTTTATTTTTATTTCCAGTTTCCCTAACTATGGGCCTGGTTCAGCATGTTTGCTGAAAAGAAATTCTAAAGTTGACTCTGTCTTCAAAGAACAGTTCAGTATAAGTATGTAGTTCATACTGAGAGGTTTCTTTTTCTTAAGCATGTGTCTGGATATAAGATGTGCATACATGATGTATGTTTGTGTGGGTGCATGTCATGTGTGCAGGTATGTATAGGTCCAGAGCTGACATCAGGGGTCTTCAAACATTGTCTCCTGTGTTCATTGAGGAAGGGGTCTCTCAGCTAAACCCAGAGCTTGCCAATAGAGCTGGCTAGCCTGCTTGCTTAGAGGATCTCATTGTGGCCTTCTAAGCCCACGCATGCCACTACACGCACTAGGTAACATGTTACTTATGTAGGTGCTGGGATCTGAATGTCCTCATGTTTTCATGGCAGTCTCCCTGTTAAGCCACTTCCTGAGACGTCAGGAAGCCTAAGTTTTCTTTTTATAATAATCCATGTACATTTTTAAAGAAATCCTCAGCATTTCTGTGGTGTTTGCTCTAAACACAGACTTTTGTGTATAAGGTTGATGATGCATACGTGTGAAGACTAAGAATAGTCGTTCTGTACTCGGTGCTGTTCACCTTTTTAATTTTGGGGTGTCGTTCTTGTGACGGGGTCTTACACTGCAGTACAGGTTAGCATGAACTTAGCCTGGGCTCTCTTCAAACTTGTGGAAGTCTTCTGCCTCAACCTCCCAAGTGCTGGGATTCTGAGTGTGAATCTGTTTTTCCTTTTGAAACATAGTCTCTCGCTGGCTTGGGATTTGCCAGCATACTCCAGGGGTTCAGCTCCCTAGCAACGGAATTGCAAGCATGCATCCAGCCTGCCCCCCTTTGAAATAATGTGCGAGTTTTGTGGATAGAACTCGGGTTCTCTGGCACTTGATTGACTGAGTTATCTCCCAGACTCTAACCACAGATATTCTAACTCAGATGTTCTTTTTAGAATTCCACAAGGCATATGCCCCGTTGGTCGATCCTGGCACTCACTGACACCAGTCTCTTCCGATCATCTTTTTCTTTTTGGAGGATTTACCACTGAAAAACAGCCACTAAGTGAGTCCTTTCGATATATATTATCATCATGTGTCATAATCACTCAGTAGCAGTATACTACTATGTATACGAGTCACTGAAATTGAGTCCTGGCTGTACCCTTTCAGGATGACTTCATGTTGACCCTATAACACCTTATAATTGTACATATTAGGACTAAGTCCATGCTGCTTGGTTAAAAAAAAAATGGCTTGGAACCCTTCAAATTCCTGCTGAAAGGTTGTACAAGCAGCAGCCTTACTTCTGTAACCACAGAGGACAGGGACTAGGATTGACTTGATATGCTTCTTGTTAAAGCTGTGCCCTGTATGTGGCACGCTGACAGGATGAACATACTTCATAGCTTTTTCTTTGTTTAATCAGGTGACGCCTGGACTTACTGCATCAGTAAAAATGAATGGATTCAGTTTAATCATCCTTATACTGAAAAGCCAAGGTATGAACTACCTGAAAGGTATAATTTCTTACAATTAATTAGTCCCATGAGTGTACAGAACTGGTAAGAACTGAAGATGTTTTGGCTAATTTTATCCAACATGCTTAGGAAAATCTGGTGCTCATTAAGGTTTCATGTCATACTTCCCAAAAGACCAACCAACATTACCTAAGTGTCCAGAGCTTGCTTTCTCCCCATCTATATGAAGAACACTTCATATAGGAATTTTAATGCCTTAAAATTTTCAAGCACATACATGGGGGGGGGGCGGGAATCAAACCAAGAATTGTTCACAAGTTTGTAGTAGCATTATTCAAGATTAAGTACAACTGTTTTTAAAGGCAGAAAAAAAAAAGGCTGTATGAGGAGACACATACATGTAATCCCAGCCCTTAGAAGCCAGGAGGAGGATCAGGAGATCAAGGGCTCTGGGCTACATGAGACACTCTAAAATAGTTATTTTTTTTTCCTTTTTAAATACTGATGGGACATTTTTAGTCTCCAAAGGAATTGCTATAGGCAGTTATATACTTAGCATTGTTATTTAAAGTGAATTTAAGTATGCCATTCTCCATTTTTTCCCCCCAAACTCAAGTATAGTCAGTTATTCTGCTTAGACTTTTGGCAGAAATGACCGTTTCACAGAATTAATTACCCAGCTTGGAAAGCTTTAGTAATTTCAGTCTTTTGAGACACTGAGTGCGAGGCCAGCTCACCCTGCCACTGCTTAGCCCCTATGCATAAGACTTTCATTGCTAACAAAGACCTTGATTATTTGGTTAAAATTCCTCACTATGTGTCCCTGGCTGGCCTGAACTCATTATGTAGATCAGATTGGCCTCAGATTTAGAGATCTACTTACCTCCACTTCTAGTGTGCTCCGATTCAAGGTGTACAACACCAGCCTTATGCAAAGCTTTTCCTTGAGATTGGATTTCTTACTATATTTGGTCTGAACCACTTTGAAATCTCTCCTTTTGTGTGTGTGTGTTTTTTTCGAGACAGGGTTTCTATGTGTAGCTTTTGGTGCCTGTCCTGGATCTCACCCTGTAGACCAGGCTGGCCTCTAACTCACAGATCCACCTGGCTCTGCCTCCTGAGTGCTGGGATTAAAGGCATGCCCACCACCACCTGGCAAAATCTCTGTCTTTCTATCACTAGCTCTACAATGTAGTTAAAGTAATCAGCTTGGACTTTTGAGTTACATTGAACTAAAGCTTTTTTTGGTTTTTCAGAGACAAGGTTTCTTAAGTGTAGCCCTGACTATCCTAGAACTCACTCTGCAGACCAGGCTGGTCTTGAACTCAGAGATCCACCTGCCTCTGCCTCCCAAGAGTTGGGATTAAAGATGTGTGCCACCACCGCCTGGCTCAAACTTTGTTTTATGTGCAGGTTATGGCATACAGCTTGTGCAAGCGATGAAGGAGAAGTCATTGTTTTTGGTGGTTGTGCAAACAATCTGCTGGTCCACCATAGAGCTGTAAGTACATTTCACTGCACGTATTTATGGGAATATATCATGTTTGTGTGTGCAGGCACATGTGCATATGTGCCATGGGAGGAGGACAATACTTGTAGTTAATGCTGCCCTAACATGATGTGGGTCTTGGGAATCCAACTCAGGTTGTCATCCAAGGTGACAAGAGCCTTTAGCAGATGAACCTTGCTGGGCTTATTTATTTATGACTTTTCCAGACAGGGTTTCTCTGTGTAGCCCTCTCTGTAGACCAGGAACTCCTCTCTGTAGACCAGGCTGGCCTTGAACTCAAGAGATCCATCTGCTTCTGCCTCCTGAGTGCTGGGAATAAAAGTGTGCACCACAACTGCATGGCTGTTTGTTACTTTTTAAAAAAAAAAGTGTGATGGTTGTTTTGCCTGCATGTATGTCTATGTGCCATATGCATGCAGTTCTCATGGAGACCAGAAGAGGGTATTACATCCCCCTAGAGCTGGGTTGCAGGTGGTTGTGGTTGTGAACAGCAGCCCCATGTTGGTACTGGCAACTGAACTCAGGTCCTCTGAAAGAGCAGACAACTGAGCCATCTCTTTCTCAGACCCTCCTTTTCTGAACACAAGGACTAAATGCTAAGTAGCACTTCAGCACCGAGCTGTAGTATCTATTAAGCCAGCTCTGGGTACAGCTCCTGCACTAGCTGGGCTCAGAGCTGCTGCAGTCCTGTCTTTGCCTCCGAGAGCTGGGCTCACAGGAGTGTACCACACCAGCCTACTTTCAGCACTTGCATTTTAACACACTCTTCCTTTTTTCCAGGCACACAGTAATGAAGTACTTATATTTTCAGTTCAACCAAAATCTCTTGTACGGTAAGTTCTTACCAGGTACTTGGTACCAGGTAGATGGTTATTTAAAGGCAATAATGAATCTTCATTCAAGTTAATGTAAAATTATTTTTCTCTTTCCTTGTCCACTTTTAGGCTAAGCCTTGAAGCAGTCATTTGCTTTAAAGAAATGCTAGCCAACTCATGGAGCTGCCTTCCAAAACACCTCCTTCACAGTGTTAATCAGAGGTTCGGCAGTAACAACACTTCTGGGTCATAAGGCTTCACAGATAATAAGTCTGATCTGCTTGCATGGAAAACAACCCTGTATTTGTCACAGAGTGGCATCCATTGTATAATTATATTCATTGTTGTAGTTTGCAGCTTTCTGGGTTTTATGTGCATGTGAATGGCCTAGAGAACCTATTTTTGTGTCTAAAGTTTACAATAAATGTATTTAACACCAGTACTTGTCCATTGTTAAAGTTAAAAAAAAAAAACCCACTGCATTGGCTTTTTATATACCAAGAATAGGTATAATATACATTTATCTTTTGATAATTTGGATGTAATGTAGAAAATGCTACATTTTTAGTCTTTCACTTATGTAACCTGGTCTTGAATCATTAATACTCCAGCCCCCAGCTCTCAAGTGCTAGGATTAAAAGCATGCTATCACACCTGGGTGTGTTGGTGGTGGGGGCAGAGAGTGAAAGTCTTATACAGCCCAAGCTACAATTAATTTAGTACTTCAACCTTAATGTATTGGTGTGATCCTGGAACAGGCGGTCATGTTTACTGTCCAGTTCATTAAAGTGGCAGTTTGTACCTCACGAAGGAACAGAGATAAAACGAATGGCTTGATTCTCTGTTCTGGTAGGAGAGAGAAATCTGGGCCAGGAATCTTTAGTGCTAAGCCTAAAAAGTGCACTTCTGAAGTTACAGGTTAGGACACTACTTGATGGCTGCTAGGGATGCAAAAGAACCTGGCACACAACTGAACAACATTCCACAGAAGAAATTAGGGTGGAAGGGGATGTATATGAACACACGGAAACAATTGTCTTTTTCCTCTAGGTGTTATTTTTTGCATTTGATGGAAAACTTGATAAAATTTTCAAGACACAATCCCTGAATGTTTAATTGCCCCCAGAAAACCAAACAAACCCCTCATGATTGGTTGTAATATGTGTGTATTAGATATTAGATACAGTAAACCTCTGGTCAGTAGTTAATGCAGCTGAGCCACGTCAGGTCTTTACATCATTAAATGAAACCTCAAGAATTTCAATAAAATGTAGAACAATTACAGATGTGTATCACTGAACTTTTCACAAATAGTTTAGGAAATACTATTGTAATAGTTTATATATATATATATACACATATATATATAAAACTTGAAAAAAACTCTTAAGTCCTTTTGGTGATATAGCAAGGCAATTTGTAAATGTGGAAGTCCTGTTAACATGTCTGCATCCTTGAACTTCCAAGGCTATAAAACTGGCTCTTCACAGTGTTTCAGGATTTCATTTTGGCTATTTTCTTTTTACATGAAGAAGATTAGGTGCAGAGACTTTCACTTTGCCAGGAATGTTTCTTGATAAATCTGTGTCCTGAAAAAGGAAAAGTGCTTAATATCCCAAGTAGTAAATCATGTTTAGTATAATTATGTATACTCTACTGTCAGAAGAAAGGCGTTCATAACTTTGCTGAGCTGACTGTACTTATGGTTCCTAGTAACACAGCACTTTATTAAGACAATAGAAACGACCTTGGCCACACCACCAGTCACCAGAGTTTTGAAGGAAAACTTTACCTTCACACTGCGGAATAAGTCTTTTTCTCTTGCTGTTGCTTCTTTGGAATGCATGAAACTATTCAAGGCCGTTTTTGCAGCTGTAAATAGAGAGCTGAAGAATGTACTTCTGGTTCAGTCACTTAAACTATTTTAAAATGACAACTAAAATCCTAAGTTACCTTTCCCCTTTTTCTGAACTCCAGGAGTAAGTTTCACTTTGTATCTTAAAAGAAAAAAAAAAAAAAACTGTATGAGTTACTACACGGAGATCGTAAAGAGATTTCTCATAAAGGCATTGTGGCAACTATCATGAGTGAAGTAATGGTGACTTACTTATAATTTGTCATGGTGGTATAAGGGGCACATATTGGAATAGCAAACATTAATATGTCTTCAGGATGTGGCTGCCCTGTCAAAGAATCAAACAGATTTTCCTAAAGAGGAAAATAAAAACAATTATAAAAGGAATTTATGCCAAACTTTGAAAAAGAACAGTAGGTGTTGAGTAGCAGAGCCCTTGCCCACTGTGCAGACCAGACCCTCTCATATCACACCATCATAAATACAGCAAATGAGCATCTAAATGTATACTACAGATTTAGCTTTTCGGACAGACTGACAGCAGTGCCCAGACTCTGCTTTATAGTTCCAAAGAACTGAAGAGTAATGTTCCAATATATATATATTCTTTACAACTTTGGCCTGTGATAGTCAACAATGGGACAGTTGTCAAACCACCATTTGATGACTTCGAGAGAGGCAGGAAGACAAGTTGGACACTGCAACTAAGCTTCAGGGAGGGAAGCTATTGTGGATTCAAAAGATGCACACTAAGAACTAACTGCAAGGAAACAGGACTTAGACGTGGGCCAGACCAGTGATTTTTCTTTGTCCTGTGTAGAAGCCTCTATTAATCTCCAACTTAATTAATTTTTACTGAGCTCAGAGCTCACAAATTGGGCAAGCCTAGTTGGTCAGGAAGTTCCAGAGAGCCTTTTGTTTCCACTTCCTTAGTGCCAGGATTACAGGTGCATGCTGCCTTGCCTGGCTTTTCATGTGGGTGCTAGGGACTGAATTCAGGTGCTCGTGTGCATGGCGACCACTTTACAGACTGAGCTATCTCATGAGACAAAACAGTCTCATGCTGGGCAGCCTCTGGCTGTCCTAGCACTCATTATTGTAGACCAGGCTGACATAAAACTCACAGAGATCTACCTACCTCTGTCCCCCCAGTACTGGGATTAAAGGCGTGTGCTACCAAGGCTAGACCAATGATTCTGGACTGGGGATTTTGCCCCTGCTACAGGAGACTCACCAATATCTAGACAGTTTTGGTTTTCAGAATGAAAGGATTGGCATCTAACAGGTTAGGCTAAGGGTAATCAATTTATAATACGTTATACAGGCCTGACAACAAGGATCATACTTTCCAAAATGTTAGCAGTGCTCAAGTTGAGAAAGCCTAGGCTACTTTCTCTCTTTTTAATGTATGTGTGTGTGTATTTATGTGTCAGAGAGATTGTATTGTGTGTGTGTACTTGTGTGCACCCATGGAGACCAGAAGAGGACATCAAATCTCCTACAGTTAAAGCTTCAGGTGGTTTGGAGTGGCCCCATGCAGAGGCTGGGAACTGAACTTGGGTCCTCTGGAAGGGCAGCCAGTGTTATTAACTGCTGAGCCTCCTCTGTTCTTAAGGAGAACTTGCAGAACTCCTTAAACTAGTTCTCATTTGTAGACTATCTACAAGGGCAAAATGCTTGGTGCTGAACTTTTAAAGTAATTTACAGAATACTTTAAAAAGTGATTATTATCCCAATAATAATAATAATAATAATAATAATGCAGAGGCACAAAGGAAGGGGAGGGATAAAGAATATTTTCAGGCTAGGTACGGTAGTACACACCTTTAATCCCAGCTCCGAGGCGGCAGAGGCAGGCGGATCTCTTGAGTTCAAGATATTTCAACAACACAAAGCAAGTTCCAGGCCAGCCAGAGCTACATGCTGAGACGCTGTCCAACAACAAATACAAGAACAGCTTGAGATCTGCACAGTTCCTGCAGCTGTCTTTACTTTTCAGTTTTGAATACTATCAGCTATTCCGGCAGAGATTACAGTGAGCTGGACAGAAACCCCCACTCAAATCATACCTCATTTCCTTGCTGATCCAGATCATGCTCTTCCTAGTTCCAAACATAAAAAAGATTAAAGTCAGATATGAAATTTTGTACCAATAAGACAAAAAGCAGAAAGAAATTGACATAATAAGGCTGTTGTATAACTCATAAAGTAGGAAATTGTAGAATACAACTTAGGTCCCCTAAAACTCTAAAGTGGATCAGTGTGTACGTATTTAATACTTTAGAAAGCATTGCCATTGAAAGAGAAAAATAAGGTTTTTTTTTATCACTGTGACAAAATCTTTTAAAGTATATGCTGAAGTTGTGTTAAGTTGTAGAAACAACCTGAAGTAAGAACTAAGTTCAATATTTGCAGAGAAAATAATCTTACAAAAAGAACTTCAAAAAAATGTTTGCCAACAATATTGAGATAAGTTTAGTTTTGTATATTTAAGTTATGTGGACAATACCTATTTGGAGACAAACTAGTCTCAGTCTGTTTAGGCTGCTATAACAAGAGACTTCAGAGTGCACAATTTTTTAAAAAAATAAATTTACATCTAACAGTTCTGTAGGCTAAAAGTTCAAGATCAGGACAGCATATTTTGTGAAGACTTGCCTTGAAATGGTACCTTAGTAGAGTATGGTAGGACACACTTGTAACCCCTGCCCTTAAAAGGTCCAGGCATGAGGAGTTTTCTCAGCAACAGCAAGTTTAGGAACAGTCTGTCTGTGCTGCATGAGACTTTATTTATTTTGGTTTTGTTTGTTTGTTTTTGAGACAGTTTCTCTGTGTGGCCCTGGCTGTCCTGGAACTCACTCTGAAGACCACGCTGGCCTCAAACTCACAGAGATATACCTTCCTTTGCTTCCTGAGTGGTGGGATTAAAGGTGTGTACCACCGCCACCGCCACCCAGCTACATGAGACCCTTCAAACAGTAACAACAAAAACTGGCATCTGATGGCCAGGTCTTCATTTGACAGGGTCCCTTCAACCTCATAAGGGCATTACTTCCCTTTCTAAAAGCTCCACTTCTTTTTTTTTTTTTTTTCCGGTTTTTCCAGACAGGGTTCCTCTATGTAGCTTTGGTGCCTGTCCTGGATCTCACTCTGTAGACCAGGCTGGCCTCAAACTCACAGAGATCCACCTGCCTCTGCCTCCCGAGTGCTGGGATTAAAGATGTGTGCCTCTACTGCCAGGCCCCTAAACCTCCACTTGTTAATATTACCACACTGGCATTTAGACCATAATCCACACCCATGAAAGAAGATTAATGATACCTCTTAGGGATTTCCCCTCTGCATGACCTGCTACTCATCTAAGCTGGCCCCTTCCTTCTGCTTCGGCTTCTGAAGTGCCGGGATTCTAGCTATATGCCACCATATCTGGCATGGATATTTTTGAGCCTAAAGTTTATAGATAAAATTACAAATAGGGTAATAGCATAAAAACGTGCGAACCAAAATGAAATTTAGAACCAATAACAACACTGTCTAGTAGAGGGAAAAAGACTACTGACAAGAAATACCTATAAACGTCTCACTAGTGAAGGTGTAACTCACTTTAACTAAAAACAGTGCAACCCAACTAAAAACAGCTGACTGAGTCCAGATCACAATGATCATCACACGTGACAAACCTCAGTCTGTACTTTATATAGATGTATTTTTAAAAGCTCAGCATTTCAAGAATGTTATCTATTCATACATAAAGATATACTTAACTGTGTCTTTTAAATGATTTATTTGATTAAGCAATTAAGTAACTACCTTAGCTGGAAAAAATGTTCTTCCTGCTTCTATGACTGAGACCTAACCCCTGATAACATAGTTATTTTAATATAACATGATAAAGCTTATAATCTTATAGAAAAGCTTGAAAGTAGAAGCTTATTTTCTTCTCAAGATAAGCCCAATATTTCCTCTTATTTTCACTGAGTTCCACTGGAATCATGTGAAACCTCTCCCATAAAACTGTTATTTTGTGTGTGCTATGTGAATGTACACTTGTGTCCTCTGGGGAGGTCAGAGGGCAATCTTGGATGTCATCAGGAACACCATCTACTGTAAAATCAGATCTTTCATTGGCCTGGAGCCTGCTTAGTGGTCTCTGCTCCCTGGCCAACAGCCTCCCAAGTGTGGGGATCCTAAGCACATAAACTACACCTAGTTCTGAGGCTACAACCAAGGCCCTGTGGCAAGCATTTTATAAAATGCCATCTTCCCAGCTCCAAACTAACTTCCCAAAGGTTTCTAATCAATTTATTGGCTGCACATTTTTATGAAACTGATTTTAGTCTCTGAGGCTTTGTTTCTAAGATGAAGACTAACCTTGTCAGCCCCAGGTTGTGGTCACCCCACTTGGGAACACTTACCTTGTCATCTTGAGGATCATCTACAGCTAAGTCTTGTAAGTCATGAGTTACAACTTGAAGGGATGGAGGTTCCTTCTGAACAACATCTAAAGCCCGCTGCGGTCTACCTGTGGGTTTCTGTGGCTGTTTCTTCACAGGTTCATCTTTCGTTTTTCCTTTCTTTCCTTTCTTCCCCTTTTCTTCTTTGTTTGAACCTGCAGACTTTCAATTCATAAGGGGAAAATCCATGTAATTATTACTAAGGTTTTTAAATCATTTTAATGTTTTGAATCTAAGTTTTTCTTTTTCCTTACATTCTTGTGTATGTTTATGAGTGTAGGTGTCCATGTCATAATATACACATAGAGTTCAGAGGACAACACGGAGGAGTTAGTTTTCGCCTTTGAACATGTGGGTTCTAGGAGCTGAACTCAGGCTGCCAATCTTGGTGACCAGTGCCTTTACCCACTGAGCCACCTCACTGGCCCAATATTGTTAAGTTTTGAATGCTTATCATAGATGCCTAGATGCCCAATGAAAACCAAGAGAAATGATTTAAGATGTTACTCACTGCTAGCAATTTCATAATAAGTTCACGATCTTCTTCATCCTGGTCTTTGTATTTTTCCTTCATTTTTTTCATTTTACTCTGAAATCAAGATTTGGGAAAAAGAGCAATAAACAATATTTTTTAAAATGCCTCCTTCGTTCTATCAAATAGCTTTTGAACAAGGCACCAACCATGTAAAGAACAATCAATATGGAGGACAGGAAGATGAGTATACCATAGCCCTCGTCCCTTATGGAATCTGCCACAATGACACAGCAGACATATATACAAGCAAGGGTAAATCAGCACAACTTATCTTCAATACAGTGCCCCTCTCCCCCTGTCTACGAGCCTTCCTTCTTGGCTCCTCTGCAAGAACGGTGTAAGAGGTCCACTGGATCCCTGAGTAGGTAGAGGGCCAGAACTGAGCCGGCTCCTCTAAGTGACTCCACAGCTGACTGAGGTTGTGAGTGACACACACTGCAGCCCTCTTGTCAGAACGTGGATCTCCTGTTTCCTGTTTCCCACTGTCTGAAGCAAATGATGCCCCTTGGGATGGTCCTGCCACCGTGAGAACATGACATCCACATCACAATTACTGCCTTGTCCAACTTTCAAATCCCAGTGCAGCAACAACGAAGGAAGGTGTTCTCTACCGTTTCAGCCTCCGTGCTGAAACTAGTACTCATGATTTCTCGGCTATGTTTAACATCAGGAAGTTGGTATGTGTTAGTAGAAGCTCTTTCCCGGGACACCTTCATCAGGTCCAGTCTTACCTTTCCAGCTTTCAGCCTCAGAATTAAAAAAAACTAAGCCGGGCGGTGGTGGCGCACGCCTTTAATCCCAGCACTTGGGAGGCAGAGGCAGGCGGATCTCTGTGAGTTCGAGGCCAGCCTGGGCTACCAAGTGAGTTCCAGGAAAGGCGCAAAGCTACACAGAGAAACCCTGTCTCGAAAAACCAAAAAAAAAAAAAAAACAAAAAAAAACTTAGAGTTATTGTATGGATAGGGCGTTCTACCTGCATGTGTGTCTGTGTACCACTTGCATGCCTGGTGCCCCACAGAGGCCGGCAAAGGGGGTTGGAGCTCCAGGAACTGGAGTGACAGAGAGTTCCAAGTGCTGGAACTGGACCTGGGTCCTCACTCAGCTGCGAGCCCCACGGAGCTAACGGACCCTTCAGGCACACTCTTCTTACCTTCTGTCCTCTCTTCATCGGCTGCCCAGCTGCGGCACTTTTGCTGCTGGTCTGGTAAGCTTCAGTGTGCACAGCATTTTCCTTTTCTTTGTCCTTCCCGTCTATCACTTCCACATCCCCTGAGTCACTTGGAAGCTTTTTCTTTTTCATTTCTCTAAATAGAAACCAAGCAGAAATATCAAATTTTAAGAATGTCCAATGTGACCTAAAAATGTGTAAAAGGAAAGGGGAACATGTACAATGTTTGCCTCTTTAACTTAATTGTCACCAGACCACTGTATACAAAGAGGCTCACATTATCAGGTAAGAAAGAACTGAAAATCTTTCAAAAATTTATCATTCGTCATCTAGACTCAAAGTATTACTTCTGCTTATCCCTCCTCAACTACACATTCATTTATTCAACTAACAACGCTGATATGCAGACACCAGGACTTCTAGTATTCTGTCAGCATGGCTTTGCCAGACCTTGGACATTTGATGCACTTGTTGACTGGCTGGTGGAATAAGTAAGTGTATCCAAACATAAACCCAGTAAGGAAGAAGGGTGCACTCTGCTGCTTTGGCATCTTCTATTCCCAGTGCTATTACCCTGGTCCAGGTCTCACTGCTCTTAGACTTCCTCTGTATCCTTATAACTTTCTGTTTCCTTACCTAAGTCATAGTCCCACTGAACATTTTCCAAATTTCCCCTAATATCACTTGTAAAAAAAATTCCAAGTCTTCTTATTTTTAATCTAAATTTACCTTCTAATCTAACCATCTATGACTTTATAACGTACACACAAACTCTTTCCCCTCAAGTCTGTTTATCATTTTTCCAAAGTATCACATATACATTTTACTTCCAAACCTCTCTGTCCTTGTTTCAGTGCTAATTCTCCTTGGAGTCTCTCTTTACCTTCAAGGACCTAACTGCTAAAATATCTAAGGTATATTTCTTGTGTGTATGTGCATGGAGAGTCCAGAGGACGATAAGTGTTCTGCTCCATCAAACTCTGCCTTGACCCTTGAGGCAGGATCTCCCACTGAACTGGGAGTTTCTCTATTTTTTTGGTTTATGACTAGGCTGGCCACCCAGCAAGACCCAAGAAGCCTCCTGTTTTTCCCTCCTAGTGCTGAGACAACATGTGCTCACTGCTGTGTTCAACTTTCTACAAGAGGACTAAGAACTGGAACACAGGTCCTTACGTATACCTGACAAATACTTTACTGACCTAACCCATCTCTAGGCTTTTGTGTTATACGAAATTTTCCTAATTAATTTTAAGAATTTCTATTTATTCTTATTAATATCCTAGAATTAAAGAGGGGGGAAAAGGAAAGGCAAGAGAAAGTAGGAAAGAAAAGGGAGATAAGATCAAAGTATGGGGCCTAGAGAGATGGCTTAGTGGTTAGGGGTACGACCAAATGCTCTTCCAGAGGACCTGGGGTTCAATTCCCAGCACCCACACGGCACTCCCAACTGTCTGTAACTCCAGTTCCAGGGGACAGGACACCCTCACACAGACATACATGCAGACACAACACCAATGCACTTAAAATTTAAAAGATAAATAATTTAAAAAAATCAAAGCATGGTATAGAAATGTATGGAATTATCACAGTGAAATTCATTAATCTGTACAACTACTATAAATGAATTTTAAAAAATTTATATCCGTAATGTTCTATAATCACTGTCCATGTTTACGTAATAAAAGGTCTGTTTTACTACCCATTTATCTCACCTATCACAGATGAGTCTTAAATACAAAAAAACCACATTAGAGTTGGACAAAAACAATCTTGCTGATAGCCAGGCAGTGGCAGTGCATGCCTTTTTTTCTCCTGTTAAGATTTATGTATTTATTTTATGTATATGAGTGCTCTACCTGCATGTATGTCCTTATGCCAGAAGAGGGCACCAGATCTCATTATAGTTGGTTGTGAGCCACCATGTGGTGCTGGGAATCAAACTCAGGACCTCTGGAAGAACAGCCAGTGCTCTTAACCACTGAGCCATCTCTCCAGCCCCCAATGGTGGTAGCGCACGCCTTTCATCCCAGTACTAGGGAGGCAGAGGCAGATGCATCTCTGAGATCTAGGCCAGCCTGGTCTATAGAAGCAAGTTCAGGACAGTCAGGGCTACACACACACAAAAAAAAAAAAAAAAAAAAACCCTGCTTTGAAAAACAAAACAGCAACAAAAAAGAATTTTAGTGACTAAGGAGTCTTCAAAATAGTCCAATATGTGTTAGCTAAGTTATTTTAAAGTTTAAATTTATTGGTTATTTTTCTGGGTAGATAATGTGTGAATGCAGGCACACACATGCATACATGTGGAGGTCAGAGGACAACCTTCAGGAGTCAGTTCTCTCCTACAATGGGATCTGCGATCAGTTAGGTTATCACGCTCCTATAGCACACATTTTCACCCTTTAAATCATCTCATCACGGGACTCAGTCATAGAGCACTTTTACCTTCTTTCCTTGGCTGACAAATGTCTTCGGCTCTGTGACTTACTGTCATTCTATTAAAAACAAAAGCAAGGAATCATGAGACCATTACTATCATTTTTTCAAAAAGTAAATTTTAAGAGAAAATTATTCCAAGAAACACAATTTTTTTTAACGTAACTTCAAAAATAGCTTACTGAATTAGAAGATTCTTCTTTCGAAGCCAGTTTCTGCAGAGGCCTATGAAAACAAGAACTAGCCTATGAAAGCCATTCAGTTAAGAGTCCTAAAATTCCCATCTTCTTACTTAAAATCCTACAAACCTTCAAATTTGACAAAACACAACCAAATCATCTTCCCACACTTTTATATACATTCTTCATGTAACATGTATTGAATCTTTTAGAGACACACTGTCCTTGAACTCTCTGTGTAGCTGGGGATGACCTTGAACTTTTGTTCTTCCAATCTCAGGTACGCAGCATTACACCCACTTGTACAGCTGATATCTCACTCTGTGCTAGCTGCTGCTAGATGCCGTGCACGAAAAGCTCCACAGAAACCCTGTGAAAGGGATACTCCATTTTCTAAGATAGAAATCAATGCTTAAAGTAGCTTACTAAAGGACACAAAACCAAAAAAAAAAAAAAAAGACACACCCTAAAAGACTTAATTTTGGTCTGTTTGACTTCTACTAATAATGCTAAACAAAAACCAAACCAACAATAAAAAAATTATCATAATTTGCTCTTGCAATGCTGGTTTAATCCCAGGTTTCTAAGCACGCAAAGCAAACACTCTACCACTGACAGATCCAGAGCCTGCTGGTTTCTAGTCTGACCTACTCTGGCTACTTTATGTACTTTTCTCCTGTGGTCGGGGCACTTCTAGCAGGAGACCAATCAAATGGTGAAAAAGTCAAAGCACAGAGGGGGTGGAAGGACCTGAATAACCGCGCATGACGCAACATAGGACACTGTTTTATGGGTTCCCTCAACATCATTTCCAGTCTATAAAGGAACTCCACTCTGTCCAGTTACCTCTGGGACTGCAGGTGGGACAGGTCAATGGTGGTGTCAGGGTAATCGAAGGTGTCCTCCTCCTCCTCCTCCTCCTCCTCCTTCATTTCACCAACCGGCTCATCTTTTGTGACTTTGTTGGCTTCTTCATCTTCAGAGCTTTCTTCGGGTACCAATTCCTCACTCACTTCATCCGGGCCCCTCTGAGCAGCCACGTCCTCCCGCTGGAGCTGAGTCCTGAGTTCTCCTTCTCCAGGAGCTCTGTGGAGCTCCTCCTTCTCCTCCTCACTGCTGTCATCCCCATCTGTGGAAGTCCATCAGGAGAGTCAGTAATGCAGCTCCCACCGAGGCTATGGGACCCCGACAGTTCCTAGGTTGCCCAAAAGGTCACCAAAACTTCCTGGCCATCTCCACAATGTACTACACTCTATTCTGACAAAAGGACAGTTCTTACATGACCAAGATCACTCCACCACAGATAGACATTGCTATTATTTCTGTAACAAACCTAAGTTTTCTGTCACAGCTACTTCTAAAAGGCAAGACGGTAAAAGTAGTTCTTTAAATTCTAAAGTTTTATTAATTTGTAAATGAAATCCAAGATACATTATATAACTAATTTCACACTTAAGCGAAAAGAATACTAATACTAATAACTATGGTTATTATATATATTATAATATATAATAATATATATTATAACTAATAATAATGGTCCAATTGCCATCTTTCAAGGATTATCATGAAATTAAGTAATATATATATATTATTGTTTTTCATATATCACTTTATGACAGGGACATGATAGGAATCAATCAATAGACTCTAATACTTAGTAGTTTTAAATTAAGCAATGCAATGTGACTCCAAAAAGAAATGACCCTAGGAGAGAGAATAACCACAGAAGTAGTTCACGGTACCCTTTCTCTAAGTTCCTTAGGTAGTAGATCTCTCTACTTGAGGCAAATATATTATTAAAAAAAAAAAAAAAAACAATCAAAGCTGGGCATACTGGCTTATACCTGTAATATCAGTATTTGAAAACTGAGTCAGGATGGTAGTCAAAAGCCTGGCCTGAACCAAAACTCTCATATTAGAAATTATACTTGATATAAATTCATCTTCCTATCATTTCTAACTCCTAAACCCAAAAGGAAATGTTAATTCCTATTTATCCAAGTTTATCTGTTAAATGTATTTAAAGATATCCATTAAATGCTCAAATTTTACCAAAAGTATTTTGGTGATGTATTTCATTAACTATTTTTTAATTCATTAGAATATTTTTTCAATCCCTAGTATAAAAAAATTCAGCATTTCCAGAAACAAAAATCAGTAAAATTGATAGTATTTTGGGCTATTTTTGAAATTCTGGTTATCACAGAAGAGACACAATTTCTTAAGATTTAGAAATAAAACCAGAGAGTGAACCTCATGAGGCTTGACTAGACCTGACGATGAATTCTAGAATCCTAGCATTGAGACACAAAGCCAGAGGACTGATGCAAGTTCAATGCCGCCTGATCCATAGGATAGGCTCCAGGTAAGCCAGAGCTACAGTCGTCTCAGGAGGAAAACAAAGTCACAAGCCTGGCGGGGAGACGACGATTTAGCTGGCCAAGTGCTTCTCTTCCAGGAGACCACGTGAGGGGAGACCAGCAACAAATCAGGTGTGGTGGCGCGTGCTTGTAATCCCAGCAGCGATGGTAATAAGGAGCAGGCTCGCTGCCCAGCCAGCCTTGCCTAATCAGCAAGCTCCAGACCAGAAAGAAGCTCAGTCTCCAGAGAAAGCAGACAGTGCCCAAGAAACACCCAGGGCTGTCCTCTGGCTTCCCACACACGTGCACATGAACACACACACACACAAATCACAAGCCATTTACTATAGCATGTCAACTACCTAGTGGTTCCATCTCTTCCGACATGAGGTCACTTGTGCAGCTTGTCAGGGTTTCCATGTCTTCATCCTGGGCTCTGACTTTCCGTTCACCTCGATGTCTCCAAACACAAGACTCATCTACCTGGAGAAAGAGTTCTTCCTCACTGCTGAACTTTAGTGAGAGTATATACAAAGGAAGCCCACAGAAAGTGAAGACGAGTACCTTAAAAAGGAAGCTAAACCCCATCATTAGATACGAAGGAGGAAGGAAATTCTTTTTTCCTGTAAACGATAATACATATTAGTGTTATAAAAAATCAGTTTTCTTCACTTTTATGTCTGAAAGTATTATATACCAATGATTATATCCATCTTTACCTTGTACTAGACATAAGCATTTAAAATACTATTATGTATAGGAGTAATTATCAAGAGAAAGTATGAATACTTGCCCCCACCTTTTGGGTTTGTCAGAACCAAAAAAAAAAAAGTAGGTCAGGCTATAATTCTTTTTCATCAATAAATGTGTGATGATGACAAATGCTGAAATTTGCCATGCCAAGGAAAAAATTCCCTTATTTCCTATACATAAAGTTGTATGTGCAATTACAGCAGTCCATTTCTACTCAAGAATATCTGTAAAATGGCTCTTGCCTCCATAATACAAGTTAAGGCTATTTTTCACATTAAGCTATTACCTCTTATCATGAAGCTCCCGGTTGTCAAATACTCTCCTGTTGGTGCTGTTTTGGACACCTGAGGAACACAAGAATGCATTATATTCTTATCTAAAGAAAGAAGTGAGACAGACAGGCTCTCAGTTCTTACAGGCTGGCCTTGAACTTGCTATGTAACTCAAGATGACCTTGAATTTCAAGTCCCTCCACCTCCGAACGCTGGGATTACCATTGTGCCTCCCATGCCTCCTGTAAGTGGTGCTGGGGATTAAAGCCAGGGCTTTGTGCATGCTAGGAAGGCCTTGTACCCAACACAATTCCATCTTTAGTCTCCGAAGATGTTCTTTTCAAAAATTTTCTACCCAAGAGGAGCAAATAATCATATTCAAGCAAGCAACTCTAAGTCCTGAAAACTTTGTAATTTAGCAAAAATTCTCAACACTGCAGACACAGATATATCCTCCCAATGATAGATATACTTGACAACATTATAAAGAAATAACAAAAGATCTACTAGTCCAATAAAATGACATGGACTAGATTGAAACTAGCTTTTTCTTCCAGCATAGGATACAATGAGAAAAGAATAAGTTTAATAAGTTTAGCACAAAACCTTACTGGAAGATAAAGTTACAGTCACTCAAATCCTTTCCCAGGATTCTTTTTGATAGTAAAACAGCTTTTCTTTTCCTTAAAAAAAAATATTTTGAAAGTTTGTTTTGTTTGTGGCTTTGGTTTTTCGAGACAGGGTTTCTCTGTGTAGCCCTGGCTGTCCTGGAACTCACTCTGTAGACCAGGCTGCTTGCCTCAAACTCAAGAGTGCTGAGATTAAAGGCATCCACCACCATGCCTGGCTTTGAAAGTCCTTCCTTCCTTCCTTCCTTCCTTCCTTCCTTCCTTCCTTCCTTCCTTCCTTCCTTCCTTCCTTTCTTTTTTAAAAAGATTTCTTTATTTATTATGTATACATATACCAGAAGAGGGCACCAGAGCTCACTGTAGATGGTTGTGAGCCACCATGTGGTTGCTGAGAATTGAACTCAGGACCTCTGGAAGAGCAGCCAGAGCTCTTAACCTGTAATCCATTTCTCCAGCTCCCAAACTTTAACAATTTGTGTGTGTGTGTGTGTGTGTGTGTGTGTGTGTGTGTGTGTGTGTGTGTACACGCTGCACTGTAGAGGTCAAAAGACAGCTTGCAAGGACGCTTGATGACAAGGGTCTTTACTGACTGAGCCACCTCCCCAGTTGCTAAAACAGCTTTTCCTAGAAGGAAATAAAGATAACAGAATTTTTTAAAATATAGTTTGGTAAAACAAAGTGGGCGAGCTTATTCCAAAGATTTTACATATTTGTGAATTTTCTAAATTTGAGTGTATTTTATTAGTTATGAGCAGTTAGAAAACCACTTTAACTAACAGTAGAGGTATAAAGTATTATCCCTAAGCTGGAGAGATGGCTCAGAGGTTAAGAACACTGGCTGCTCTTCCAGAGGTCCTGAGTTCAATTCCCAGCAACCAACCACATGGTGGCTCACAGCCATCTGTAATGAGATCTGGCGCCCTCTTCTGGTGTGCAGACATACATGCAGATGGAACATTGTATTCATAATAAATTTTAAACAAAGGCCTTAAAATAAAGTATTATCCCTCAAGTATATTAATTTCCTAAAACCACATCACAGAATAGCAAATAAATATAAAATGAAATAAATCTCAAGGATGATATTCTTTAATCACCACATAATTTCTGATTCTTGTAGAATTAATGCATCATTATCAACTATAACTCTTGAAAATGTGGATCTATTTGCAATGGGAAGTCAACTATGAAATGGTAATATCAAAGAGCACTAACAGCTGAGCTTGGTGGCACAGGCCTGGAGTCCCAGCTATCTGGACGGCTGAGGTAGGGGACTGAGAGTTCAAATTCTGTGTGGGATACAGTGAGTTCACTGCCAGTTGGAGGAGCTTAGATCTCCTCACAAAGTAAAAGTAACAAAGGGACTAAGGGCACTTGCTTAGAATGTATGAGTCTCTAAGTGCACTCTTCAGTATGAAAAAAACAGAATCAAACAGGTATACAAAAGCAAATTCAACAGCACTGAACATAAAGAAGGGCAATCACTAAAACCAAATGAATACATAAAACACAAGTTAGACCTAGTTTCTGGAAGGGCAAAAGAGAATTCAGAAAAATTTGAATCAAGCTGGATATGGTGCTACATACCTTTAATCCCAGCACTCGGGAAGCAGAGGCAGGTAGATCATCTTTGTGACCAGCCTGGTCTACATAGCAAGTTCCAGGCCAGCCAAGGCTATACAGGAAGACGCTGCCTCAAAAACCCAAAGGAGAAATTTGGCTTTTTCCTTCACAGCACTTGCCACCTGGTATGCATATATTTTTCTCTACTGCTTAAACATAAACTTTATCAAGGTAGGTACTTTATCTACCTTCTATAGCCTAACCATTTGTAATGAGGTATAGCTCAAGAGATTAAGAAAATGGACCACAGCCCTTATTACCTGATGATGGTACACCCACCAAGCACTAGTGATAACTCGTGCATCCCAAGCAGCACTGTAGCAAAGTGCCATTGTGCCTGCCTCAGTCAAAGTCCGTGGAGGGATGGGTTCTCCTATAACAGCAATGCTATGTTTCAATATCAAAGTACAGGGTTTCTACAGAGCAAGACACCAAAGTTATACTTAGTACAACAGTTTTAATCATCTTCTATCTTGAATATTTATACCATATTTTATTTCCAGATTCTATCTACCTATCTACCCACCTGTTGTTGCAGTGTTAGCTACCGAAAGTTTTACTTTTTACATTTATTTACTTGTGTGTGTGTGCTCATGAGCATGAGACAATGCAGTGTAACCACTGCCACTATATAATTCCAAAACATTATCACAACCCCATCCCACCCCCCCACCCCCGCCCCACCCAAAGCAATGTTCCTTTCCAAACTCAGCTACCTGCAATCACTAAGTTACTTTCTGTACATATTTTGCAAAGTTCAGATAAATGGAATTATTTGTAGCCTTTTGTGTTTAGCCTAGAATTTAGAGTGGTCCTCCTGCCTCTGCTCCTGGGATTATAGGTATGCTCTGCCACACTTGGCTTTCTTTCCTTTCCTTTAATATTTCACAGATTTTACCTACACCCTTCTCTATCTTGGCAAGGTTATGACTAATTTTACGGAATTATGGATTAAAAGCCAGGGCTTTATGCATGTTAGAAAAGTATTATACCACTGATCCATGACTATTTTTTCCTTTTTAAAGATAAGGTCTATACAGCCCAGGCAGGCTTCAAACTTGCTATGTGGCTGAGGATTACTTTGAATTTCTGATCCTTTCACCTCTGCTTCTTGAATACTAAGATTATAGGCCTGCACCATCATGCCTGGTCTATGTGGCACTGGCGATTAATGCATGTTAGACAAACACTCTACTGACTACATCCTCATACTCCTTATTTTATTTAATTTAATTATGCCTAGTTTATCAGTTTATTCATTGCTAGTTGTGGTGGTTTCAGTGAGACACCCCCGCCTAAGTCTCAGGCATTTGAATACCTGATTCCCAGCTGGTGGTTGTCTGGGAAGGATGGGGGTGGGAGGTGTAGCCTTGTTGAAGGAGGTGTGTCAGTGGGGATGGGCTTCAGGTTTCAAAGCCTCCTGCCCTCTCCTGTCTGTGGATCTGCACGTGAGCCCTCAGCTGCTGCTCCAGTGACCACCACGCCTCTGGTGGCTTGTCTATCACCAAAACCTCCTAACCCTCTGGAAATGCAAGTCTATACTAAACTCTTTAATAAGTTGTTTTGGTCATGGTGTCACAATAATAGAGAAGTAACTAAGACACTAGTATGGAGAAATACAATGTATTTTCTTTTCTTTTTTTGGTACAGAGTCTCACAAAGCCCAGACTGGTTAAGAATGACCTGGAACACCTGATTCTCCTGCCTCTCCTTCACAGTTGTTGGAATTGCAGGCCTGTGCCACCATCCTTAGTTACAACTTATTTTGTATTCATCATAGGCTGTGTGAACATTGTTGTTTTTTATTATAACTCAAATTCTGGTCCTTAGTTGTGTGTTTTTGTTTTGTTTTGTTTTTTAGGAGGCAGAAGCAGGTGGATATCTCAGAGTTTGAGGCTGGCCTGGTCTACATGATTAAGTGTCTCCATATATAGAGACCCTGTCTCCAAAAACCAAAGCAAACACACACACACATATACACCAAACAAATTATGTGTGTGTGTGTGTGTGTGTGTGTGTGTGTGTGTGTGTGTGTGTGTGTGCATGCGTATGTAAAAGATAGTTTGGGTACAAGAGTTTTACTGCTTGTCAATTTGAGCATTTTAACTTTCATTTTATTGTTGTCTTAGTCTGGGTTTCTACTTCTACTGCTGTGATAAAACATAACCAAAAAAAAAAAAAAAAAAAAAAAAAAAGGGCAATTGGGGAGGAAAGGATTTATTTGGCTAGCATATCCAGTGTTGTAGTCCACTGGAAGAAGCCAAAGCAGGAACTCAGGCAGGGCAGGGACCTGGAGGCAGGAGCTGATGCAGAGGCCATGGAGGGTGTTGCTTACTGGCTTGCTCTCATGGCTTGCTCAGCCTGCTTTCTTCAGCAGCAAGGGCCACCAGCACAGGGCTATCCCCGCCCACCATGGGCTGGGCCCTCCCATATCAAATGACTTACTTTAATGCCAAAATCTCACTATGTAGTCTAGTCTGGTCTTAAATTTGGAGATTCTCCTGCCTCAACCTCCAGAGTACTGAGATTTCATGTGTACGTGACCACACACAGCTTACCAATGATTTTTCTACATCAATTGAAATCTGGAATAAAGCACATGGTGCATAATCCTTTCAGACTGTTGCTAGATTCAGGCTGCTTATACCGTGTGAAGGATTTCTGTGCCTGTACTCGAAGTGAAGCTGCTGTTTTTCTAGTGATGTACTTATTGGGTTTTATTACTAGGAAATACCAGCTGATAGAATGAACCAGGAAGTATTCCTATCTCTCTTATTTGGAAGGAAGAGTTTTTTGAAGCACTAGTTTTTGTTTGTTTGTTTGTTTGTTTTAACTAAAAGATTCATCAATTCAGGTATCTAAGTCTGGGGATTTTCTTTTTTTTCTTTTTGTCCGTTTGTTTGTTTGTTTGTTTGTTTTTGTTTTTTGTTTTTTTTTAAAAACACAGGTTTCTCTGTGTAGCCTTGGCTGTCCTGGAACTTGCTCTGTAGACCAGGCTGGCCTCAAACTCACAGAGGTCTGCCTGCCTCTGCCTCCTGATTGCCAGGATCAAAGGAGTGCGCCAACATTGCCTAGCTGGAATTTTCTTTATGAAGTCTTTCAATCTCTTTACTTGTTATGAATTTTCCCCCCAATTTTCTGTTTCTATCATCTGGTCTATGTAGAGAATGTTCTCTGTATACTTGTTAGGCTGTGTGCTAGAGATATTGTTAGGTTTAGTTATCAATCTGTTCAAGTCTTCTACTTCCTTGTTAATCTACTGTTTATTCTATTCTTGTTCATGTTCAATGTTGACATTTCCAAATATTACTGTATGTACCTGTGTCTACCCACCCCATTACTGTATGTTTCATTTAGTATAGGACACATATATATGTGTCAGACACACGTTATGACTCTTACATTCATGCAATGTTCTCATTATCATTAGTTATGACTCTTACATTCATGCAATGTTCTCATTATCATTACAATCTTTCTTCATCTCTTTTTTTGTTGTTTACAACACTGGGAGCTGAATATTAATTCTTGTTTATCAGTAACATTAAAAATGTTTTCAGGAGGCCAAAGAGATGGCTTAGCAGTTAATGCATACTGCTCTGGCAGAGGACCTGGGGCCAGTCCCCAGAGCCCAAATGGTTTATGTCCCTGTGACTGTGACTCTACCCAGGGGATTCTACACTCTGTTCTGGACACAATTGGCACCTGCATGGATCACATGTGCACATTCCCACACATGCACTCACACATATACATAACTAAAAACAAACAAAAAAAATGTTAAGGAAAGAAATTTCCAGATAATGGACTTATAGTACCTGTTGGATTCTTAATCACACAGCTGGTAGCTCCATGAAGATCAGCATGCACGTAAATATCTCCTTAAAGAAAGACAAATGTGAAATAATACTTGAGGTCCTCTTTCTTTTGGTTTGGTTGGTTTTTGTTTTGTTTTCTTCTAAATTTCTACTTTAAGATTTTATGTTCTCTGTATACGTGCTAGGCCATGTTCTAGAGATATTGCTAGGTTTAGTTATCAACCCGTTCAGTCTTCTATTTCCTATCACAATCGTTCTGCCTGCCCGGACGTAAGTGAACTACCCACATGCAGCACCCATGGAAGGGAGTGGAACTGTAGTTACAGGTGGTGTGGAGCACCCATGTGATTGCTGGGAACTGAACTCAGGGTAGCTGCGACGGTCATCAGTGCTCGTAAGTGCTGGGCCACCTCTCCTGCCTGCTTCTTTCCTGGTTTTGAAACAGGGTCTCTTTATGCTCTGAGGTTACTCTGGGACTTCTGGGGTCAAGTGGTCCTCCTGATTTAGCCTCTAGCAGCTGCAATTACAGGCATGCACTACACACCCAGCATGTACGCTGGACAAATGGTCACAGACTTTAGCACTTAAACACTAAGCTTTAAAAATGTTGATCCACCATCACTCAGAGAACTGGAAACTATTTTGTAAATACAGCAGATCAAACGCCCAACAACACAGATTAGCTCATCAATACTATTTCTGTAATACCCACTTAAGATCTGGCAAAGACTTCTCCAAGCAACTGTAAACCGTAGAGCATTAAACCCCCAATTCTGTCAAACAAGAGAATAAGATGAAAACCAGTGCCTATTAATGAAATAATTGATAAATCATTTAAGAGAAATTTTCATAGATTTTAATCTTACCTGGTGTCAAGTATCTTTTCACGATGATCTCGTTCTGTTGCTGATCTCGACCACCTATAATTAAATAGTTCTCTGAGCTAATGAACCACAGAAATTTCTCAAACCTATCAAATTGAAAGAAAATAAAGTTAACATTTTTTCTTTATAGCTGCCTGAATTCATACCACTTTTAAAACAAAATATAACAAAATAGGAAGCTGTCATTACTATATAGAACAAAATATCAACAATCCAATTACTTTTCAAGGACCAAGTAAAATTTTTAAAAAATTTAAAAAAAAAATTAAAAACAAACATTTAAAAAATTAAAAAAAAATTTAAAAAATTAAGAACCTGTAATGTATTTTTTACAACAGTCTTAAAGAAACTACATTCTGGCAGGGCATAGTGGTGCATGCCAGCACTGGGGAGGCAGAGGTAAGGGACATAGGCAGCATTCTTAAACATAGGGATGAGTTCTATGACACCCACTGATACAGTGAGACCTTGTCATTGGGGAGTGGGGGTCAGGGAGGACAAGATGGGGAAGAAGAGGAGGATGAACTAAATGAATTCTGGAAAAAACATCTAAGCATGGCGGGTGAGACATACCTAAGTTCCTAGCACTTGGAAGAGGCTAGAGAATCGAGCTTTTCAGAGCCAGCCACAGCTATATACTGGATTTAAAGCTAGCCTAGGCTATATTAAGCTATCAGAAAAACAACAACCCACAAACCAAGTTATTTCTATTTAATTTTTCTTTTGGTTTTTCAAGATGGTTCCTCTTATTTTTGCTGCTGTTGTTTTGTGGGGGTTTTTTGGTTTGTTTGTTGTTGTTTTGGTTTTTCGAGACAAGAGTTTCTCTATGTAACAGCCCTAGCTGTCCTGGAGCACACTCTGTAGACCAGGTTGGCCTCAAACTCACAGAGATCCGCCTGCCTCTGCCTCCCCAGTGCTGGCATTAAAGGTGTGCACCACCACTGCCTGGCTCTATTTCTTTAAAACCTTTTTAAAATTATAGGTGTATGTTCATGTGTGCATCCGTTTATGGATATGTACACGTGAAAGCAGGTGCCCAGGTGCTATGGGATAATTCTCTTGCACACTGTAAAGATTTGTCACTCCAACTGGTTTAATAAAATGCTGATTGACCAGTAGCCAGGCCGGAAGTGTAGGCAGAGTGAGCAAACAAAGAATGCTGGGAAGAGGAAGGGCGGAGTCAGGAGTTGCCAGCTAGATGCAGAGGAAGCAAGATGAGAATACCAAACTCAGAAAAGATACCAAGTCACACGGCTAAACATAGATAAGAATTATGGGTTAATTTAAGTGTAAAAGCTAGTCAGTAATAAACCTGAGCTAATGGCCAAGCAGTTATAATTAATATAAGCTTCTGTGTGGTAATTTGGGAAGTGGCTGCTGAGTATTTTGGAGGTGTTGGTGGAACAGAAACTTCCACCAACACCCAGGGAGTCCAAAAGGGGGTACTGAAGCCCCTGGAGCTCGAGTTACAGAAGATTGTAAACTGTACAATGTGGGTGCTGAGAACTGTACTCCATTCCTCTAGAAGAGCAGTAAGTGCTCTTAACCACTAAGCCATCTACCCAGCTCCCAAATTATTTCTTTATTCTATATAGGCAGCATTCTTAAACATAGGGATGGCATAACAATGAGTTAATTATACAAATCAAAAAGTACAAAATATCAAATGCCCTAAGATCCAGCTTTCCTTCAATGGGATACTAAATAGACTCTGGACCATGGTAAAGAAAGAAACTGCCAGGCGGGGGTGGTAGATACTTGTAATCCCAGCACTTGGGAGGGTGAACCAAGAGAATCAAAGTGCAAGGCCTGCCTGGGCTACCAAGGGAGACCCTGTGTGATAATTGGAATGTAACTGGCCCCCATAAACTCACAGGGAGTAGCACTATTTGGAGTAGGTGTGGCCTTACTGGAGAAAATGTGTCACTGTGGGGGTGGGCTTTGAGGCCTCGTATAGACCCAAGCCACACCCGGAGCTTCAGTCTGCACTGTTATCTCCTGATCAAAATGCAACCAGTACCATGTCTGCCTGCACACCACATGCTCCCTGCTATGATAATGGATTGAACCTCTAAAACTATTAGCCACCCCAATTAAATGTTTTCTTTATAAGAGTTGCCGTGGTCAAGGTGTCTCTTCACAGCAATAGAAACCCTAACTAAGACACCCTGTCTCATCATTCCCTTTGACATGTGTCTCCCCTCCAACAGGGTCACATTATATAGCTTTTCTCAAAAGACAAAATAACTGAGGTTCTCATTAATTTATTATTAGGGTAGAAAGAATAAAAGGATGGAGAGATGGATCAGGGATTAAGAGCACACGCTGCTCTTCCAGAGGACCTGGGTTTGATTCTCAGCATGAACATGGCAGCTCACAACCATATGTAACTCCAGTACCAGGGGATCTGACACTTCAGGGTAGAGTACAGACCTACATACATGTTTAAGAGCCATATTTATAAAGATAAAATTAAATAAAAGAAGGTCTAACAGTAAGTGTTTATATGACATTTAGAAAATGACAGACAACATAGATGAAAATAAAGATTTGCTATATTATATATAACAGATATCTTCTATATAAGTCAATCTATAGAACCAAAAACTTCCAATTAAAATATGACATATATACATCAAGCAATAATCTATCAAGGGGGCTGGAAAGATGGCTCAGAGGTTAAGAGCACCGACTGTTCTTTCAGAGGTCCTGAGTTCAATTCCCAGCACCCACATGGTGGCTCACAACCACCTGTAATGGGATCTGGCACCCTCTTCTGTGTACATAATAAATAAATAGATCTTAAAAAAATACATCCCTCAAAATACAATATGAAAAGTTTTTCTTTTTTGGTTTATTTACTTATTTGTTGCTGGAGACAGAACTTGAGTTAATTTTGACTGATGTCTAGGGACTTGGACATGATGGTCAAATGCTCTACCACTGAGCAACATCCCCCATCCATTTTTGTTTTGGAGACATGGTCACAACGAAGTAACTCAGGCTAGTCCTGAACTTACGATCATCCTGCCTGAACTTCATGAGTGCCAGGATTATAAAAATATGACACTGTGCCTAGTTCATATTTTTTTTTTCCATGTTTTTAGCATTGTCAGAGATACAACCCAGGAACTTGGCAAAGTCAGGAAAGTACTTTAGCTAATGAGTTACATCCCTTTCCTGTAATCTAATTTTGTTGATGGTGGTGTTTTTGAGACCGAGTCTCACTATGTTGACGAGGCAGTCCTCAAAGTCAAAGAGACATGTCTGCCTCTGCCTCCTGAGTGCTGGCATTACGCCCCAATCTGGTTTCTGACTGGGAAGTATACACTGGTTCAAAAACAGCAGGGCAAGGTTTACACAAAGACATGGTGCATCCCTTCAGCTTCTCATCACTGTCTAACCGGTTAGCTCCTGCATACAGAACTCTAGTTTCTTTATGTACAAAGAAGCCAAAACATTTATTCCAGCATTGTCATTTTTCATTGTAATACAAATGTTCTACATCTTTCTTTTTTCACACAAAATATCCTTGGTGAATGCCTTTAATTCTTTTTTTAATTCCACGACTGCCAGAAAAGATATCTATAGAGAAACAAGGATAAGCAGACAGAGTAGGAGAGATAAAACACATACCCTAAAATAGCCTAGTAAAAGAACACACACTTGAAGAGGAATATATAATTAAGAAGCTATGACAGTTAATGTTACTTGTCAACTTGAGTGAATTCAGAATCACCAAGGAACCAACACACGTCTGAGTGTATCCAAGAGAGTGTTTCCAAAAGGTGTAATTGAAGAGGGATGACCCACCCAGAATATGGGTGGCACAGTCCCATGGGCTGGGCTCCTGCACTAATAAAAGGAGAAAGCGAGCTGAACACTTGCCTTCCTCTCTCTCTGCTTCCTGACTATGGACACAGTGTGACTAGCTGCCTCCTGTTCCAGCCACCATGCCTTCCCTGCCATGCCCCCGCCTCAGCATACAGGTCTGTGGAGGAGCCATAATAAACACTTTCTTCATTTGCTTTTTCCTAGTATTCTGTCACAACAATGAGAAAGGGAACTAATATAGAAGTCAGGAAAGACTAGCCAATGTGCAATAAGAAAGACAAATACAGGACAGATGGAACAAACAGAAAGCAGACAGCAAGATGGGTGTGTGTAAGCTGCAAATAACAAGAAGTTACGTGTGGCATAAATATAGTAAGAGCCCTCAGTAAAACATGGGAAACTATCAGGTCAGAAAATAATAATAACAGCGTGTATGGGCGTGTGTAAAATACAGGTTACAGAAAGACTGAAATAAATAGAGCACGCACACACTAATGAAAAGAAGCCCAACTAGATAACAGTTCCACATCTGTACCTATTACAGCCTCACATAAAGCAAACCTGGCAGAAAAGGAGAAATGGACAAACCCATAATTATATTAAGTTCTTAAGTAGAATTATTATAAACTTTCTGAGAAAAACCCCGATTACTACAACTAGAGAATCTAAAGAGTCAAATTCTACAAAGAAAGCCAGGCAGAGTCGGCTGATGCAGGCCTATAATCTAGAGTATTTGGGAGGTTGTAGCAGGTCAGCCTGGCCTACACAGTGAGTTCCAGATCAGCCAAAGACAGACAGACTGACCTGGTCTTAAAAAACAAAACAAAACCGTATTTGTAATGGAATACTTTCTTCCCTCCCACCGCCCAAGACGGTTTCTCTGTGAAGTCAGTCCTGTCTGTCCCCGAACTCACAGATCCACTTGAGCGCTAGGATTAAAGGTGTGCATCACCATACCAGGCTTTTGAAACACTTTCAGGACTACTCCATTTTACAGGAAAATTTGATCCACATTTAAAGACAACTCAAAAAAGAACATTTCTAGCTTGTTTTATGAGGCACTATGACCTTGATATGACTACCTGATAAGAACACTACAAAGAAAATGAGAATTATAGGTCAGACTGATCAATAGAGATGTCAAATGTAATCAAATTCAGCAGAAAGAAAAGGGAAACAAGAAATACAACAAAACTTGATAAATGAGAAAGAATCCATCATATTAGACTGAGAGGTCTACACAAACAGGTACCAGAGATCATGTTACAAGCCCAACCACCCAGAGAACATCTCATTAGCATTTCAATATCCTCCTCTGAAATGTGAGTGACAACAAGGGGCACCAAATACTAATGAATGTCTCTCCTACGAAAGCTGGACATTCCAGGAAAAAAGAGGGTAGGCAAGCAAGGTCATAAGGCAAATATAACTCTAAGGTCACAGAGTTAAAGTTATGCAGGCTGAACAAATCTGTAGATCTAATGTACAACATGAGGACTATATATAATTAATTAATAATTAGAATTGTAAAGCCAGGTGTGGTGGCGCACACCTTTAATCCCAGCACTTGGGAGGCAGAGGCAGGTGGATCTCTAGGAGTTATAGGGCAGCCAATGTTGCACAGTGAGACCCTGTCAAGACAGAGAAACAGAAGAGAAAAGGAGAAGAGAAGAATTAGCTTATTGTACACTGGAAATTTGATCAGAGTATTATCACCAAACAACTACAAAATGGGTATTCAATGAAACATGATAAATAGAAATTTGCTTTTTAAACCTTTTTTTTCTAAAACTACATTTATATGTCCAGTGCCTGTCGGTCTGTCTGTCTGTCTCTCTCTGTGCAGGATCACCCATGAGTGAAGGTCAGAGGACAACCTGTAGGTGCTCTCTCCTTGGACATATGCATAAGGGCTCCTGGAGCTTAAGCTCAGAGTAGCAGGCCTGGCAGCTACTTTACCCCCACCAAGCCTGATCAACAGCCCCTATGTTTGAGCCAGGATCTTGCTCTGAAGTCTTGGCTGGCCAAGTACTTGTTTTTTAGTCCAAGTTGGTTCATGAACTCATGACAAATCTCCAGCCTCAGTTTCCCAACTGTTGGGATTACAGGCGTGCACCACCACACCTAGCCTATGGTAGATATGCTTGGATGTGATAATCATTTCACTGTGCATGTTAAACATGAAAACTTCACGTTGTATACTTTAAAATACATACAATAAAAGCCGGGCGGTGGTGGCACACACCTTTAATCCCAGCACTCGGGAAGCAGAGGCAGGTGGATCTCTGAGTTTGAGGCCAGTCTGGTCTACAGAGTGAGTTCCAGGAAACTCTGTCTCGAAAAACAAAAACAAAACAAAACAAACATATATACAATAAAATAAACTATAACAACTTGGAGAAGTTGTAATTGATAGGGGAAAAAAGAGTAAGTAATACGCACTGGGGACTGGTGCCCAGCCTTGGGTCTGTAAAAGTAGGACTGCTTCAGTTACATAGTCCAGCCTGGTCTACCTAATGGAGTTTAGAAAGCTTGTGCTATAGAATAAGACTCTTGATCAACAACCAAAGAACAACCCAGCAAACAGCAATACACAAACCAAAGCTTCTACAGAGTACTTGGAGAAACCAACCAACTAATTAGCCCTTGAAAACCTGACAGGAAGTTCAGGAGCTTGCTCAGCCAGTACAGTACTGCACAAGAACCTTAGTTTGGATCCCCAGCACCCACACAAAAAGCTGGGAGAGGCAGCACACAACTGTAACACCAGTGCAGAGAGAGGGTGTGGGAAGAGAAACCTGGAGCCTCGATGGGCAGCTGGTCTGGTCAAAATGCAGAGCTCCAGATTCAGTGACCCTGTCTCAAAAAGTAAGTTAGAGAAGCCAGGTGTGGTGGTACACGCTTTAACCCCAGCACTCAGGAGGAAGAGGCAGGCACATCTGTGAGTTCAAGACCAGTCTACAAAGTGAGTTTCAGACCAACCAGAACTACAAAGTGAGACCTTGTCTCAAAAAAACAAAAAACAACAAAAGTAGAGAGCACTAGAGGTCTCCTGACCTCTGTGTACACAGCTGTGAGCACATACAAGAGAGACAGCTCAGGTAAGAAATTCTGCCGAAGAACTGAAAGATAAAATTGAAAACATCACTGAGAATGTGCAGAAAAGAGACACCGAGTTGAAAATTGGAGAACCCATTCAGAAGGCTCCATATGGAAACACAGAAAAGGAAATACATTAAGAGAACTATACAAAGGGGCCAGCAAATAACTGAGTGGGTAGAGGTGCTTGCCTTTGAGTTCAATCCCTACAGAGCAGAAAGTGAGAAGAGATTCCCACAAATTGTCCTCTGACTCAGAAGGAATGCCATCACCCACCTCACCCCTCACTCCACATGCACGCATTAAACACACAGGGAGGAAAAAACCGTCAAGAAAGTGTCTCAGAACTTAAATTTCCAAACTAAAAGGGCCCACAAAGTATGTAGCATGACAGACTAAAACATTTTCCCCAACTCCTATCCATGAAATTCTGAGGCTGTAAGGGGATTTGGGGCGGGGGTGGAGGTCCACTACATAAGAGCTCTGCAGAAGGCACAAAGCATCAGCTGCTGAAACGACTGAGGAGCTGGAGCTAAAGCTCAGGCCGCAGACAGCCTGCCAAGTCCATCCAAGGTTACAGGGTGGATACCTGCGGGCTGGCGAAAGGCTGGTCATGATGAAGATGGGGGTGTGGGCACTAGCTAGTGCAGTGCCATACAACTGAGCCTATCTACTCAGGAGGCTGAGGCTGGAAGAGTGCTTGAGCCCAGGTGTTCAAGACGCACCTAGGCAACATAATGAGACCTCACCTAAAAACAAAAACAAGCTGTGTGTGTGTGTGTGCCATCAAACGTGAGCTCAATTCCTAGGACCCACATGGAGGAAGGAGAGAAGCAATCCTGAAAGCTGTCTGTCCACTGACCTCCCCATGTGCTCCATGGCACGTTTCCCCGTTTACACACCCACACAAGAAATAAATGGATAAGGAAATAAATAGAAAGAACTAAAACTGTAAAGTAGTTTCCTTGGGAGAGCAGGCAATGGGTAAGGGTGAAGAGAGATAAGACTACTGGTTTTATAGCTAGCGCTGTATAATTGCCTGACTTTCCAAATAATATGCATATATAATTCCAATAAAAAAAACCCAAAATATGAAAAAGAGCAGAACACTTACCAATACACTTTTCTTGCCTTCTGGATAGAAGTAACTGTTTGTACTTCTTTTAAGGTTTGCTTTGTTTTCTTTTCTGCTGATTTAAATGCCTATTTATAAAAAAACAAAAAACAAAAAACTTTTTTTTAGTAATTTTAGGATGTAGTTACATAGCATCAAAGTATATAATGGCGTAACAAATTGCTTTAGACAGCTTTCACTATATTGCCCAGGCTGGCCTCTAACTCACAAAGATCCTTCTGCCTCAGCCCCATGGATTATAGGACAAGCCATCACACCTAGTTTAATAAATAGCTGTTGTGACCCATGCAATGGTTCAGTGGGTCAAGCACCTGCTGCCACGCCTGCTGACCTGAGTTTGAGCCCTGTGCCCACAAGGTGTGCTCTAATCTCTCTATGTGTACTTGCTCTAATCTCTCTATGTGTACTTGCTCTAATCTCTCTATGTGTACTATGTGCAAAAAATAAAACAGAAAAAAGACTTGATGTCATAAAGTGACTTGATTTATACACACAAGTATATGTATAATGAAAAAAGATATTTTACCTTAAGAAGTAAAATGAATTAAATATTTACTGTATGCAAATTTTTAAAAGATTTATTTATTATGTATACAGTGTTCCTCCTGCATATATGCCTGCACATCAAATCTCATTATAGATTGTTGTGAACCACCATGTGGGTGCTGGGAATTGAATCCAGGACCTCTGGAAAAGCAGCCAGTGCTCTTAACCTCTGAGCCATCTCTCCAGCCCCCGTATGCAAATTTTTAAGAGCTATAAATGAAGAGCTTTCTTGTTGTTGAGAATTGTGGTGTACTCCTATAACCCCAGCACCTGAAAGACAGGCAAGAAGACCTGAGTTTGAAGCTGGCCTGGGTATACAGGTGTGGGGCCAGCCTGGAGTATCGAGGGTAGGTCAAGGAGGTTACTCATCTAACAGAAATTAAAGTCTCTGGTTTGTTCCAGACAATCTCTGAAGACTAGAATGCAACAATGAACAAAACAGCAATGGTAATCTTTGTGGTTGGTGTTTCTGTTTTGTGTTGTTTCACTATGTAGCTCTGGCTAGCCTAGAACTCACCAACGTAAACCTCACTCTGGAGACTAGGGTGGTTTTGAACTCACAGAGCTCCACCTATCTCTGCCTCCCAAGTGCTGGGATTAAAAGTGTATGCCACCACACTCAGCAACAATGATACTTTTATGGACTTACACTCTAAAAGATAAATAGGCAAATATTCAAATAATTTTATATCAGTTGCGGAGTTGAGAAAAACAGCGAAGTAGATTGAGAGTGGCATTATTTTTAGTAGAAATGGTCAACAAAGGCTTCTCTGATGTCTCACTCAGGCAGATATGTAAATGAACAAATGGAGAGAAAACCTTGAAAATCCGAGGGCAGATCACTTCAGCTAAGAAGACTAGCACGTACAACGATTCTGAGAACAGCAGTGCACTCCGGTTTCAGAACTGCGAGGCTCCAGTGTAGCAGAAAGAGTATGTAGTGAGTCAAAGGGGAACAGATCACACAGGGCACTACAGACCAGGCAGACAGCGCTGACTGTACTCAGACGGGATGAAACTGGAAGGTGTGAGTGCAGGAAAGATGACAGTCTGCTTGGGGTTTAAAAGCATCACTATGGCTGCTAAGTTGAGAATAGACTGCAGTGGGAGAAAAGGTCTAGTCATGTGGATACAGGGAACCAAGGCCTAAACCAAAGGAATACGATACGTGGTCAAATTCTGTGTACAGAATTTGTTTGAGTGTGTGTGTGTGCACGCGCGCGTGGGTGTGTGATGTGTCAAAGGCTGGTCTCAAACTCACTAGACAAATTAGGATGACCTTGAACTCATGATCATTCTGCCCCCACTTCCCAAGTCCTAAAATCACAGTCAAGTGACACAGGACCCAGTAGGTTCTGGTTATACATGAAATTGAGAAATAAACAAACAAACAAAAAAATGTGGGACTGGCAAGATGGCTCAGCCGGTAAAACACATGATTCAAAGCCTGCTAACTTGAGTTGGATCTCTGGAGCCCACATAAAGGTAGGGAAAAGCAACTCTACAAAACTGTCCTCAAGCCCACAGGTTCCCTGTGGTATTGTGCACACGCATATGCACACACACTAACACAGGAAATGACAGATGTGGACATGAGAAGAGAGTTCTGGATATCTCTAACACTGAAGCAGATAAGGGTGACAGTGCTATTTGCTGAGATGAGGAAAAAAGAGGGAGGTGCAGGTTTAGAGAAGAAAGTAAACGCAGGAAATAAGCACGTTTAAAGCAAAATTTAAAAATGGAGATTTTTGAATTAGAAAACCCCACTTAGCCAGGCACACACCTTGGGAGCATTGGGAAGGCAGAGGCAGGTGAATCTCTGTGAGTTTGAGGCCAGCCTGGTCTCCAGAGTGAGTTCCAGGACAGCCAGGGCTACACAGAGAAACCCTGTCTTGAAAAAAAAAAAAAAAAAGAACAGAAAAAGAAAAAAGAAAAGCTCACTTAAACAGAAAAGTCATTAAAGCTACAAAAAACAATGAGTGTCAGATTATCAAGTTACCTTCTCAGCAGCTTCAACGGTCCTCTGAGTTTTTTTAGCAGCATACCTCTTATGATCATAATATCTAGAAAAAAAAATCTATTTTAAATATTAAGTAAAACCTTCAGTTTTTATTTTTAATTTACAGTCCTAAATCATATAGAACGAAGTTGTATAGAGCACAAAATTAATTTTTACCAAAGAAGTATGTAAACACGTTCTGTAGCAGTTTCTTACAAATTGAAACATCCCTTCCAGGAGGGGGTGCTAAGAGACCCAGGAAGTAAACGCGCTTCCCAAGTCTGAGAAAGCTGTCGGCTGCAGTAAGTAAGATTCCTCAAGGTCTCCTTCGTGTTAGAGAAGCAGTCAACACTGCCTGAGGAGACTCAGCTGAACTGCAAGAGATCCCGTGCCTCTGTCGAGGTGTCTCTAACCTGAGCACAGGGCTCCAGATACACAGCGCTCCTGAGGCACCACCCATGCTGAGAGGCAACTGTTTCAGCCTTATCCTCGATCCTGTAAGCCAGCCCTCCCCTGGACTCCAGTCAGTAACCCAAAAAAACCTCACTGGCTCACCAAGTGAGACTCTGGTGCAGTCATTACTTTGATCTGTTGTGGACTCCCGTCCTGGGGTGAAAAGACGTGTGTGTGTGTGTGTGTGTGTGTGTGTGTGTGTGTGAGAGAGAGAGAGAGAGAGAGAGAGAGAGAGAGAGAGAGAGAGAGAGAGAGAGAGAGAGAGAGAGAGAAGTGACTGTGTGTGTGTTCTTCTTTGGTCTGTTGTGGATTCCCTTCCTAAGGTGAACAGACACATATGTGCACATGTATGTGTGTTGTGTTTCATCTCCCCAGGGCAACTCTCTCATACAACAGGCAAAATGACACCTGTTCTTAACATCCTACTGATTTACCATAGGTAATATTTACTAAGAATTTATAGTCATGTGTAGAGATATGAGTCATCCGTTAGGAGCACTGGCTGCTCTTCCAGAGGACCCAGGTTTGGTTCCTGTTATCCATACTGCTGCTCACAGTCATCTGTAACTCCAGTTCAGGGGACCTGACACCCTTTTCTGGCTTCTTCCGACACCAGGCACACACCGGTGCACACAATACATGGCAGCAAACTATTCATACATATGAGTAAAAGCTAAAGGAATAGTTAAATGGCTTACTTTTTGGCATTGGCATAGGCTGACAGGCTGAGATCCACATCAACAAGCAGCGGCTTGTTTTTCTGAGGCTTCTGCAGCTGCTTGTTCTTTTGCTTTTTCTTTTTCCCTTTTGGTGGTTCAGCATCACTGTTCTCAACACTGGCATCACCATCACCATCATCATCTTCCTCCTCTGATAACAAGTATGGATTTCTATTAAAAATATTCAATAGTATTTCACTAATGTCAATGACATCACTTTTCATTTCAAATTTTCCCCAATAAAATTAAAAATGATTTAGTTATATATTTTCTATGTGAAAAGAATACATGAACAATTAACAAATAAAGGCAAGCACTAGCTGGTAAGGAGCACACTCACCGCAGCAGCATGGTAACATGGTTTGTTTGCAGTTTTAGTTCTTTGATTGCAGTGGCCACAGGGTCTCCTTGAGCCTGGGCTTCTTTCACAATCACTCCGATCTCTGTCCAGTCTATCTGGTTGGCTAATGCACTTCGGACGACCTGGATGGCTCGGTCGACTATCTGTAGGTTCATCTCTATAAGCTCTCCTTTCAGTTTGTCCAGTTCCTTAGGAAACAAACCCAATGTATTTACTATAAAGCCAGCCGAGATGATCACGTTCGGAGAAGAACTGGAAAAGCTCGGCATAATACCTGAGCCTGCTGGAGAGCTTCTAGTCTGTTTTCATGGTCCTTTCGAACGTTATCTAATTTCTTCAGGGCTTGTTTTTCCTTTCAGTAACAAAACAGAATTTTCAGGTTAGGTTTCTTTCAATGCACAGCACTTCTACCCTCAATTCCTAAAACTTACTGTCCTAATGGTTCCTCTACCCATCAATGGTATCAAATAGGCAGCTGTAAAGGTTTCTCCATAAGCCGGGTGACGGTGGTGCACGCCTTTAATCCCAGCACTGGGGAGACAGAGGCAGGCAGATCTGAGTTTCAGGACAGCCAGCAATACACAGAGAAATCCTGTCTTGAAAAACCAAAAAGAAAAAAAGTCTCCTGATAGTTCACTCCCTCAAGACATGTCATGTTGAAATATTATCTCTACCCTCCTCCCAGTCCTTTGGTGCTTTGGTTACAAGTAAGTTATATATAAAGTATAACCCCAACTCCTTTGGTATTATTCAAGCAGGCAAAATTCAAGATTTCTTAAGGCATATAAGTTTTTCTTTCTTTTTTTCTTTCTTTCTTTCTTTCTTTCTTTCTTTCTTTCTTTCTTTCTTTCTTTCTTTCTTTCTTTCTTTCTCTTTCTTTTCTTTTCTTTTTTTTTGTTTGTTTGTTTTTCGAGACAGGGTTTCTTTGTGTAGCTTTGTGCCTTTCCTGAAACTCACTCTGTGGCCCAGGAGAGCCTCAAACTCACAAAGATCTGCCTGCCTCCCGAGTGCTGGGATTAAAGGCATGTGCCACCGCCGCCACCGCCTGGCTAAGCTTTTCTTTCTTATGTAGCATTAGAGATCAAACCCAGGGCCTCATGCATACCAAGAAAGCACTCTACCACTGAATTACATCAGTAGCTCCAAATAAAACTTTTTAAAATTTATTTTAGTTACATGTATGTGTGAATGTGTATTTGATTACAGGTGCCCATGGAGGCCAGAGAGGACACTGAATCTCCTGGAGGTGGAGTCAGAGGTGATTTTGAGCAGCCCAATGTGGGTCGTAGGAACTCAATTTGTATCCTCTCCAAGAACATCATGTGCTCTTAACAGCTGAGCTCCCTCCATAGCCCCATAAATCCTTGTGTAAAATATGTATTTAAAGATTGTATGTGTGCATATGTGTGGGTTCCTATATGTGAAGTCCAGAAGAGGGTTCAAATCCCCTAGCACTGGAGTTACAGACAGTTGTGAACCTCTTGGCATGGCTGCTGGGAACTGAACCTCTGGAAGCCTCTGGAAGAGCATTATGCATCCTTACCCATTCTCTCTAGCCTCCCAGTAAGTTCTTTAAAAGTACAAACTAGGGGCTGGAGAGATGGCTCAGTGAATAAGAATACTTGCTGTTCTTGCAGAGGACCTAGTTTTGGTTCCCTGAATCTACATGGTGACTCATAAGCATCTGTAACTCCAGTTCCACGGAATCTGACACCCTCTTTTGACCTTCATGGCCAACAGGCACACATGTGGTACACATATATGCAGGCAAAACACTTATACACATAAAATAAATACATCTAAAATCAACTTATTTTTTTCTTTCTTCAAGTCAGGGTCTCACTATGTATCCCTGGCTGTCCTGGAACTTGCTCTGTAGAACAGGCTGGCCTCGAATTCAAGAGATCTACCTGCGTCTGCCTCCCCAGTGCTAGGATTAAAGGTGTGCGCAACCCCACCCCCACTAAAATCAACTATTTTTTTTTTGGGGGGGGGGGTTTTCAAGACAAGGTTTCTCTGTGTAGCTTTGTGCCTTTCCTGGATCTTGCTCTGTAGACCAGGCTGGCCTCGAACTCACAAAGATCTGCCTGGCTTTGCCTCCTGAGTGCTGGGACTAAAGGCGTGCACCACCACTGGCCGGCCTAAAATCAACTTTTTAAAGGCACAAATTATTGTCTTATTGACATTTAGTTATCTCAGCATTAAATTCCAGTATTTTTCATTAACACCTTTCCCTCACATAATAATACAAAGGTTCAGAGAAGTTATTTGCCCTCCTGTATAACATTTATCAGACATAATTTATACTTCAGAGTTTGTTTTTTGAGACAGGGTCTCATATGTAGCAGACAAGGCTGGCCTCAAACTCATTAGCCTAATTCCTGATACTCCTGACTCCACTTCTCATCAGCAGGGGTTACAGGCATACACTACCATCCTGACTTATATTTTTAAATTACTGATTTGAGGACTTTTTTTTAAAACCTTATAGCATCACCAATTAATTATTATTTAAATGTTGGACAAAATACCTAAAGGATCTAATTTATAAGAGTGGGGACTATTAAAAGTGATTACCACAAGAAGTTACTGGTATAGTCTGAGTATCCTTAAACCTAGGTGTTTGGTACATTTCTTATAATGGAGTTGTTTTGGATTTTGGAATACCTGTATATACACTATCAGCTGTGCAGCCCTAATATAAATATCTGAAACCCTTTCAATATCATTGTGTTGATCTAATTGCATATAAAATTGCATTGGTGCCCTAATGCAGCGGGACTAGGCATGCATACATACATATACACATGCAGGCAAAATATTCATACCTATAAAATAAATAAATCTAAATTTTTTAAAAATATTAAAATAAATAAATAAAATAATAAATATTGCTGTGCATGCTTTTAATCCCAGCACTTAGGAGGCGGAGGCAGACCCATCTCTGTGAGTTTCGGGACAGCCAGGGCTATGTATAGACTCTGTCTCAAAAAAACAAAATTAAAAATATAAGAATAATATTGATAATGAGTATTCTTGCTAAATCTCTGTTCTCCAGCCAGTGTCCTGCCATCATGTGACAATCACATGATGCAATTTATTTAACTACATGCTTGGAAATTGTACTATTTTAAAACAAAAGGGAAGAGTGTATAAGCAGTCATAAAACTTGAAATCTTGCACTATTTTTGTTATGTTTAACTTTGTTTTTTTTTTAAGATTTGTTTATTTATTATGTATAGTGTTCTGCCTGCATGTATTCTTGCAGGCCAGAAGAGGGCACCAGATCTCATTACAGATGGTTGTCACCACCATGTGTTTGCCGGGAATTGAACTCAGGACCTCTGGAAGAGCAGCCATGCTCTTAACCTCTGAGCCACCTCTCCAGCCCTCTAACTCTTTTTTTATAACAACATTTGTTTTCCCTGTCCCTCCAGCCCCTCCCATGCACACTCCTTTGCTCTTTCCCCAAACTCAGCCTTTCTTCACCACTGTTATACACATTCCCCCACCCCCACGCTGAATACTGAAATACAGCCTGCTCAGTCCACATAATACTACCAGTGTGTGTGTGTGTGTGTGTGTGTGTGTGTGTGACCTCAGTGCCGCCCACCTGGTCCTGGACAGCCAATCCAGGGCCTTCCCTGGGGAAGACCTTTTCTCCCACTTTCAGCACTCCATAGTTGCCCAGAGTTCTTTGGGGTTGAGGCCCTATGGCTAATATTTTTGAAAAAAATCAAATCCCTTCCAAATTAAAAGTGACTTTGGGATATATTGTATGAGAGAATAAATAAAAATTAAAAAGAAAAAAAGAAACAGATCTATAGCACATGTTCTAAAAACATGGTCAAATATGCTGCAAAAACAGTGCATGTAAAATCCTCATTGACAATCATCATACAGAACAGACATGGGCTTAGTTTTAAAGCAGCTTAAGAAAAAGAATACCAAGTTTACAATAAAGAAACAGTACAGAAAATACATTCTCCCCCTGGCCCATGGAACGTGTTCCTTATAATGTAGTTTCATAATGTCCAAGTTTGAGAAGCTCTGGGTTGCTTTAAATATCCTGAGTCATACTAGGGTATGTAACAGGCTTTAGAAAGATGAGAAATGGAACAAAAGTGGGAGGATGGAATGAGGTGACATGGATGGAATGTCATGGTGACATATGCCTTCAATCCCAGATCTCAGTTTGAGGCCAACTTGATCTGCACATTGAGTGTCAAGACAAGCCAGGATTGCAGTGAGTCCCTAGCTCAAAAGAAAACACTGGGGCTGGAGAGATGCTCAGTGGTTAAGAGTAGTTGCTGCCCTTCCAGAGGCCTCTTCAGTTCTCAGAATTCACATGATAGTTCATAACTATCTGTAACTCCAGTTCCGGGGATCTGATCTGAGGACTCTCATACCATGTCCCTTACTTCTAGAAGGCCAACTTATTCTCTTTTCTAATTAATTAATTAATTAATTTTTTATTTTAATTATTTTTTTAAATTACACTCATGATAGTCATTAATTACACTCATGATATTAACTACATTTGTGGTATTCATTGATCACATTCGTAGTATTCATTCAATATTTATATTTATGATATTCATTAATTACATTAATTGTATTGATTTATTACATTCATAATATTATGTCCTAATATTACTATCCATTTATAGGGTTTTTCCATCACACAGATCAGAGATTCTGTACTTAGGAAATCATTGCTCTAAATTCCTTTCTTCTCTATCTTGAGATAATGTCTAATCTTTCTGTCTCTAGGAATTTGTATATTCTATATATTTTATATAATACAATTCTATAGTATTTGTCCCTTTTTTTTGAACGTAAAAACATTTTATGTACAACTGCAGGAGAAATAACACACAGATAGTTTGAACATAAAAACAGGTTATAATTTAAAAGTCGCAACTTATTCTTAAATGAAAGCATATTTACCTCCAAACCACTTTGACTAGTTAGTCTAATACAAATATTTTAAATAATACTATACCTGTTGTAAAGCTTTTAAATCAATTTTCTGACCTTCTATCTTGGAATAAAATTCATCCACGGCCTTATTAAAAAAAAAAAAAAGACAAACAATTGGCTATAAGGAAAAAAAGCATGGTCTCTACTTCACCTTGCACACACACAGTGTTAGCCTGTTTTGTACTGTAGTGCCCTCACTGGACCTGACCACATTTCCAATAATACAGCTAACAATGTCAAGAATAAAAATAATGTCAAGTATTTAGTCATATCTTTAAATAAAAATGGCAACAACTGTTTCTAACAGTTGTATCTGTAACTATAATTGATTTTTAGTCAATCCCCAGATTCACACTGACTGTAAGGCAAGAATATTTTTTGAGTTAATTTTCTTTCTTCTTCTTCTTCTTCTTTTTTTTTTTTTGCAGTGTTGAGGATTCAATCCAGGGCTTTGTGCATGCACTCACAATGGGCTACACTAAACACCCAACCCCAAGACAGCATAAACAATCCTTACAACTCATGTCATGTTAACCAGTGAAAAAACAGAACTAGAAAACCCACCTTGTCAAATGATTCAAATTCTATATATGGACATTGTAAATGTTGAGAAAACAAGAAAGGATGAAATTCCTCATACCTGTAAAACATATTTATTACATCACAATTAAGAATATTAATTAGCATACAAAGCAAACTGACCCATGGCTACATACGTGAGTATTTCTTCAGCTGGTTTATCTGCATTCAGGCTTGGTTTTACCTCTCTTTTCTGAATTATATAGCCCTACAAAAACAAAAAACAAAAAGCAACTAATATTAGACTCATCTATATTCACAACTAACAAAAACTGACATATTGACTGTTGTTTTTTCTAATTAAAGATGCATTTTGAATATGAAAGAAAAATATTAAAGTATGAGGTAATTTTCTAATTGTTTAACTATGAGATTATAAGCCACCATTTTTTTAAGTGCTAGCAAATTAAAGAATGCTTCTCTAAAATCAACTCAAGATGCAACACTTTAGCCAGGTACTGTGATCCCTGCCTAAAACCCAGCACTGGGAGGCCGATGTGGAACATCTTGAGTACTAAGGCCATCCTGGGCCCCACCGCAAGACCTCGGATCAAAGAGAAACTGGCTGGAGTAGGCACTTAGGACTGCCTGTTGTTTTCCAGAGGACCCAAGTTTGGCTCCCGGCAACCATAATAGGAGGCTCACAACTGCCTGTAACTCCAATTCTAAGGGATCGACACCTTCTTTTGGCCTCCAAGGGTACTAACACTAACACATTGTGGCATGCATTCACATATGCACATATACATACATGTAATTAAAAACCTTTAAAAAAAAGTTAAACTTTTTTTCTTCTACACAAATTCCTCAACTCTTCTTCTCTTGTGGATTTTTGCTTTGTTTTGTTTTAAGATTTTGTTTAGCTCTGGTTGGCTTTCAACTTGCTATGCAGGCAAGGATGACCTTGGACTTCTGATCCCCCTGCCTCCACCTCTCAAGTGCTAAGATTACAGGCAGGCACTCATAGTACCTAATTTATGCAGTGCTGGGGACCAAACCCAGGGCCAAGTGTACTCTAGGCAAGACTCTTATCAACTGAGTTTTACCTTGAGCCCCAACACAGTATTTTCTATAAAAGATAAAGGATAGAAAAAAAATTTTCGAAGAGACTACCCCAGAACCAGGTGTATAGTCCAATAGTACAGTATGAATTTGTATATACAAGGCCTTGCATTCAAGCCCCACATAAGAAAAACAAAACTATAAGTTAGAACAATAAATAGATAAAAGATATTAAATAGATAAAAGATAATGTATTTCTGGAAATCCGGTAAGATCAAAATAATACAAGGCTGCTGAGATGCAACAATGGGTAAAGATGTCTGTCACCAAGTCTGACAAGCCTGAGTTTGATCCCTAGGACCCACACAGCAAAGGAATTAGTCAATTCCTGCAGGTTGTCTAACCTTTTGAAGGCTATGATACCTCCCCAATAAACAGATACATGCAAACAATACATGGTAAGTATTTACATGACGCTGCTACCTTTCCATTGAAGTTGGATGTTTTTCTCATATAGTCTTCTGCCTTCTGCACACAAACCAGGATTTTTTCAATATCTAATGGAGAAATAAAAACAAGGGGAAAAGGGATGCCAATCAAGTTGATTAACCACTATTAAATAACTATGTACTATTCATTTTCGTTTTTTTGAGGCAGGGTCTCATTATGCGTTATGCAGTGCTGCCACACCTGGCTCAATATATTTATTAAAATACAAAAACAGCAGGAAGGTAGCTGGGTATGGTAGTACAGGCCTCTAATACCAGCAGTAAGGAGGCTGAAGCAGGACAATCATGAGTTCAAGGCCAACTTTCCCAGTAAAACCCTATCTCAAAAAAAAAAAAAAAACAACTGGGATGCTATCAAGTCTCCAGAAGTGGAAGGAAGAAGACCAATTCCTAACAAGCCGTCCTCTGAACACACACATAAACACACTAAATCTAGTAACAATAAAAATAAAAATAGGCCAATGAGATGGCTGCACAAGCCTAGAGACATGAATTCAATCCCCAGAACCCAACATAGAGGTGGAAAGAGAATAGACTCCACAAAGTTGGTCTTAGACTTCCACATAGATGCTATGGCATGTGTCCTGTCTCCCCAACACATATCAGGCGCACACACACATATACACTCACATACAAATTTTAACAAAAAAAGGAAAAGTACTAATGAAATAATGTAAGTGCTTAATAAAATGAGTAAAATGAGGTACAGTTGTTTCATTTGTGTAATTGCTATATATAAATAATAAATATATTATATATATACTAAATATATATTATATATACTAAATATATATTATTTATATATATATATATATAAGGTTATAATTTGGTCAGCCTATTCTAAATCATCCACCTTTCAAACAAGAGGATTCTTTATTCATAAAACTAATTTCCATATATACTTCTTTCTGGGTTCTTTGTAAATTCCCTCTCCAAAAAGTTACTATTTAATTTCTACAGCCTCATACTACATTGTAACCTGTGAAAAGGTTATATAACTAACATTAAGTAACCAGAGTTGTCCCAAACACTTTCCCGTGCTTTTGCTCATTTTATAAAAAACACCAAAAATACCACCTTTGTAGCTGAAGTTTTCCTGTGTCCCACCTGGCCTGTGGTCAGGACAAATCTCTCTCACCCACCAGTCCTAAATCTGCTTGATAACTGTTTTGTTATATGTAATTTTACTATGTTCAAGTTAAAACCTTCCTTTTTGGAAAAAAAAAAAGAAAAGAAAAGGGGAAGTGCTGTGGATATCGCTCTGTATGCTACGGATGTGTTGCTGATTGGTTGATAAATAAAATGTTGATTGGCCAGCAGCCAGGCAGGAAGTATAGGCGGGATAAGCAAACAAGGAGAATTCTGGGAAGAGGAAGGCTGAATCAGGAGACGCCAGCCTGCCCATCCAGGGAGCAGCATGTAATGGCACACAGGTAAAATCACAAAACATGCGGCGACATACAGATTAACGAAAATGGACTGAGTTTAAGTGTAAGAGCTAGTCGGTAGTAGGCCTGAGCTAATGGCCGAGCAGTTTTAATTAATATAAGCCTCTGTGTGTTTATTTGGGTCTGAGTAGCTGCTGGCCCAGGAGGGAGAGGAGAAAACTCCAGCTACACACCACCATCTGTTGTCACTAGAGACAAAGAGGACACACGGCATTAATATATTTCAGGAAACGTTTGATTTGTATTTTATTTTTGTTTGTTTATTCGGTGGTTTTTCAAGACAGGGTTTCTTGTGTTAACACTCCTGGCTGTTCTGCAACTTTGTAGACTAAGCTGGTCTCTAACTCACAGAGATCCGCCTACCTCTACCTCCCAAGTGCTGGGATTAAAGCCATGCACCATTACCACTTGGCATTGATTTGTATTTTTAAACAAACAAAATTTCATTCATAAAATGAAAATTATCTCTATACCTTAGAAAATGACAAATAATCCTCAAACACAAACATTAGGAATGTTTCAAACATCATCTAGAGTCAGAAAGGTCATAATTTGTCCAAGAACAAATCTTCCTTACATTTACTTTTTAAATTCATTTTTAAATAACAGCTTTAAAATAATTATTATTATTTTATTTTTAAAATATTTATTTATTATTGTATGTTTGTGTGTGTGCCTCAGTGTGCAGGTGGCGATTAGTGGACAGCTTTGGGGAGTCAGTTTGATCCTGGAATCAACTCAGGTCATCAGGCTTGGGAGCAGGTACCCTTCCACTGGGCTATCTCGCCGGCCCTACTTTCTTCTTCTTCTCGTTCTGATGAGTTAGCTTCCGTGAGTAACCACTGCAGCCTGGTTTCATCATGCAGACACTTTACAGGACTGCAGAAATCCAAATGCATGACAGACGCTATTTCTAGATGTACCCTGTGCGTTCAGTCATAAGGCTAGTGATCCAACTAATCAAGATGGCTACCATCCCCAGCTCAGTAGTCAGTGCAAAAACTAGAGGGTATGTATGAAAAGAAAAAAACCTTCTAAAGTTCAAAGGCATGAAGGTAGGCAAAAAAGACTAAAGTGCTTATTAATAGGAATAAATGTTCACACTGGAGGAGGAATGGAGGAAAGCCATATGTGTAGGATACTCTGATCAAATTTTTGTTTGTTGTTTTTTGTTGCTCTTTTTAATTTTAAAAAATTATTTTTTTTTTGAGACAGGGACTCACTATGTTGCCCAGATTGTCCTCAAACTCACCAAAATCCACTCTTAGCATTGAGATTACAGGTATGAACTACCATTATTTATATATTTTCATATACATGTATGTATGTATAGGGACAGGGGTAGGGCCCAAATGTAGAGGTCAGAGGACAAATAAAAAGCTGGACCTGGTTCTTTCTTTCCAACATGTGGATCCTGGAGCTCAAACTTAAGATCCTCAAGCTTGACAGCAAGTTCTTTACCTGGTGAGCCATCTTAACAATCCCAGACCAAAGTTTTCTAAGTCTAGAGTTAAACATTCACTTCTAACTTTAAAAAGTTAAGTTATTCCTAGTAAAGAAACAAGGGCCAAAGGCTGGAGAGATGTCTTAGCAGGTAAGAGCACTGGCTATTCTTCCAGACGACACAAATTCAATTCCTGGCATCCACCATGGTGGCTCACATGGGTTCTTACTCCAGTCCCAAGGGATCTGACACTTTCTTCTGGCCTTCCAGGGCACCAGGCAAATATGTAGCAAACAGATACACAAGGAAGCAAAACATTCCTACACACTGAAAAGGAAGGAAAAGGCCGGGCAGTGGTGGCGCACACCTTTAATCCCAGCACTAGGGAGGCAGAGCCAGGCAGGTCTCTGAGTTCGAGGCCAACCTGGTCTACAAAGCAAGTTCCAGGACAGGTTCCAAAGCTACACAGAGCAACCTTGTTTTGAAAAGCCAAACAAAACAAACCAACAAACAAAAAAAACAAGAAAAAAACAGGAAGGAAAAGAAAGAAAGAAGGAAGGAAGGGCTAGGTGTGCTAGCACACACATGTGATCTCAGTATCCAGGAGGCTGAGGCAGGAAGACTCAGAGCTCAAGATGATACTGCACTACAATGTAGGAGAAAGCTTATTTCCAAAAAAATCAAGTCGTAAAAAAGAAAATAAATAAGGTGTTTATCAGCAGTACATTTGTCTAGGACTTGTAGGTTCTTAGGTTTAATTTCCAGTACCACAAAACTTCAAAGAAAAAGGGTCAAAGGGAAAAGAAAAGAAGTGAAAATGTACAAAATCTGGACCATGCAGACAGACACACATACCTTTGCTTTCAAGTTTTTCATCCACTTTGACATTGCCAGAGAATCCATTTTCTATAAGACAGTGCTCAATAAGAGCTGGTCCATAGGCTACAAAAGTAAAGAGTATTGTTGTTATTATTTTCCTTTAGGACTTCACATTTAAAACACAGTATGAATTTATAGCTTAAGGGGCTGGAGAGATGGCTCAATGATTAAGAGCACTGGCTGCTCTTCCAGAGAACCCAGGCTCAATTCCCAGCACCCACATGGCAGCTCACAACTGTCTATAACTCCAGTTCCAGGGGATCTGACACTTTCACACCAATGCACATAAGATAAACTTAAATAAATTTCAAAAAATTTATAGCTCAGTATGAATACCCTACTCAATATAAATAGCCAGGGAAAGTAATTTTACTTCTTTTCAAGTGGTAGTAGGATTAAGACCTGAAGTAAAGAGAGGAGCCTGAAATTCCAGCAAGCAGAGAATTCGTGCATGTTACAGGTATTTAATGGCATTAAGCAACACACATATAAGATTAGCTAGAAATGTAGTTCAGTGGCAGAGCACTTGCTTAGCATATTAAACAAACAAACAAACAAAAACCCCTGGGCTTGACCCTTAATACCACAAAGAAATCATAAGGAAAATTATAAACCATGACCAGGAGGGATTTGTCATTGTATTTCAAGGTTGATTTGGTTTACAAAAATCAACTAAAATATTACAATTAACAAATGTGCAATACTTAAGACACTTTTCAAAAGATACACAAATGGCCAAAAGTTATGGAAAACATGTTCTACACAGGTTGGAGAGACAGTTCAGCAGTTAAACTCAAGTGTGATTCCCAGCACCTACATCAGGTAACTCACAACTGGACTTAACTCTAGTTCCAGGAGGATCTGATGCCTCTCTGAGCTCTACAGGCAATGGCACACATATTCACATACCCACACACCAATACACATAAATAAAATAAAATAAAATACAGTTGTACAAGATCACTAATTATCCACAAAATGCAAACCAAAACAATAATGAGGTATCACCCTACAAAGTGAGTTACACAAGATAGCCAGGGCTACATAGAGATCCTGTCTCAAATACAAAAAAAAAAAGAAAAGAAAAGATAAGATGCCGGGCGGTGGTGGCGCATGCCTTTAATCCCAGCACTCGGGAGGCAGAGCCAGGCGAATCTCTGTGAGTTTGAGGCCAGCCTGGGCTACCAAGTGAGCTCCAGGAAAGGCGCAAAGCTATGCAGAGAAACCCTGTCTCGAAAAACCAAAAAAAAAAAAAAAAAAAGAAAAGATAAGATAAGGAAAGAGAGAGAGAAAGAAAGAAAGAAAGAAAGAAAGAAAGGAAGAAAAGAAAGAAAGACTGCAATATTATTTGGATATTAAAAAGAACGAAATCCTGTCATTTTGTCATTTGCAATAACAAGAATGGAACTGTGTTTTATTATGTTAAATGAAATAAGCTAGGTATAGAAACACAAGAACTACATTATTTCACAGTACGTAAAATCTAAAAATATTACATTTGAGAAACAGAGTGGTTGACAGGGACAGGCATGACAGGTTAGAGAAAGGCTGATCAGTGCGTACTGAGTTAGACACAGAGTTAGAGTACAAGGTCGTGGTATATCACTGCACAGCAGGGTGACTAAAGATAACACAAACACTGCACATATGTACTAAAATCTTGTTACCCTAATAATATACACAGTTTTTATTAGGTACCAGATTTAAAAAAAAAAAAAAATGTTGGGCATGTTGGAACATGCTTTCTATCCCAAGAGGCTGAAAACAGCAAGATCTCAAGTTGGAATCCAGCTTGTACTACACAGTAAAGATATGTCAAATATTTTTAAACGGGTGGGTAGGAGGCTAGACAGAGATGGCTTAGTGGTTAAGAGAGCACTTACTGCTCTTTCAGAGAACCTGGGCACACTCTGATAGTTCCCAGAACCCACATGGTAGTTTATAACCATCTTTAAGTCCACTTCCAGGGGATCTAGCGCTCTCTTCTGACTCCCTGAGCATCAGGCACATACACACAGGCAGGCAGGCAGGCAGGTGCGCGCGCGCACACGCACGCGCGCGCACACACACACACACACACACACACACACACACACACACGCAAGCAAAACACTAAATTAAAAAACTAAAATAAAAAGAAAGAGCCTAGGATATAGCTTGGTATAAGAAGGAGGATTCAACCAATATCAAACTCAGAAAAAAATAAATATTTAAATTAAAACAAACAAAACAACTGGCTAATAAGATAAACCATATTCACAGAACATATTCATAGAACAACCATATATCAGTGAGATGCAGAAAACCATCTGAAAATTCTACCACTGATTCCTATTAGAAAACACTCAATAAAGGAACCATTTCGATTTGTCAATGGATACCTATTAAAAAAAAAAACTACTGCTAATACCATACTTACTAATAAAACACTAAATATATTCTCTCTCAGATGAGGTAAAAGGTAAAGCTTTTAATTTTTACCACAGCTACTTAGCATTGTACTCTAGATCACAGCTAGTATAGTAAGATAGAATTAATTTCCCAGCACCTACATGGTGGCTCACAATCGTTTGTTTGTAATGGGATCTGATGCCCTCTTTGGTATGTAGACAAAGCATGCACATACATAAAATATATAAATAAATCTTAGCAGACATACATGCAGGCAAAATACCCATACACATAAAACAAATAATTTTTTAAAAGATATAATTATCCAAAAGCATTCAAAGTAAAACAGAAAAAGCAGCTTTATTCTCAGAGGAGATATGGCCCTATATGCTAAAAATTCCTAAAGAATACACACACATACACACACACACACACATTCAGCCTTCTAGACTAAATGACTTTATCAGCTCTGAAAGATACAATATATATAAATTAAGTTTATATAAATATCAAAATATATAAATATCAATTGGGGGCTGGAGAGATGGTTCAGTAATTGAGAGAACTTGCTAATCATAGTGAGGATGCTGGTTTAGTTTCAACAATCACAGTGGCTTATAACCACTGTGATGCCAGTTCCAGGGGACATGACTACTCTTTGGACCTGTGTGGACACTAGACATACATGCAGGTACTCACATATATATAAAAAATAAAAACAAATATTTCTAAAAAATCAATTGTATTCTTAACAAAAAATGAAATTAAGAAAACAATTCTATGGGCCGATGAGATGGCTCCACAGGTAAAGGTTGCCACTGCCAAGTCTCATGACCTGAGTTCAATCCCAAGACCCCCACACATTGGAAGAATTGACTCCCGCCAAGTTGTCTTCTGACGGAGATCCACTGTGCACCATGGCTTGAGTGTGCCCACTCTCACAAAACAAATTAAAATATAGTTATTGATTTGTTCTTTATTTTTGCAGACAGGGTCTCATTATGTCATAGTTGTCCTGGAACTCCCTATGTAAACCAGGTTAGCCTCAAACTCAGAGACCTGACTGCCTCTCTTTCCAAGTGCTGGTAATTAAAGGCATGGGCTATCATGCCTATTAATTTTTAAAAACTAACAACAACACAAAAAGAAAATCCAAGCATTTAAGAATAAAATTTATACACACAAACTATAAAATACTGAAATTAAAAGAAAAATCCAAATAAATGGTAAGACGTTCTTTGTTCATAGAAGACTCTGCAAATTCAGACTGCTATTCTCCCCACAGAACCAACCCAACCCTCATCAAAATCCTAGCAAATTTTTGTTGTTGTAGAAAGCAATACTCCAACTCTAAACTGTACAATGAAATGCAAAAGGATAGTCAAAACTTCGGAGGAAAAAAGAAAGATCTAAGAATATTTAAATTATCTAATTTCAAAAGCCATAGAAATCTGCCAAGATAAACTGTAGCAGGAAGATCACCGTGGATTTAAGGCTGCCTGCACTACATAACAAGTTCAAGGCTAGCTGAGCCATGCCTGTGTCAAAACCAAAGCAAACCAAACAGACAAAAGGACATGGTAAAGCTGAGAGGGACAGGAGAGAATGAATATCAGGCAGAGGCTATCAGCCTTGAGGTCCACAAACTTTGTAAAATAATAAAATAAATACTGGGCTGGAGAGATGGCTCAGAGGTTGACAGCATTGGCTGCTCTTCCAGAGGTCCTGAGTTCAATTCCCAGCAACCACACGGTGGCTCACAGCCATCTGTAATGAGATCTTGTGCCCCTTCTGGTGTGCAGGCATACATGCAGACAGAACACTGTATACATAATAAATAAATAAATAAACAAATAAATAAATAAATTTAAAAAAATAAATATAAATACAAACAACTAAGCTAAGTGGTTTTTAAACAAAACAGTTCTTTGAAAAAAAAAGGAAATGCTCTGTATTCTATAATACTGAGGTACTGATAACATATTCTGTATCACTTTTATTTATTTGTTTGTTTGTTTGTTTATTATTTATTGGTTTTTTTCAAGACAGGATTTCTCTGTGTAGCTTTTGTGCCTGTCCTGAACCTTGCTCTGTAGACCAGGCTGGCCTTGAACTCACAGAGATCTGCCTGGCTCTGTCTCCCGAGTGCTGGGATTAAAGGCATGCACCACCATCACCTGGCCACTTTTATTTTATTTTATTTATTTTTAAAGATTTATTTATTTACTTATACAGGAGAGGGTGCCAGATCTCATTACAGATGGTTGTGAGCCACCATGTGGTTGCTGGGAATTGAACGCAGGTCCTCTGGAAGAGCAGTCAGTGCTCTTAACCGCTGAGCCATCTCTCCAGCCCCACTTTTATTTTTTTTAAAAAGACGCGTTATTTATGTGTATTGTGTGTGTATGTGGGTTTACTTGCATCAAGGGCAAACAAGAGCTCATGGAGGCCAGAACAGCGTCGGAAACCCTAGAACTGGTTGTGTTACAGGCATCTGAGAGCAACAAGTAGGTACTGAACTAGATCCTTATGAGCAGCACGCACTCTTCACCACTAAGCCATCGCTCCAGCCACTGCGTTTATTTTTGAGAAAAGGGCTGCTCATCCATCTATCCCAAGCTGGCCTTGAGCTGACTGCAAAGTCAAGGGATGACCTCAAACCTCTGATCCTCCTGCCTCCCAAGGGTACTGAAATTGTAGGTGTGGACCATCAGGCCACTTGACATAATGCTGGGGGTTGAGCCCAGGGCTTTGTGAATGCTAAGCAGGCATCTATTAACTGAGCTATAACCAGCTCCATCTGTACTGTTTTTTTTTTTTTTTTTTGTTTTTCGAGACAGGGTTTCTCTGTGTAGCTTTGCGCCTTTCCTGGAGCTCACTTGGTAGCCCAGGCTGGCCTCGAACTCACAGAGATCCTCCTGGCTCTGCCTCCCGAGTGCTGGGATTAAAGGCGTGCGCCACCACCGCCCGGCTCCATCTGTACTGTTTTAAATAAGATCGAACCAATAGAAAAATCTCCATCTTTCAGGACAATGAAGCCTAGTGGGAGACGGCTGCTCATCATCATAAAGCCCTGGGCTCAGTGTCCAGTACCGCAAAACAAACAAAAACTTCTTTCTTTGAGAATAAAACCATAAGTACTCAAAAGATCCCTTTTAACTTCTTGTTCAAAAAAATAATAATGCTTTATTTTTATTTATGTGTATGTTATGTAAATGTATGCCTCATGTGTGTGGATACCCATGAAGGCCAGAAGAGGGTATCAGATCCCTTGGAGCTGGAGTTATAGGCGGTTATGAACCATTGGTCATGTGCTGTGAACTGAATTTAAGTATCTTTCCAGCCTCTTGCTCAATTTTTTGAAAGGGAAAAAAAAATTTAAATATATTCGTGAAAGTGTTGCCACACAAACATCTTACTGCGAAATGCAGGAGTACTCACGAAGTAATGGATTAAGAACTCTCTTCAGCAGTTCACCCTTAGGAACACTAGCTATGACTTCAGTCAATCTGTGGACAAAATTGGCACATTTTTTATCATCTTATACTTAATAAACTTTATAGCATTATTCACATTCATATTACCTTCATCTACATCAATTTATTTAATCTTTCTTTACAAGAGTCTGAAATTATTCTTGTAGACATGAAAAACTAGTCCTAAAAGTAATTTATCCATGGAGCTAGAGATGGCTCAGAGGTTAAGAACACTTGCTCTTGCAGAGGACCAGAGGTCCCTTCCCAGCACCCACAACTGGTAGATCACAACCATCTGTAATTCCAGCTCCAGGGGCTCTGATGCTCTCTTCTAGTCTCTGTAGAGCGCACAACACACACACACACACACACACACACACACACACACACACACACACACACACACCTGGGCACACATACATGTGCACACACACTTACTTTAAAAGGAATTTTTTTAGCCAGAGCTGGGTATGGTGATATATGATTATAATCTTGAGTCAGAGGTAGATGGAAAACCCTGAGTTCAAGGCCAGACTAGGCTACACAGCAAGACTCTGTATCAACACACACATACACACTCTCATAATTTATTCACAATTAGAAGGTTCCTGAATGTTAACCTGAGACTTAAATCCAGGTTTTCTATAAGAAATCAGTATTTTTCAACAAAGTCATGAATTTCTTATCATCAATGTGACACGAAAGATGCATTTCTATATAAAAGTTACATCTTGTTTGTAAACCTACATGCCATATCTGAACACCTGCAACAGTTACACCTAATTAAAGATGAGATAATTTCAGGCCGGGCGGTGGTGGCACACGCCTTTAATCTCAGCACTCGGGAGGCAGAGCCAGGGAGATCTGTGAGTTTGAGGCCAGTCTAGTCTATAGAGCAAGATCTAGGACAGGTACCAAAACTACACAGAGAAACCCTGTCTCGAAAAACCAAAAAAAGAGTCCCCCTTGGATCTACTGCAATGGCAAAGGTGGAGAGTTTACAGCTCAGCAAGCCCTCCCTCTGATTCTGATGAACATGAGCTGAAGAACATCAAGTGGACGACTAGGTAGCAAAGCCTGACGGTCAGAGAAGCTGTAATTAATCATCACCTTATCCTTTCACTTTTCCTAAATAAATCAGAACTACCCACACTACACTCTGCCTGCCTAATGTATCTGTCTTCTCACAGAACAGTGAAGTCAGCACCTCACTTTGCCAAGAAATCAGAAGCACTAAGAAACACAAACAGCGCTGGGCAGTGGTGGCGCACGCTTTTAATCCCAGCACTCGGGAGGCAGAGCCGGGTGGATCTCTGTGAGTTCGAGGTCAGCCTGGGCTACAGAGTGAGTTCTAGGGCAGGCTCCAAAGGTACACAGAGAAACCTTGTCTCAAAGAAAAAAAAAAAAAAAAGAAAGGAAGGAAGGAAGGAAAGAGGGAGGGAGGGAGGGAGGGAAGGAAGGAAGGAAGGAAGGAAGGAAGGAAGGAAGGAAGGAAGGAAAGAAGAAAGGAAGAAAGGAAGAAGGAAGGAAAAATCCAAACTGTATATAAAAAGACATCTACTTGAGGGCTGGGCTTGGTGGTGTATATCTTAATCCCAGCCATTTGGAGGCAAAGAAGGTGGATCTTTGTGAGGTCAAGGCCAGCCTAGTTTACACACAGTGTTCTGGGCCAGTCAGAGCTGCATAGTGAAACCTTCTCTTAAAAAAGAGGGAGCCAGGGCAGTGGTGGCTCACACCTTTAATCCCAGCACTCAGGAGGCAGAACCAGGAGGATCTCTGTGAGTTCGAGGCCAGCCTGGTCTATACAGTGAGCTCCAGGATAGGCACCAAAACGGGGAGGGAGAGAGAGAAGACATCTGCTACCCACAAATAAAATGTAATTGCTCATACGCATGTTTATACAATTCAGTGTTATATAATTAAACATTAATTCAATTTTTTTCTGAAATCTAACCTAGTTTACCTTTTAATACAATATGATGATTGTATAAACACTTACCTTTCTAAAGTCAGCAAAGGTTCAGCAGCTCTGGCATGATCAATGGGATAGTGTTCACGAACAGCAAACTTAACATCATCTGCTTCATCAGTTCGAAACCTTAGAATATTTAAAATTAGGTACTCATAATCTGTAAGAACAATGTTCCCCTGCAATAGAGTAAAATATAATTTAATGTTTTTACAAATCAGTCTTGAAGCATCTTAAAAACTGAAAAAGATGTCTCAGGAGACCTACAGATAGCTACAGAAGTGAAGCTGCAAATCAAAAACCAGCAGGCCGTCTACGTAGGACTCCTTGCACTGACCACCAGGCTGTGAAATGAATTCTAAGGACTCCAAGTTGGAAGCAACCTAGAGTAACCTAGAGCAAAGAACCTAGAGTGACCTAGAGTAACCTAGAGTGACCTAGAGCAAAGAACCTAGAGCAAAGAACCTAGAGTAACCTAGAGCAAAGAACCTAGAGCAACTTCACATTCTTTGTCTGCTTACTGCACAAGCTACTATAGTACTAGCTGTGAAAACCTAACAGTGTGTGCCTTTAATAAGTGTGCCAAAGCCAAGCAGGAATGGCATATGCCTACAATCCCAGCACTCAGAAGGCTGGAGATTCAGGAGTTCAAGGTAATTCTTGGCTACATAGCAAGTTTGAGGTCAGAGTTGAGTCTGTCTCACAAACCAAGAACAAAAGTTCCAAGTTTCAAAAAAATTCAGGTCAAGAGAACATGAAATGCAAATGCATGGAAGTATGAAATAGCATAGTATGTCTGATAAAGGACAACAGTGTGGTGTAGCCAGGTGTGATGGGGCACAACTATAATCACAACATTCAGAAGGCTGAGGCAGGAAGATTCCAGATTCCAGGCCAGTCTAGGATACATAGGGAGCCCTATTTTGAAGAGTTAAAAAAAAAAAAAAAAAGCAGGCTGGGGAAATTGCTCCATGGTTAAGAATGCACACTGCTACTACACAGGACCTGAGCTCATTTCCAGCACCGATGGCATGCAGCTCACCACTGCCTCTTACTCCAGTCCCAGGGGAATCTGAGGATATTTTTTTTTGGCCTCTGTGAGCATTTGCATTCAAATGCATTTGTGCATTCCCACAAATACACATAATTAAAAATGAAAAAATACATCTTCTTACAAGATTCATTTAAAAAAAAATTAGGGAGCTGGAGAGATGGCTCAGCAGTTTAGAGAACTTGTTACTCTTCCAGAGGACCAGGGTTCAATTCCGAGTCCCTACAGGGTGGCTAAGGACCATTTGTAACTCCAGTTCCATGGAATTCAGCATCTTCTTTTGACCTTTTGCCCTCTACAGCAACCAGACAGAGGTTTTTGTTTTTATTTTTAAGACAGGGTTTCTCTGGGTAGCCCTGGCTGCCTGAAACTCACTCTGTAGACCAGGCTGGCATCAAACTCCGATATCTGCCTGCCTCTGCCTCCCAAATGCTGGGATTAAAGGTGCCACCATTGCCCCAATACTGAAAATCTTTTTTACAAAATTTAAAAAACTAATTAAATAATCCCTCCCCTCCTACACTACTTTCTGATCGTATGTTACTTTTCTCAGAACTGCTCCCACTAAATGTATCATAACTTTAAAAAGTTTTGAATCTTTAGTATTTTTGTGTGTATAAATGCGCGCGTGCGCGCGTGTGCGCGCGCACACACACACACACACACACACACACACACACACACATATATATGCTGTGTGTGTTGTGGAGATGGCATATGAATGTGTCACACTGTGTGTGAATGTCAGAGGACAGGTCTGTGGAGTTGGTTCTCTCCTTCCATCTTTATACAGGTTCCAGGGAATGAACTCAGGTCTTCTGGCTTCATGGCACGCATTTTTAGCTCCTAAGCCATCTCAACAGCCCAAATTTATCATAAATTTATACTTCTCAGTTTCTTAAGTTGGTCTTAAGTTGCAGTGATTCTCTTTACACACAGTCTAATCAACCCTAGAAACACTAATCCTCAAAATTCCAGACATGAAAGCTACGAGGGGGCTGGAAAGATGGCTCAGCTGTTAAGAGCACTGACTGCTCTTCCAGAGGTCCTGAATTCAACTGCCAGCAACCACATGGTGGCTCAGAACCATCTGTAATGAGATCTGGCGCCCTCTTCTGGCATGCAGGCAGAACACTGTATACATAGTAAATAAATAAATCTTTTAAAAAAAAAAGAAAGAAAGAAAGCTAGGAGGTCAAATTCTGGTCCACAGAAAGGAAAGAGCAATCTTTAAAATATATTCTTAACAACTCCCTCTCACAAATACCACAATGACTAAACAGATTTCCAAGCGCACACTCTCATACATAAATTCTTAGTATTCACCACTTATTGGATTTCTAGAACCTAGACAGTATGCATACCTCCTTGCTCAGATCCTTCAAATGGAAACTCCCTAAAATCAATGATACATTGGAACAGAAAAACTATGAATGAAGACAGCCTATAATTCAATTAACATTATGTATCACTGTTTAACAAATATTATAAAACATTAGTAAAAACTAAGTGTACAATACACAAGAACTTAGTGTTATGTCCAAGTTTAAAAAAGTGTGTGTGTGTGTGTGTGTGTGTGTGTGTGTGTGTGTGTGTGTGTGTTTAATCCCAGCACTCAGGAGGTAGAAGTAGGTGGATTTCTGGGAGTTTGAGGCCTGCCAGAGCTACACAAAGAAACCCAGCCTTGAAAAAATTAAAAAAAATAAAAAAATAAAAATAAAAAGACTATTAGCAAAGATGTAGAATTAAATAACTCTTTTTTTTGTTTGTTTTCTTTCTTTCTTTTTTTTTTTTTTCCGAGACAGGGTTTCTCTGTAGCTTTGGAGCCTGTCCTGGACTAGCTCTGTAGACCAGGCTGGCCTCGAACTCACAGAGATCCATCCACCTGCCTCTGCCTCCCGAGTGCTGGGATTACAGGCGTGTGACACCACCACCCGGCTAAAATAACTTTTTTTTTTTTTTTGGTTTTTCGAGACAGGGTTTCTCTGTGTAGCTTTGCGCCTTTCCTGGAACTCACTTGGTAGCCCAGGCTGGCCTCGAACTCACAGAGATCCGCCTGGCTCTGCCTCCCGAGTGCTGGGATTAAAGGCGTGCGCCACCACCGCCCAGCTAAAATAACTCTTAATATCATCAATTATAACGATAGTGCTGAACATGACGAACACCTTAAACATAACACTGAATGAAAGGAATGAAAAACAAAAAAGACATATTGCTCTATTCTCTTACTCCTCTCAAGTTAACTTACCCTATCATAGAGCTCAATGATTAAATGATAAGCAGCTTCATCACTTCCAAATTGGAAATCCACAATTCTATCCACACCAAGCTGTTTTGCACTGACTAATCTCCGACTCTTCAAATGTTTTCGACACTAGCAAGAAACAGAAGAAAAAAAGCATTTATGTAGTAAATGTAAATTCCTAACTACCTGGTACTAGTTTATGAAAATTATTTTTATGCCACTGAGAATACTTAAATGGTAAATAAAACAGAATTGTCATAAAACAAAAGCTTACAAATGATAATCAGAAGAAAAAAATTTTACATATTTATTTATTTATTTGGGGTATGTGTGGTAACATATGCATGCCACAGTGTGCATGTGGAGGTCAGTAAATAACTTGCACGAATGAGTTCTCTTCCACTCTCCAAGGATCAAACTCAGGTCAATAAGCTGGTAGCTTCTGTCCATTGAGCCATCCTGCCAGGCCCTCATGAGTGGGACAATCCTTAAGCCTTTATTCTAATAACTTCTAACTGAAATGGTTGTTCTGTATTCTATTTTTTAGAATAATGATGAGAACCAGGGCAACCACTGACTTACCATGCACTAGGAATTACCCTGCTTATGTCCTATACCAATAACTCTTTATTTATCTAAAATATACCTTCTGCTCTTTTGAAAAAAAAAAAAACTTATCATTTAAGTACACAAACATACTTAACTCATCAGATTGCCAAGAGTTTGTTATTGTTTTCTGGTTTTTTTTTTTTGTTTTTTTTTGTTTTTTTTTTTTTGTGGCAAAATGTCACCCAGTAGCCCAGACTAACCATCGTACTTCAGCCCCTTGAACATTGGGGTTACCACCAAACCCAGCTCAAGAATTTTTTTATTTTTTATTTTTTGTTTTTTCGAGACAGGGTTTCTCTGTGTAGCTTTGCACTTTTCCTGGAACTCACTTGGCAGCCCAGGTTGGCCTCAAACTCACAGAAATCCGCCTGGCTCTGCCTCCCGAGTGCTGGGATTAAAGGCGTGCGCCACCACCGCCCGGCCTAAGAATTTTTTTAGAGTGACACATGGTGGTAAACTCCTTTAATCCTAGCACAGAAAGAAAGCTCATTCTAAATTTGAAACCAATCTGGTCTATATAGCAAATTTCAAGCTGGGAATGGTGCCACATGCCTTTAGTTCCAGCACTCAGGGGGCAGGGGAGGCGAGGCAGATGGATCTCTAAGTTTGAGGCCAGGGCCACACAGAGAAACCCTGTCTTGAAAACAACATCAAAAAAGAGCAAGTTCCAGGCCAGAACACACTGTGTGAAGATATGTCACTGTGACTGGTTTAAATAAAAGCTAAACAGCCAAGAGCTAGGCAGGATTTTCAGGGCAGAGAGAATGCTGGGAAGAAGGATGTAGAAGCCAGAGAGCCTCGAAATGAGTGGGACACATAAATAGGATAGAGGTAAAAGCCACATGTTCGAACATAGATTAATAAAAATATGGGTTAATTTGAGTTATAAGAGCTAGTTAAGAACAAACCTAAGCTATCAGCTGAGCTTTCATTGTAAGAAGTCTCCATGTGGTTATTTGGGAGCTGGCAGGTGGGACAGAAAAAGCATACCAGCTTTGAGGATCTGAGTTGGATCTTACCCCCCTCCCCTCACCGTATACCAGGAGAACTGACTCCCCGCAAGTTGTCCTGCCATTCACTTGAGAGCCCCAACTTGTGCCTGTCTGTTGTTTCCACCTAGGTACACATACTTACACACAAACAAATACATAAATGTAGTTGTAAAAATTAACTTCAAACTTAAAATTTACCTTCATGGCAAAACTAGATGGCATCATGTTCTTTGGCCACTCAAATTCTGTTGTGTGAATACGTATACCAGATTCAAGTAACAATGTAGCTTTAAAATCAGGTCTGTTCAAGAGAAAGTCAAATTTTTCTTTAGAGAATTGCCAAAGCTTACTCTCTGGAAAAATAAAAACCTAAAATGCAGGTTAAAAACCAACAAGAATGTCATTTATTTACCAAAAGTAAGTCTATAAAATATCCTTACTTTTGAAGCCGAATAAGATATGTCTTGTTATCCACATCATAAACATTGTTTACTCTCATTCCTAGCAAGCTGCAAAGATAAAAAGAAACAAATAACAAAATCACGTTCTTGTTTGAAGCAAAACTTTCCGTCATTTATTAAGGTCGAGTAAGGGGAACTCTTCAGTAGGATATCAGGACCACCTACTAAGGTTATCATCCAAATTACCTATGGATAGTTAGGCACAAAAATGGTCTGTTGGCCTCAGGAACACCAGATAACTGCCTTCGTCTGGAACAGCCCAGGACTTTGGGGGAAATACAGTAAAACTTAATCTCACTGATTTATTACGAGTGAGGAGTAGCCGAGCCCCACGAAAATATGACAAAGCTCATACAGTAAAAGACAAGTTCAGCATCCAGGTCCAAAACTGCGAATTACAGCTGGGGGGAAGGGGGGGGACGGCACGGGTCCCCCTCTTTGGGACGGAAGGACGGGATTTCCGAAGAAGCCAGGCCGCCAGTCCGGGGCCATGGCCATCCGTCTGGCACCTCCAGTGTTTATCAGATCGACCCGGCAGGATGCCGCTGGAGCAGCGCTGGGGACAGGCTGCAGGCGGGCACACGTCCCCGGGGGTCCCCCGAGGGCTCCGGCCCCGGAGGTCGGCCCCCCCAGGCCTCACCAATCCCCGGGGCGCGGGGCCGGCCGCGGGGATCCCGGGCCCGCCTCGCGGCCACCCGGGTGCCCGGCGTCTGCTTCCCGCGCGCCTCGCGCGAGCCTGCACACCCGGTACCACCGTACCTGGCATTCAGCTCCGCGAGCACCGCGCGGAGATCAACGGTGCTGAAGCGGCTCTTCATGGCTCGGGTCCGGGTCGCCACCGCAGTCCTCCCGGCTGCTGACCCGACGCACGGCCGCCTGGCTTCTGCGCACGCGTGCTTGGCTCGTCTCTACGGCAGCCCAGACGACCCACTATTTCTTGAAGCGAAAGTGCGTCATGTCACTGGGACTCTCGGTTCAATCATGATCAGCTCGGTTTTGTTTTGGTTTGGTTTTTTTCCACTGTATTAAAACAACTCGAAATAGGGCCAATTACCTTCTCGAAACCGCGTCCCTTCCTTGAACATTGGCAGGATTAGCACTGCCTCTTTGCGTTTGGGGCTTCAAGTCGACCTCCACAATGGCACTGCTGGTCAGTGACAATTTTGAAGCGAGTGCATGGTGAATTTCCCCTGGAGGGCGCTGGCGCTCAGCGTGGAAGAGCAAGGGCACTTCCCGCACGCGATTCTGAACCCAGAGAAAACCCGCACTGTTGGCATTTCCGCATCCCTAGAGAGGGGTTCCTCTTTGGATGGGTAGGATCCGAAGTAGGATTCTGCAGCGTCCTGCAGGATTCGCATTCAGCTTGAATGTGGTGGGTGTGCTATACAGCCCGAGTTCCATAAATTCTTACCACCTCAAATATTCAAGAATTTAGCTAAGATGTCAGATAAAAATAAAGCGTGAGTTCCTGTGGGAGGAGGAGAATTACTCCTCGCCCACATCCCAGCGTTCTCTGATCTTCTGGTTCTGCGCGCTACTGATTCATGAATTATTCCGGGTCCAAATATATGCTAATTAATTAGTCTATTTTTTTTTAAGTTCTAGTATTAGTAATAAACAAATTTAAAACTAAGAACAAAAATCTATTAGTTTTGGACAGTGAAGGATGTGTGTGCGTGGTGTGTGTGTGTGTGTGTGTGTGTGTGTGTGTGTGTGTGGTTGTTTTTGAGACAGGGTCTTGACATGTAGTCCAGGCTGCCTTAGAATTCTCTATGCTCTTGCCTCAGCTGAAATTACCAACACTCTTAGCAAAGCGGGCAAACTTTAGACCAGTGATATGTGTACTTAGAAGTTAAAAATAAGCATTCAAATGACCAATGGGTGAGACCCTGTAGAACAAAACACCAAAAGCAAGAAAAGAGTCAGATTAGTGTATCTAAATACATAAGGATTTTTGTAATTATTATTTGGAGTTTTTTGAGACAGTGTACTGTCAAGGCTGGTCTAAACACACCATATAACCTAGGGTGGCCTCAGACTCCCTCACCGAGTCTCCTTGGTTTTGGAAATACAGGTACATACTGCCATGCCCAGATCATAAGCCTTTCATCTTGGCAAATGTCTTGATCTGTTTGCAGTTGCTGTAACAAAATGCCAAAGGTTAGACGATTCATAGTTTACTTACTTCACAATTTTGAAAGCTAGAAATCTGAGATCCAGTGGTCTTGTCTGTTTCAAATTTAACGAGGGCTGTCAGGCTGCATCACATGTGCGAGAGAGGGGACAGTTACAAGGTGAGACAGGACGCAGCAGGGACTCAAGAGGCCAGGCTGCTGCTGCTGTTGTTGCTGCTGCTGCTGCTCTTTTCTTCTTCTCCTCCTCCTCTTCTTGTTTTGTTTTTTGAGACAGGGTTTTTCTGTGTAGCTCAGGCTGTCCTGGAACTCGCTCTGTAGACCAGGCTGGTCTGGAACTCACAGAGATCCTCTTGCCTCTGCCTCCTGAGTACTGAGATTAAAGGTGTGCACCACCACACCTGGCCAGGCTGCTTTTTATGACAGTTTTCTTTCATGGGAGTGAAACTGTTTTCTCCAGAGAAACAGGGACCCCAGTGTTCTAACTGCCCACCCACCTGGTAATATCTAAGCCCCAACTATTAAAGATTCTGTCACCTCCACACCACTTCGCCAGTCACCAAGATCCCAGCACTCAAACCCTATCCATATCACAGCATTTTGTAATGAGCATCAAATTTTTTTTTCTGTCCTAAATACAATTAGAAGGTTCAGTGTATGGCCAAAACACAGAGACATAGGCCTGGGGGAAAGAACTGACAAAAAAAGTGACCAACATAATATATTTAAAATAAAATACAGGCATGTTACAGAAGAGAGCAACAGACAAGAATCTCTTCAGCTCTCGGGGTTTTTGTTTGTTTGTGTGTGTGTTTTGTTTGTTTGTTTGTTTGATTTGGTTTTTTTGCATACCCATGAAGCTTCACTCCCTCTGTAAATGGCTTCTGTTACTGTTGTAACAGCCACAAGTGTAGAGATGGAAAGAATGCAAGGCCTTGTCCATGTGCAGCATCCAGGGATGGGTCTGACTAGGGCAGTAAGAGAATGAAGAAAAAGACAGACACACAGGCAGAAAGCTGGGATCAAATGGCCAGGGCTCTCTGCTGGAGAAACGCCAGCCCCTGCCCTGAGCTCAGCATGTTAATTAACTAGAGTTGAACAGAGAGGTGGGTTATTGTATACAGTTGAACAAGGAGGCAGCGTTTACGGTCTACAGCTGGATCAAGGAGACAGATTTAGCTCGTCTCAGTAGGAGCAGTCTCTGTAGAGGAGTAGTCTTCAGGCTGTAAATACATAGAGGGAAAAAGCTATGGTGGACATATTCTGCACACACTGCCAACATCCATACTTGGACCAGAGGAAGACTGCCATGCCTCTGAACCTCGCCCTAGGGGAAGGCTCTGCCATTCCTCCACGGGTTAATGGGGGGCTTTGGAGTCCTCCCCATGGCTGTGCCTATGTCAACCACCCATGCTCACTTGAGGCTTTCTCCACCCCATAACACGAGTTTATTCTCTGAGCGTTCTGAGGGTCAGAGGTCCCAAAGGGGTCTGAAGAGCTGCACCTCCCCATCTGTGTGAGTGAGTGAGTGAGTGTGTGTGTGTGTTGGGGGGGTGTCTCAGGAAAATCCCCTGCATTTTCTCTCACAGCTCCCAAAGTTGCCATATTCTTTCCTCGGTGATCCTGAATGGCTTTGATCTCTGCTTCCAGGTTTATCTCGTTCCGTAATTCTGGCACTTTTGTCTTCACATAAGGACCCTTGGATTATATTTGGCTCCATCAGAATAACCTTTCTACCTCATGACCCCAAAGTTACAGGAATCTATGAAGTCTTTTTATCCCTCCAGTGTCTGTATGGCCGTTTCCAGATGTTAGCATACAGACACCTTTTGAGGAGAGAGGAATTATGCCACCTCTCTCTCACTCTTAGGTTCCACAAAGCTGAGAAATTCTTCTAAAAGTCTCAGAAAGGACTAAGAGGGTAAGAATTCCAGGGCTAAGAAGGAAGCTAGCTACTCTGATGTGGTACTTATAGGCACAGCTAAGCTGCTATGGCTCAAATTCAGGCACCTATTTAGAAGAGGAGGAAAAAACCCAAAAAACAAAAACCAGAATGAGATATACCAAAATTGTTTTGTCTCTGTTTTTGTAGTAGGGAGACAGTATGTTTATTGTTGTTGTTTTTAATATTTGGCATCTCTGCTGTTTCCATCTAGTAAATATGTATGACTTAAATTCCTTCTGTTCTTTTGCAGTGATAAGGATAGAGGCCAGACCTTATGCATTCTAAGTTAGGACTACCTTGGGCTACATCCTTAGGCATGGCGTCCAAGTTGTTAAAAGTCATTCTGGCCGGGCGGTGGTGGCGCACGCCTTTAATCCCAGCACTCGGGAGGCAGAGCCAGGCGGATCTCTGTGAGTTCGAGGCCAGCCTGGGCTACCAAGTGAGCTCCAGGAAAGGCGCAAAGCTACGCAGAGAAACCCTGTCTCGAAAAACCAAAAAAAAAAAAAAAAAGTCATTCTGTATTCATCTGCAATAAGACATATCACAAATGGATGCAGAGGCATGCATTTAAAAAAAAAAAAGCTCGGAAGACATAACAGGAAAATTTCCAGCTAAGGACTGAACGCGGGAACACAGACAGCTAAATTTATCACTTGCCACTAAGCTGCAACTCAGCTTTGTGAGCTGCTTGGGAAAGCACTTTTTAGCAGACGGCGGTTTTTCTCCAGCCCTTTTAAACCAACTAGCAGCCCCTGCTGGTTCCTTGGGTAATAACATCTGTTTTGGGATATGTTTTGACTATCCTCCGGTAGGAGTCAGTAGTGAGAGGCTACAAGTCCCTGAAAATCTTGAGCGAACCTGTTAAGTTTTAACCCCAAAGGAAATAGAAAACCGGTGAATAGACGGGGAAAGAGTGGGAATGAGGAAGCCAGAGATTTAAGTTAGAAAAAAAATGGCAGTATATATTTTTAAACTTCGTGTTAAGCCAATTTCTTTGAAACCTAAAAAGATAATTTATCCGAATTTTCTTAACGTTAGAGAGCGAAATGCCATTTAAAACAAACAAAAAAAACCGCAGTGGTAGAACTCAAAAGAGACGGGGTCTCGCTATGTTGCCCAGGCTGGAGTGCAGTGGCTATTCACAGGCGCGATCCCACTACTGATCAGCACGGGAGTTTTGACCTGCTCCGTTTCCGACCTGGGCCGGTTCACCCCTCCTTAGGCAACCTGGTGGTCCCCCGCTCCCGGGAGGTCACCATATTGATGCCGAACTTAGTGCGGACACCCGATCGGCATAGCGCACTACAGCCCAGAACTCCTGGACTCAAGCGATCCTCCTGTCTCAGCCTCCCGAGTAGCTGGGACTACAGGCGTGCGCCACCGCGCCCGGCGGTCGGGAACGCGGCCGCGGAGATACTAGAGCTTCGGGCTGCCGTGACGTCACCGGGGGCGGGGCGAAGCCTTGGGTCACAACGGCTCAGACACGCCCAGCGCCGGGCGGTCTCGGGGCCGACGCCGCGTGATGTCACCCGGCTCCGCCTTCTTCCGCCGGAGCCTGGCGGTTTTTTTTGTTCCAAGTCCGTGCGTAGTCTTCGAAAATTGGCCTGTGTCTTCTTGCCCGTAGCTGTATTTATACGCCGCAAGAGGCGAAGGGAGAGCACCGATCGCGTTGCTGGGCATCGCGTTGCTTCTCAGGCCCCAAGTGCCGGCTGCATCTTTTGGGAGATGCCGTTTACCAGCGAGCCATCTAAAGGCTGTGTAGCACGACACCTAGCGGCAGAGGTGAGGGGTTCGCAAAGGTGCCGAGACCAGCGGGGTCTTAACTGGAAGGAAGGACACCTAGGACGTCAGTCGGCCCTCGCCTACCCCTGCTTTCGGTTCCTCTGTTGTTGGAGGAAAGATAGCAAGTGGGCAGACGGGAGTGGGCGTGGGTTCCTTACGGTTGTAGAGTGTTTTAGAGTAAGGTGAGGTTAGGAAGGCATGTAAGGGGAGAGAGAAAAGTTCCGACCATAGATCGGCTTGCAGCAGACCCTTTCTGAGTTTCTCCCTTGCTCCCTCCCTCCGTCCTTGCAGCAGACAACTTCACTTTCTGGCCGTTCGAGGGGAGAAGTCTCTCAACCCGTTCCCATTTCCAACCCTCCTCGAAGTTTAATCTTTAGACCTTCCGGGAAGGGAAACCCTCCGTGGTCTCTTAACTCTGTAAAAATTCCTCTACCAAATCTATCTTCCTCCTTCCCACTCTCTCCCGCTCCACCCTGAGCCTTCACTTCAAAAACAACTATTCCCTGGATGCCTTTTTCCAAAGTAAAGCAAAAGCTGAGACCTGAAGGAGGAGTCGCGGTGATTTTGATTGAAAGGAACAAAGACCCAATGTAAACTAAAGAGCTCCTCTTAAGGAATTAAATAAAAACGAGGATGTTGCTGAAGGTTGCTTGTACCCCAAATTTCTTACCCCTATTATTACGCTAATACATTTTGGTTTGATATTTTTATCCTAGTGGGCCACATTTCCTAGTTTTCCTATTCACTAGTGGCACACGAATGAAGAGTGGTGGTGTGATTTGTAACACTTGCTTAAAAATAAAATAACTTCAGGCCAGGGTGGCACACTCCTGGAATCCCAGCACTCAACAGGCGATTTAGGGGGTCAAGAGTTCAAAGCCATCTTCAGCCACATAGGGAGTTGGAGGCATGTCTCAAAAAACCAAAAGTAAATGAAGAATTCCTCTTCCCCTTTGTGCATTTGCCTTGCTCGGCGCTAGAGGGCGTCAGTGAAGGCTAGCAGCAGTGCCGCCAGCTTTAACTTAACGTGCAGATCAGGAAGAGATGCGGGGATCCCATTCGGGACCTGGGATGGCCTTAGGTAGAAAGAAACCAGGGTCCAAACACGAGTAATGTTGAGCCACTAAGGCCAGCTCCGGATTTTAAATCACTATATTTGGGGGCCTCTGCATCATCACAGGATGCTCTAACTCGGTGGTTCTCAACCTTCCTAATGCTGCAACCCTTTAATACAGTTCCTCATGTTTGGTGGCCCCCAACGATAAAATTATTATTATTATTATTATTATTATTATTATTATTATTAATTATTGGTGAAACGGGTGTCACTATGCTCCAGGAACTTCCCCTGAAGGTCAAGGTGACCTCCAACTCTCGGAGATCCTCCTGCGGCTGCCTGGGAGCAGCAGTGATTGGGATAAAAGGCAATCTCCTTTGAAATATAACCTGTACCATGGGGAATCCTGGGCCCTGAACATTGTTGCAGGTAACACCCTCCTCACAAATGGAATGCAAACCTGTCTACAAAGCACACCTGAGGACTCATGATGTTTCTAAATTAATCCCAGAAGAGCAAGGGCTCAGACGGAACAGCTTTCTGCAGGGTCTTGGCCATTAGACCAAGGCAGCCACCTGGGCAGCCACCCAGGACCAGGGGAGGCTGGACGCGGAGAGGACGCTGGAGAAGGGCCGCCGTGCGGCTGGAGGCGGCGCAGAGGTTAGAGACGAGCTTGCCACCGGGGGGTTCAGGGGTCCAGTTCCCAGCCCCAACTCAAGGGAGTCCGGGCGGAAGCTCGCAGGGCGCGCGGACTCGCAGCAGCCGGAAAGCTCACAGCCCACGCGGGGGAGGGGGGAAGGGCGGGGCCGACAACGAGAAGGGCGGGGCTGGAAATGGCAGGGCGGGGCCAGGGGGAGGCGGGACGGGGCCCCGGCTGAGCCAGAAGAAACCTGATCACCCAGGGCGAACTCGGGTGGAACTTCCGCGGTTGTCCCTGAGCTGCGCCCTCCAGACCAAACCCCGTTTCCCCATCGTGGATCGACTTTTCTGCGGTTCGCCATAATGGGGTTACCTGATACAGCATACAGGATATTTATTAGGGCAGACTTTATTTGCCTTTTAGGGACATGTACCTTGTAGTCTGACCTTGACTCTTATTACGTTTAATAATTGAGCTTCGAAGTAACTGGAATTACACATGGATGTAGCACACGTTTACTTAATGGCCGCACCTTGCTTGGAGGGATTAACTTGAATGGAATTAATATTTTCTTATCAAAACAAAAACTAGGCTGGGAATGTGGCGTAGTTGACAAAGTGCATGCCCAACTTGCGTGAAACCCTGGATTTCTGGATTATATCGCCAACATCCCATAATCTGATTCATGGTGGCGCATACCAGTAATCCTAGCACCTGAGAGGTGGAGGCAGAATCAAAGTTCAAGGTCAGCCTCGAGTAAGTAGTTCCGTGCCAGTTGGAGGTAGTTGAGAAACCATCTCAAAAACAAAATTCAAAAACGAATTTCTTGTGTCAAGTTAACTCTCAGACTAAATCCCAACAGTTAAAAGTTACTTAACCAATGTCATAGTTGGTAGGCCTGTTTTCTCCTACTTGAATATATTTTAATTTGCATCTGACAACCCTGAATGTTTTGACATCTTAGAATATAACAGAATTTCATTACAGTGTGATATATATATAAATAGAATGTATTGAGAATGCCCATTCTGCTTCTTCACTGCAGTGGGGCAGAGACTCTTTGCTATTTATTTTGAAAATCATTCTAAGACTTCATTTAAGTCAACCAATGTTGGAAGGATTCTTCCTTTGAAGGATGTCCCTCAGCCTGATGTCACACTCAGTCAAAATAATGGGCATATCAATTTGCCTTTCCTGAATTTATATTCTCAAGTCTAATTATTTGCCGCAGTTAATGTATTTAAACAGGCTAGCTATTTAAAACAGAAAACCAGAGATACCTTATTTTTACTTCTAAATCCAAAGACTAAGTATAGCAGGTTGTAAAAATGGAGTCCCACTTCATCTAATTTATGTGAATGCTGACATTTAATCCTAGAACAGCCTAGGTTTGATAGGAAATCAGATTACTTACTAAGGTGAGAGATCAAGACGACATTCTTTGTGTAAATCAATGGTTCTCAACTTGTGAGTCTTGAACCCTTCAGGGCCGAATGACTCTTTCCCAGGGGTCACTTACAACCATCAGATATTTGCATTACAGTTCATACTGTAGCACAATTACAGTTATGAAGTAGCAACAAAAATGTTATGGTTAGGGGGAATCACCACAACATGAGGAACTTGTATTGTTTGCAGCATTGGGAAGGTTGAGAACGACTAATCTAAATAAACCATTCTATTTACTCATCAAAAAAAAAATACATACTGCGACTGCTGTGTTCTGGGTATCCTGAAATGTTAATTTGGGGGATAAGTGTTAAGTATTGAAATTAAAACTACAAGCCAGGAACCATTTTCTCAACATGTTACAGACAGTCTAACCATGTACAAATTTATGTCTGTTCATCTTGAATCCCAGGGAAAGGGCATCATTTCTGAGTAAGGACTGAAAATGTGTACATCTTGTCCAACCTTTGGTCCTGACCACCAGTAACACAAAAATCCAAAGACTTTCCTTCTGTGGAGGTTTTAGGGAAGTAACATCTTCCAGGAGACCTCCTCTCCTCAAGAACTGATGTGAGACTATTGAAACTATAAAGAGCCTTCCCGGGCTCAAATCGCAGCCCACTTTCACTTCTGTAATTGTGGAGGGGGAATTTTAAGCTTTTCTCTGTATGGTTAGTCAACTTGTTAATATTTCGTTTCAATTTGATGATGTAATTATTGAGTACATAGAGTCAAGATTCATGCTAGGGGGTGCTTCCCAAATACTGTATATTAACCCAGTTTACATTGTCAATAATTAAGAATGTTGCCGGGCCGTGGTACCGCACGCCTTTAATCTCAGCACTCTGGGAGGCAGAGCCAGGCCAATCTCTGAGTTCCAGGCCAGCCTGGGCTACAGAGTGAGTTCCAGGAAATGCACCAAAGCTACATAGAGAAACCCTATCTTGAAAAAAATAAAAATTTAAGAATGTTGCATTACACTGTGAATTCTGTTCCACTTTTTTTATAATTTAATTTAATTTTACATATCAGCCACGGATCCCCACCCCACCCCACCCTCACCCCCGCTGTTCCACTTTTAATGACCACAAGGATTCAGCCTTTCCTCAGAGGTTGGATTTAGGGCTAATGCCCTCAGCAAGCAACCCTATTTATATGCAGAATACAGAAGGCACAGGCTACAACTGACCTCTGTCTATGCCACTCCACTACACAATGACAACGCTCTGATTCATTCCTGTCACAGTTTATTCTCAAAGAGGAGCATGGCCTGAGGTATGGCAAGAGATGAAAGGAAAGCCACCACAGATAAGTCACATTCTGTAAAAGGGGGCAATATAGCCAGGCATTGTGATGTACACTTTTACTCCCAGCACTCAAGGCAGAGGCATGTAGAGGTCTGAATTAAAGGGCAGCCTGGTCTATATAGTGAGTTCCAGGCCAGCCAGTGCTACATAGCTGAGACCTTGCCTAAAAAAGAGCAAGAGAGACACGGACAATCTTTTGTCACTGCCGTATACAAACAATGTTGCATATGTATACTACAGAAGGGTATGTGTATATATATGTTTATGTATATATAATATATATTATATGTATATATAATATATATTATATGTATATATAATATAATATATACTTATTTTTCTGAATTATCACTTTGAAAACTAACATTAATGCTTTTATTTGTTACTATACAGGAAGTAGTTTATCTACTCTGATTAAAAGTTTTAGTAATATCTGAGAGAAGAGGCAGATGCTTGTAATCCCATCCTTGGGAGGTGGAGGCAGACTAGCTATCAAGAGTTCAAGGTCATCCTTATCTACATATGGAGTTCAAGGCCTGCCTAAGCTCCATGTATCCATATGTCAAAAAACCAGGGCAGGCAGATGGTTCATCCAGTAGATACTTGCCACCAGCTGGACATGCTGTGGCATGCATTACCTCTATGTAAATAAATAAAGCCTTTAAAAACTCTTGAAAAATAATTCTGCTTTCGAAAAACAGCAAAAACAAAAGCACAATAAGCTGTAACTCTAAACCCACTATGATAACTATGATACTCTGTGCAGCTGTGGCTGTCCTGGAACTGGCTCTGTAAACCAGACTGGCCTTCAACTCACAGAGATCCACCTGCCTCTGTCTCTTGAGTCCTGGGATCAAAGGTGTGCACCACTACTGCCCTGGGGTTTGTTTGATCTTTGAGGTAGACTCTTACTATGTAGCCAAAGCTAGTCCAAAACTTATTATGTAGTTTAGATTGGCCTCAAGCTTCTGAGTCCTGGACTACAGGGATGTACTTTCATGCTCAGTTTCCTATGCATGCTTTATAATAATCTTTCCTATATCTTAAAAAATAATCTTGCCAGGACAGCTAGATGTAATAGTGAAACATGCCTATAATCCCAATGTATAGGAATCTGAGGCAGAAGAATCAATTTTTGGGACTCACCTGGGCTACGTAAGTTCTGTGACACCCTGGGCTACATAACAAGATCCTGTCTCAAGCAAAGAAATATAAATGGATAAGCAAACAATAAAAAAAAATTGGCCAGCTTTTTTTATTTTGAGACAGAATCTCATTATGCAGCTCTGGCTGGAACTGTCTCTTTAGAACAGGCTGACTTGAACTCACTCACAGAGACCTGCCTGCCTCTGTCTCCCAACTGCTACATTAAAGGATGTGTGTACCACTACATCCAGTCAGTATTTTTTTTTTAAAAGACAGGGTCTTATGTGGCTTAGTTGCATCACTTTGCAACTGATGACCTTGAAATCCTGACCTTCCATCCTCCCCCTGTCAAGTACTGGGCTTACAACAGGTACCCTGATCCCCACAGAGGTGGTACAAGGGATTGAACTCATGGTTTCCTGAGAGCCAGGCAAGCGCTCTACCAGCTGGGCTCCTGGATTAAAGGCATAGGTCACTACGCCCAACATCTATCTATCTTCCATATTTCTGCTGAGACTTTTTTTTTGGCCAAGATTTTGTATTTTTTCAGTTCTTTGAAGTATGTTCATAATTGCTTACAGCATTTTTATTCTAGCTGTTGCTGAGATCTTTGTTGGAGAGTCAAACATGATTTCCATCTTGGTGTTGGCATTTATTATCTTAAACAAATCACTTTGAGTTATTAGGATGAGTAGGTTTGGGTTGAAAGTTGAATATTTTGAGCATTATATTTCTAGATTTTACTTAGACCTCTGTTTTTAGCTGGCTTCTTCTAGTGCCTCTCCAACACGGAAAGTGGTACTGCGATGGCTCTGGATCACCCCACCTCCCAGCCCCCAAGTCCTTGAGATCTCTGACAAAATAATTCAGGTGAGGAGCTGGGGATGTAGCTCAGCCAGTAGAGTGTTTGCTTAGCATGCAAGAAGTCTGTGTTTGATCCCAGCATTCTGTAAAGTGGGTGTGGAGGTTTGAAAGAAAGTGACCCCCCAAAGGGAGTGGCACTAATGGAAGGTGTGGCCTTGTTAGAGGAAGTGTGTCATTGTGGGGTGGGCTTTGAGGTCTCTTATGCTCAGGCTACACCCAGTGAGATAGACCACTTCCTGTTGCCTGCAAGTCAAGGTGTAGGACTCTCAGCTACTTCTCCAGCACCATGTCTGCCTGTACGCTATCATGTTGCACCATGATGATAATGGATGGACTACACCTCTGAAAATGTAAGCCACCCCAATGAAAGGTTTTTCCTTTATAAGAGTTGCTGTGGTCATGATGTCTCTTCACAGCAATGAAAGCCCTAACTATGACACTGGATGTGGTGGTGTACACCTCTAATAGAGCACATGGGAAGTAGAGAAGGAAGATTAGACTTTCAAGACCATCCTTGGTTGCATATAAATTGAAGGCTAGGAGAGAAAGAGAGAGGGAGAGGGACAGGGAGAGGAAGGAGAGGGAGAAAGGGAAGACAGACAGGGAGGGAGGAGGAAGGAGGAGAAAGAAAGAGAGGGAGGGGGAGATAGAGGAAGGGAGGGGAGCATTTGCTGCCAAGCCCACAGACCTGAGTTCAATTCCTAGAACCCAATGGTGGAAGGAAAGAATTGACTCATTTAGGTTGTCCTCTGACCTCCACATTCACACTGTGGAAAACACACACACACACCTTTAAAAACAAGTAGGTCAGCACAATGATATCTTGTCAGTGGATCTACTATTCACTGTCACCCTTTGAGAGTGTGCTCTCATCTACTCTGCTGGAAACAACCTCTCCTCTATACGACACTGTATGTCTCCTCTAAATTGTTCTCTTAATTTTTTTTTTAACATTATGTGTGTTCCATATGTGTGAGATACCCTCAGAGGCCAGAAGAGGGCATCAGTTCCCCTGGAGCTGGCATTTGAGTGCTTAGGAACTAAACCTGGAGACTCTGGAAAAGCAGCAAGTGCTCTTAACCACTGAGCCATCTCTCCAGCACCCCACCCATCCTGAACTACTGATTAGGTAGGATTTTTACTATTTCTGAAGTCGCCAGAGGAGAGACAGCTTTTCACAGGAGGTATTTTCCTGCCCAAGTGATTGACAGATCCACTTGGATAGACATTTTTGGGAGAGAACAACGGTATATTCTTGTTCTTCAGCACAAAGCCTCCAGATGGACGATGACCTCATAGAGCTTAGGTGGCTATCTGCTAAGGACCTTTCAGGCAGTTCTGAATGTCGTGCTTCCACCCAGGGTCAGAGCTGTGACTCAGACCCCATTCTGTATAGCAGTAGTCAGAGTCCTGTGGTTTCAGTTCTTGTTTTTACGAGCTGCTATCACAAGGGAGCTGTCAGACCCTAAAGACATCCAAGCTTGCTAATATCTAACTAGCTAACTCCTGACAAAAAAGGAACCTTGCTTCTGCCAGGTAAGGACAATCAGTGGTCTAGGTTTCCTACTGACCTCTGTTGACATGGTGAGGGGTGGGTGAAATCCTTGTCGCTGCTGGGTGGATGTGGGGACACTGGTTCCTCATCAGACTCATATAACCACCTTACCTTCTAATTGACCCACTTGGTTTTCAGTGACATTTAATCACAGGAGATGATGATACTCAGGGTGAAGAGTAAAAGAAAAACCATTTCCTATTCACTCAGAACACTTCTAGAATAACCAAACCTGGGAGTTCCCCTCACATCAAGCCATTTAGTAACTCTCTGGACCCCAGTGGGTGCCCTACAATTCAGTTCTGACAGGAGCTACCCAGAGTCAGTGCAGATCCTCCTGGCTAAAGGTTTAGTTTGGTGGTACAGGCCTATAATCTCGGCAGTTGGGAGGTGGAGGCAGGAGGATCAAGAATTTAAAGTTATCCTTGGATACACAGCAAGTTCAAAGCCAGGCTGGGTGGCATGAGACCCTGAATAAATAAGTACATTCATAAATAAACAGAATGTTCAGTTTCAAGTCCCAAGTATGAACTGCCGGTTCCAGAAAAAAAGCCAAACTTAGGATATTCCACAAGGCTGATTGACTGATTAGAATGTCATAATTTTAGAAAGTTGGGATGTTGCCGATCCAGAGCGAAATTGTCTCGGGCCACCTTTAGTCTCCTTAGCAGCCATTTATTGCAGACGTCTATGTCTGACACAACATCCTTTCGACTGTGTGGTTGAATGTATTGACTTAGACCACTAGTTTCCACTGCCTCGGACGCCGAGAATGTCATCAGATAGCGTCTGAGACCTCTAGCAAAGTTCTCTCCACTTTGCTGGAATTTGCTTACCTGATGTTCCCACCAATGTATTTGGAAAATGTCTTGATTTAGAACTTTTTGTTGTCCTGTGAGTATATAAAAGTTCATGCAACTGCTTCCATACTGGAACATGTTTGGGGCAACTTGGCTCTGTCTTCCTCGGCTGTGGTCACTCGTCTTTGGCTCAGAGTAAACCGTCTCTTGGTCCCTTTGAAATGGGAGCTGTGTTTTGAGCTGTGGGTTAATTTGTACTTGGACCCACTGCCTATGAACCATGGCTTCCTCCTGAGGGTTCCTAATATGCTGAAGTAACTCACAGAGCTCAGGCAGGAGCTTGAGTATGGGAACAGTCAAGGGAGAGAGATGTCTGGTCAGGGTGTGGTGGTACAAGGCACCCAGAACTTCTATGCCCTTCTGTGGGTGCCAGGCTTTGGGGGGCCCTGATGTATCCACCAACCCAAAAGCTCTCTGAACATTCAGGCTGCTATAGAGGCTCCACGGTGTAAGTGTGATTGGCTATCATTGACTGAAAGCGGCTGACTCAATCTCCACACCTTTCCTCCACTCCCCTGAGAGTTCAAAATTCCAACCTTCTAATCACATGGTTCGTTCATCAGGCAACACCTACCTCCTCTAGAGTCACCTCATTAGAATAAACTTGGGTGTGGCTGGAAAGGTTTATAATGAATAGTAAGATGTTTCCTTCATTCACTCTGCTGATTGTTCAGAGAATTCCAACAGTGTCAGCTCTGTACTCTAAGTTGGGGACAAAACCCAAACACAGATTACATATTGTGTCACGATGTCACATCAGGACACCGTGAGAGGGGCCTGGCCTCATTATGGTGAGTGTCCTGGCTCTCCACCAGGCTTCCTCTCATCACCCCAGTGGGAAAGAGTGTGGTCAAGTGGTCGGTGCTGTCAAGTGGCAATGGGAGCCCAGGCACCTTGTGACTCCATCCTGCAGTGACACACAGGTTCCCTCCTCCATCTAGTGAGGGTGCAGGGCACTGGGTTAGCTAGCTCCCCAGGAGCCTGGCAGGTACAGAAAGCAAAGGGGGACTCCCCACCAAGCCCTTGCTACCATTTCTACAAGTTTCCCAGTCTTTAGCTTGTCTCTTCCCTTACGGTTTTCTCAAGAGGGCAGGCTTTTCTGCAAGTGTCTGGGTTTTGAGTTTCTGTTTGGTTGTTTTTGGTTTGGGGAGTTTGCCATTTCTCAGTAGCTGGCTTCTTAAGCTCCAGATCTGGAAGATAAGAGGTAAAAAGAAAATTCAGAGCACTCACCACAAGGACAGTCTACCTCTCTCCACCTTCTAGTGTCTTCTTTTCCCCTTGTTCTCAATGAGGCAGAGTTGGGTTTTAATGAAGATATTTTAATACAGGCTTAAGCATGATGGTTAAGAGACAGACAGGAGCCTAGAAGGAATTAAGACACACCTCAGAGCATGGGTTCTGGGTTTTTCCAAATAGTCACATAAAGTAAGACCGACTCAAGTGTATGGGTTCCTTAATGGAGAGTCACCCCAGTGTCTTCTTGTGCATGTCTTGTGTGTAGAGCCTATAGTTCTCAGTGCTGCCTAGAAAGAAGAATTGTAAAAAATACATACCTACTCCAATATCCAAGAACTAGATGTCTATTGCATTTTTTATGACTATTTTCTGTTTGAGCTTAATGATGCTATTTGAGAGACTGCCCCAGGGATTCTATGATGTCCCTTTCTTCTCCCACATTAACAAAATTACTTCTAGACTGGGCATGGAAGTGCACGCCTTTAATCTCAGCACTTAAGAGGCAAAGGAGGTGGATCTCTTTCGAGCTTAAGGCCAGCTTCATCTTGGTCTATATAGTGCAGTGGTTCTCAGTCTTCCTAACGCTGTGACCCTTGAATACAATTCCTCATGTTGTGGTGACCCCCAACCGTAAAAATGATTTTGTTGCCTCTTCATAACTGTACTTTGGCTACTGTTATGAACCGTAATGTAAATATCGGATAGGTCGTCGATCTGCTATGTGATCCTGTGAAAGGGTTGTTTGACCCACAAAGGGGTTGTGACACACACTGACATAGTGAGTTCCAGCCTAGTCATGGCTACATAGTGAGAGTCTGTCTGTCTGTCTGTCTGTCTCTCTCTCTCTCTCTCACACACACACACACACATACATACTCAGAGGAAGAAAGAAAGAAAGAGAGAAAGAGAGAGAAAAAAAAGAAAAGAAAGGAAAGAATGAAAAAAGAATAAAATGATAGAAAAAGAAAACTACTTCTAACCCCACATGGTAGTACACATCTATGATCCTAGCACGTGGGAGGCAAGTTCAAGGCCAGCCTGTGCTATATCAGGAGTTTTAGGTCAGCTTAGACTGCACAGTAGGACTCTGCCAGACAAGAACAAGAATGCTACTTCTAGAGCCTGAAAAATGTATAAATTATCCTTGCATTCTTGTGTACCTGCTTGCCTGACTTCTTTCTTTCTCCTCCTCTTCCCCCTTTTTTAAAGACAGGGTCTTATGTGCCTCTAATTCACAAGTCATTGAAGTTATTCTTGAACTTAATCCTCTGGTCGCTCTCAAGTGCTAGATAGAACTACAGGCATGTACCACCACATCCAAATTGGAATGCACTGAATTATTCTAAGGACTCCATAAACCAATTTAGAGATAGGCCAAAGGGCTAGGTCCCATAGCAGTGTAGTGCTCTTTATAAACTGAGATTGGTGCCTCAATGCCTACCCTGACCACCTCCCAGCTAGGGCTCACTGTGTAGTCCAGGTCGGCCTAGAACACATCTTTCAGTCACACCATCCCGAGTGCTACATTACACACATGGATGACCATGCCCAGCTTGATGCAATTGTTTTGATGTTAAAATTATTTTACCTGCATATTTTCCCTTGCCATGTTTTGTAAATCTGTAACTTCTGTTTACATGTAACAGAAGCTGACTAGAGCTTGCCTTAGCAGAAGAAAGGTAATTTGATATGAAGATGTAATCTGTCTCATAAAGCTCAAAAGTTGACTTACAGAGCTAAGGAAGGACCTGGAACTATAGAGGAGTAGTCTGCTCCCTCCACATATCTGCTCCTTTTTTCCTCCTGGAAAAAGAAAACTTACATTGTCACCCAGTACCCACCAACACAAAGGATAGACTTTGACACAGATCCTGGTTAGTAGCATGTAGATGTGCTGAGGAGAAACAGATCACATCATCTTTCCTTGTATCTAATCCTAAATTATCAGTGTGAATTTGATTAGTGCCAAGCATAGTGCACACCTAAAATTTTAGTGCTTGGCAGCAAAGACAGGAAAAAAATCACAAGTTTGAGGCTAGCCTGGGCTACTTAGTAAGACTGCATCTCAAAAAACAAAATATGGGGATATACCTTAGAGGTCATGCTGGTAGGCAGGTTCAGTCCCTGGCGGGGGGGGGGGGGGGGAGAGAGAGAGAGAGAGAGAGAGAGAGAGAGAGAGAGAGAGAGAGAGAGAGAGAAGAGAGAGAGAAGAGGGAGGGAGGGAGGGAGGAAGGGAGGAAGAGCCGGTAATTAGAATAGTTTGTCTACCTGTGGTTCAGGTGGTGTGGATGTCTGTGTTGGGGGAGACCTGAAAAATGGACATCAGGACTCAACTTTGTGTGTGTATTGGAGGTGGTGTTCCCGAAGGCATCTGAGTGTCCATGCAGCAGGACTCGTTCTATTCCTAGAACCTTTAACACACTGTTAAAGATGCATCCAGCCAAAGCTCAATCTTCCTACATAACCAGGGTTACTGCTCTATAATCAGCATGCTAATTCATAGGACCTGTTTTTCTTGTGGTGGTAATAAGATAAAATGAGCAGAAGAAAGATCCATTCTTACACTTGTAAGTGAAGTCAAGCCTTAAAAACTGCTTCAAAGCCCCTGCTGGAGCTTCCCTTTTGTGGCATTTGTTGTGGTGATATTCTGTTTGTGTTCTGACAAATAAAGCTTGCCTGGAGATCAGAGGGTGGAGCTGGCCACTAGTTAACCATGGAAGCTGGGCGGTGGTGGTTCTAGTAGACTCTGAAATCAGTGCACAGGGTAACTACTGACCTTCACACCGTGAATACTGCAGAGAAACGGCTGCCCCAGTATCCACCAGAAAGGGTCACACACCACTGACCCAGTCCTCAGCACCACAGCCTGTGGGACAGGGCTGTTATTTGTGGACATAAAATCCAGTAGGTGTCTTTCTAAATCTACTGTGGTGTAAATCCTTCTTTCTCAGAATAGAAACAGACCCATAAATTGTGCTCAGCTAAGCTGTTGTTAAATTGGTTACAGTGTAACATTTACCTAGGATTTTACAACCCTTTCCATACTCTGTATCTCAGGGTAGAAACTACTGCAGCTAATCACATACTGGTGGTTCAAAGGTTCTGAGCCACACAGCAAAGCTGCTCCAGTATTTATATTTGTTCTTGGTACACATACTATGTGTGCTTACAAAGCAAAACCTCCAAAGGATAAGGAACAGAAAGTCTCACAGGAACCTACCTGGGTATGTTTGCAGTGGCATTTCCCCTTCCGTCCTGAAGCTGTTCATTCAGCACATGCCCTGCATTTCCCAACTCTCCCTTGCGACGCCAATCTTCACCCCTTCTTCATCCTTCCTGCTCCTTTTTATTACTCTACTTACTCTCTCTTTAAAGTAACACTGTATGGCACTAAAATTATTATTATTATTATTATTATTATTATTAATTTATTTTAAGATTTATTTATTTGTTATGTATACAGTGTTCTGTCTGCACATATCCCTGCAGGCCAGAAGAAGGCACCAGATTTTATTACAGATGGTTGTGAGCCACCATGTGGTTGCTGGGAATTGAACTCAGGACCTTTGGAAGAGCAAGCAGTGTTCTTAACCTCAGAGCCATCTCTCCAGCCCCTATTATTATTATTATTATTATTACTATTATTACTATTTGGTTTTTCAAGACAGGGTTTCTCTGTGTTGTTTTGGTGCCTGTCCTGGATCTTGCTTTGTAGACCAGCCTGGTTTATCAATTATTTTGTTGAGATTTGGAAGATTAGCTCTTTTTTTCTGGATCTTATGACTGGAATGTTCTAACTTGTGGCTACCACCTAGACAAGCTGGACACTACTACAAGCTAGACACTAGGAGGACTCACTTGAAAAACTGCCCTTTAACCTACAAGTTATCAAGCTAGGCAGCTAAAACACAAAATTCCATCTAGAGGCAAAAGAGCAACACAGAGTATCTTGTAAGATACTTTAAATGATTGACTCTGTTTAGTACCGTCGTGACGTCACCAACTAGTAGTTAGTGTCTGAATCTATATCATCATCATCATCATCATCAGTCAACGTCTAGAGGAGAAAACAAGTAAACCCAGAACGAAGCAGAAAATCTGGAGGTTAGGAAATTTTACATAGAAATCTTCAGAGCAACCTGAATTTGTCCCAGGAGAGCTAGGGAGGCAGCCCAATGTATTTGAAAATGACAGTGTCAGATGGCGGTGTCCTTTGAAGGACAAGAAGGAGCCATCGGAGTCTTGGTTTCCCTTGATCTCCTGAGCCATCTGTAGGAAGAGGCGGCCACTGCGTTACTGTGTCTGACTGACAGTACAGCCAAGGAGCTGATAACACAGGCCGACAACTGTCACCACAAATGCTGCGCCCCGCGTTGTCTTATTACTTAATGAGTAAGTTTGGGCTATTCAGCTAATGAGACAGCCTGAATGACGGGGCCTCTCCGTTCTTTAAAAACAACTGATGACTATCAGCCGTGGAAAGTGTCAGTTTCTGCTGAAATAGTAGTCTCGTTTTAGCTTAAAACTACCTTCAGATTTTAAAAGGTCAAATTTCTGATTGAAACAGGATTTCACGATGTAGCTCTGGCTGGTCTGGAACTCACCCTGTAGACTAGGCTAGCCTCGAACTCCCAGAGGTTCACCGGCCACCGTCTCTGGAGTGCCAGGAGTAAAGCATGTGCATCCAGCTAAAACTTCGGAACTTTCAATCTCTCAAAATTCAAACCTTGGAACAACACACTGACTAGTTGATTGGTTGAGCGTTGCTCACCCACACCTATCCTAGGGAACACCGAGGCAGGAGAGAGTGTTTATTCAATCACCTTCATCCTCCCTTCCTCCTGATTTGGGGATAAGGCCAACAGGAGAGATTTTTACACACTGGGTAGTTAACACTGGGTAGTTAAATGGACCAAGGACCCATAGGAAAGTTTAGTTCAGCAGGTGTGTCCAACCTGCAGCCAGAGGGAGGCTTGTCGCCCAGGATAGCTATGATGGACCCAACACAAAATTATAAACTCACTTTCAAAAATGAGATTTTCTGTTTTTCTTTTGGATAACTCAATTTTGAGGTTCTTGAGCATGAATTCTGTAGATAATAATGGTTGCTAAATATTCTATCACTCCTTCCCATCTCCCTCTTACCTCTTGCCCTTCCACAGTCTCATGTAACCCAGGAGGGCTTTGAACTTCGGATCTTCCTGTCTCTACCCCTCGAGGGCTGGGATTACAGGCACACAGTTTTTGTCTCTACGTGCTATTAGGGATCAATTTCTTGGTTTCCTGTAGGCTAAGACAATTACAGACCTGGAATGGTGGTACACACCTTAAATCCCAGCACTTACATCTGTGAGTTGGAGGCCAGTCAGGTCTACATAGTGATAGTGAGTTCCAGGACAGCCAGGGCTATGTAGAGAGATCCCGTCTCAATAATAATGATAATGGGGCTGGAGAGATGGCTCAGAGGTTAAAAGCACTGGCTGTTCTTCCAGAGCACCTGGGTTCAATTCCCAGTACCCACATGGCAGCTCACAACTGTCTGTAGCTCCAGTCTCAGATGGTCTGACACCTTCACACAGATATACATGCAAGCAAAACACGAGCTCACCTGAAATAAAAATAAATTTAAAAAAATAATAATGACAATGATAACAGTTAATAATAATGGCAATTACCAACTGAGCTATATCTCTAGCCCCTCCCCTCTACCTTTTATTTACTAAGATAGGGTCTCACTGGGTTACTCAGGCAGGCTCTGAACTCAAGATCTTGAGTTGTGTTGGCTTCTTGAATGCTGGATGACAAGAATACATCATGCCTGGCCTGAGTCCCTTCTTTTAGTGGCACTGATTAGTTGGTTCTGGTTCTATTAATAATTAAGCTATAATTATGGTATGTTGTGAAAATACCTTTTTGGGGGGGGCGGTTTCGAGACAAGGTTTCTCTGTGTAGCTTTGCGCCTTTCCTGGAACTCACTCTGTAGCCCAGGCTGGCCTCGAACTCACAGAGATCCACCTGCCTCTGCCTCCCGAGTGCTGGGATCAAAGGCGTGTGCCACCACTGCCCAGCCAAAATACCTTTTTTAAAGTTATTTTTCTCTCATACATTACATCCTGACCACAGTATCTCCTCTTCTCCAGATCCACTCCTCCTCCATTTCCCTTAAACAAACAAACAACCTGCAGGCCTCCCAGGGATATCAACTGAAGGGGCATAACAAATTACAATAAGACTAGGCACAAACCCTCCTATCAAGGCTGGCCGAGGCTATGCAGTAGGAGGAAAGGGGTCCTAGTTGCAGGCAAAAGAGTCAGAGACACCCCCACCCGCACTGTTGGGATTAAAGGTTTGTGCCACCACCGCCCGGCCAAAATCTTAATTTTCTTAACTCTTGAAAGTTTGAGGCTGGAAGATTTTGGTTCTGGGGTCAGTCTAGATTACATAATAAGACCTAATTTTTAAAAATAATGTAAAAGCCATCTCTAATAGTGTATGCTTGTCACCACAACACTTGGTGGAGAATTAGAGGAATTCAAGATTGTTTTGTCTATATCACGAGTTCGGGGCCAGCATGATGGCTGTATAAACCATGTTTTATCACTAGTCCCTAATGAAATAAATAAAAACAAACGAGTGTTCATTTGAATCTGCTCTGCATCATTTATTGATTTTGTTTGTTTGTTTGTTTTTTCTGAGACAAAGTTTCTTTGTGTAACCCTGGCTGTCCTGGAACTCGCTCCGTAGACCAGGCTGGCCTCGAACTCACAGAGATCCGCCTGCCTCTGCCTCCTGAGTGCTGGGAATAAAGGCGTGAGCCACCACCGCCTGGCTCATTTATTGATCTGAAGAACTTGCTCACCTTTTCTATGCTTCAGCTTCTTCAGGTTTGCTAAGAAGAAGACAGACTGTGTGATTCATAGAAGAGATTTTTTTCCCCCTGACAGGAATAGGGAAATTGATAATCACTAATGAGTAAATCATCCAGGTAAGCCAAGAAGAGCTAGGCAGTCATTTAAGGATATAATTAGGTGGGCTCAGTGTCATGCCTCTAATCTCAGCACTTTGGAGGTGGAATCAGGAGGATAAGGGGTTCAAAGTCAGGCTGGGTTACAAGAGACCCTGCCTCAGAAAACAATCCATTAAAGTTACCAAAGAACACTTGTACATGAAAATGATTTTTTTCTTTCTTTTTTCACAAATAGGACTTTTTATTTGTCCCTATTAAAAGTCTGAATTTTAAACAGATTCTTGGACTAGTAGTGGTTCATGTCCATCAGCTCATTCAATTTTTTTGTTTGTTTGTTTGTTTTGGTTTTTTTTTGAGAGAGAGTTTCTTTGTATAGCTTTGGAGCCTTATCCTGGAACTCACTCTATAGCCCAGCCCTGGAACTCACAGAGATCGGCCCGCCTCTGCCTCCCGAGTGCTGGGATTAAAGGCCTGTGCCACCACTGCCCGAAGCTTGTTCAGTTTTAACACCTGTCTTGTCACTAGTAGTTTTTCCAGAACCTTCACCATGGAGCTCCATGAATTTTCTCCATTCAAACTTGGATTTCTTCAGCACTTTTACTTTTCTAACAAAGACATTGTGAAATGAATAAATGGAATAGCAAGCCTTTTCTATGTCTTTCCCAGTGTTGTCGGGAAACAATTTATTTAAAAAAAATTTTTTTTCTGGGGGTGGGGTGAACGCTGAAAGGTCAGAGAAACAGAACAGGCCACAGGCCACAGCTACCTCACTTTGCCAATTCCTCAGCTGATCCTGTTTGCTCAGACTGGAAGCCTCTGAGTCCTCATCCAGAAAGAATCTCAGCTGAACTGCTGCTCAAAAACCTAAAAGCTTAACCAGGCTCTAGTTCCTGGTCGTCACACCTTATATAGCTTTCTGCTTCCTGCCATCACTTCCTGGGATTAAAGTCGTGGGTCACCATGCCTGGCTGTGGAAACAATTTATTAACCACTTCCTGCAAGTCATTTGTCTGCACTTCTCAGGTCATGAGCTCCATCATCTTCTCCTGGATCTGCTGGACCTGCTGATGCACACAGGACTTCTGTGTGTCTGGTTGTTTCAGGTTTTAGTGAAACCAGCATAAAACAGATGAAGCAAATAACCATCAGTTGCCTTGACATCAACATGACTTCAATCATGCTCTGCCTCTTTTTGACCATGGAACACATTTTGTCCAAGGTAAGATCCATGCCCTGGAAGCTAGTCAGATGGTTTTTGCCCTGAATATCTTCAGTAATTACCTTAAATTTTCTAAATGCCACTTTGCCACTCCGTAGATCAGCAAAACTCACTTTAAACACACGGCCCTTGCGGCACGCCGTGAGATGCAGTTTTGGTTCCTTGAGTCCTGGTGACTACTGATTTTCCAGTGTTTCTAACAATGAATGGGACTGGAGCTTTCCCATCATGCCAATCTGCCTTAGGAAATGCGTCAGCCACTCTCTTCTCGCTGCCTTTCATTGGGCATTTGTTCTTGCTGACTGCCGTGGTACTGCCCAGAGAGCCAAAAGGACAGAAGTACATTGTGCAATGTTAAGTTGAGTCTCAGTTTTTACTGTTTTTGTTCATTAAAAAGCCTCTTCAGTTGGGTGTATCATAATCCTGTTGTACTAAGGCAGAGGATGGCAATTCAACACCACCTTCCTGCCTCGGTCTCCCCAGTGCTGGGACTATAGGCATCTAGTCTCCAAATTTTCTTTAGTTTGTTATGGTTCTTTAGTTTATATTTAATTTGTCTCTGTTTAAAGTAAATTAATAAAATGGTACCCTAGAGAAATATAATATTTTGTTTCATAAACACAAATGTTATTGGGAGGAGGAGGTAGAAAGGTTGCTATAAGTTCAAGGCCAGTCTGGACAACTATGGAGATTTTATAGCTCAGTGTAGACTGCTAGCCTACCATGTTCTACCACAGTTCAGGGTCCAGGATTCAATCCCCAGTCCTGCAAGAATAAAAATGGTAACAACAGTAACAAAACACATACACACATGCTAGTTTGTTCATAAACGATTTAACTGAATGGGAATGTTCTTTTCAAAATTGAAATGTGTTAATTTTTTTTTTCCTGAGACAGAGCCTCACTATATAGACCTGGCTGGAACTCTGTATGTAAACCAAGCTGGCCTTGAAGTCATAGAAATCTACCTCTTCTGTGTCTGTGTGTGATGAAAGGGATGCACCTGCACCACCGTGCTGAGTTTTCTTTATTGTTTTTGAGACACTGTTGCCTAGATTGGCTTTGACTTCGTAGTGATCCTCCTGCCTCACCCGCCCAAGTACTGGAATTACAAGTTTTAGCCACCACTCCTGACTTTAAGCTTTACTGAAAAAAATTGTTTCCAATATTCCAGTCACAGAAGAACAAGTACCACTTCATCCCACTCTCCTAAATGTAGTGTAAAAAGTTGAATTCATAGTCATGGAGAGTAGAATTATCGTGACCGGAAACTGGGAGAGTAGGAGGGACTGGGGTGGGAAAGGTTGATCAAGTGACTGTGTTGTCGTTAAGAACCAGAAGCCCTGCTGTGATGGTGTAAGATGGTGGCTGGTAAGACTCAGTTGCTGGAAATGCCGCATACATACACATCTTGGTCACAGTACATAAGGACATTCAATTGAAACAAGGCAGGAAGCATCCTCCTTGCTGGCCAGCCCTCAAATACGGAGAGCTTCGTAGGACGTTGGGGGAGAATTGTCCTCCACATCTTACTCAGCCCTGAATCCTTTGTGCAACAATACTGACTGGCCAGGCAAGAGGAGCCCACTGGCGCCACAGGGGCAATTCTGAGAGTCACCAACTGTCTGAGTGGAATGTATGCCTGCTGCACAGGAGGGAATTCCTGCCTGATACTGTAAACCTGGCCAAAAGGATAGGGCCGGGGAGGTCACGGGCCCCACTGCGGAAGCTACTGCTGGTGCTTTTGTTAAATAGACCTGATGTACCTATCAAATTGCCTGCTAGATAACTGTTGACGTCCATAGTGTAGTGCTGCTGTCCGCTTTGGTCAGAGAAGCTCCTATCTGCAGTGGCTGCAGAGTCTCATAATGACTGTGAGTACCAACCATCAACAGGACTTCTATATTACCTCCTCCAGGGCTATCCCGGAGAGTATCATGAAAGAATCTAAGATCCTGAGGAGAGGGAGAAGAGGGGACAGACTTCCCGGTATGGCTGATGGCACACTTGAACTCCCAGCGGTCGTGATTACCGACATGAGATTGGGTCTGCTAATACCCTGCCATGGAGGTGGAGAGGGGCTCACGTATCTCTCCCCTTCCAAATTTATAGGCAGTTAACAATTGAAAGGGGGAGGAGAGGCATGTTTTAAGGGTCATAGCTACTGGTAAGGTGCCCATGTTCCTGTAAACAATCCTAATGAAACTCACTGTGTTACAAACAAAACAAAACAAAAACAAAACAAAACAAAAAAACAAGAAAGTAGAAGGGGGCCTAGCTGACAAAAGGAAATCAGTGAAAGGGGGATTAGAGAAGGTAACCAAGGGTAAGTATGGTTGAAAAAATATTATGTACATATTTGAAAATGTCAAAATGAGACCGGTTGTTATGTACCACTAATATGATAATAAAAAGTTCAATTAAAAATTATTCCCCAGAAGGAATCAAGAAAATAAAATGTTTCATCTGTAGTATGGTTTAGTAGTTGATTAAATAGTTACTACTTGGAAGTGTTTTGATTATATTAAAACTTATCTTACCTTTATTTTTTTAAAAACAAGATGTCACTATGTAACCTTGGCTATCCTGGAGCTTGATATGTAGACCAGGCTGGCTCTGATATGCATCAGCTTGTGTCTCCCGAGTGCTGGGGTCAAGGGCATACACTACCTTAAATTTTTTAAAATTAACGTTTTATTTGGTGTGTGTGTGTGTGTATGTGCACACACGCGCGCTAGTGGAATTCAGAGGCCAACTTGTAGGGGTAAGGTCTCCTTCCACCATGTGGATTTCAAGTATTGAATTCAAGTCAGGGGTGGTGGCAAGTGCTCTAACCACCGAGCCATCTCAACCAGCCCCCAAATTGACCTATTTTTAAAAGGTAGCATGATATACAAAGTTTAAAATTCTCGCTATCAGTGATTATGTTCTGGCTATTGTTAACTGTCCCGTCCTGTCCCCCCCCCCCCCCCAGCTGAGGACCGAACCCAGGGCCTTGCGCTTGCTAGGCAAACGCTCTTCCACTGAGCTAAATCCCCAGCCCCTACTGTTAACTGTTTTATACTATAATTATTCTTTAATAATTTATTATTGGGGCTGGGGAGATGGCTCAGTGGATAAAAAGCTCTTGCTCTGCAAGCATAAGTACCAGAGTTCGAATCTTCAGTCAGCACCCAAGTAAAAAACGCCTGGTGTGGTTTCAAGCACTGCTAGTTCTGTACACTGGGTCACACCTGTAATCCTACCCCTAACCACTATCCTGGGAGATGGAGGCTGGAGAATAATTTCAAGATCTTCCTGAGCTACACAGTGAATGCGAAGCCAGCCTGGGAATCCAGCCTGAAGTAAACATTAAGTGTATTACTTGTCAAATAATGACACACGCTCTAGCCTAGGCCTAGGATGACCTAGAATTTATGGCAATTCTTCTACCTCCTCAGCGTTATCATTCCTGGGATAGGTGTGAGGCACCATGTCTCGATGGTGGCTTCAAAATTTTTTAAATTACAAAGTAGAAACAGTATATCATCATACGCTGTTGTAGCAACTTTTAATTTTCTTGTTTTTCCACCTTGTGTTTACTTTTGCCCTTATTTGATATTTAAAGTTCCATCTTACTGTAACCTTAACTTTTTTGTTGTTGTTGTTTTGAGACAGGGTTTCTTTGTGTAGCTTTGGCTGTTCTGGATCTCGCTCTGTAGACCAGGCTGGCCTGGAACTCACAGAGCTCCACCTGCCTCTGCCTCCCGGGGAGCTGGGTGGGATTAAAGGCGTGTTTAAGCTACCGCCGCCCAGCTTATTATTTTAACCTTAACACTATCCGTTTAATACAAAAGGTTTCCTGGGCCAGCATGTTGGCTTAGCAGGTAAAAGGTGCTGGCTGCCAAGCTTGATGTTTGATACCAAGGACCCGCATGGTGGCAAAGAATCGACTATGGCAAGTTGTCCTCTGACCTCTCTAACGCACGCGCGCGCGCGCGCACACACACACACACACAAACAGTAAATGAAAAAGTATTTAAAAACAAAAGCAAAAGCCAACTAGGTTTCCTGATTGTGCGTCGAGCCCAGAGGTCAACTTAAGGGAGTTGTTTTTCTCCTTTCCCTATATGGGTTCTGGGGATGGGGCGCGGGCGCTCACTCTGGGCGGCAGAGCCATCTCGCCCGCCCCGATCCTCTTTTCCATAAGAAACGTGGGTGGTTCTCACGAGACTTAAGAGTTTAAACGTTCAAAAAGGAGGGCTTAGGGGCGAACCCGCGACTAGAAAAAGTGCGGGCTACTTGGAGCCTGGCCGATTCCACGGCACACCGACCTCCCACGTGTCTTCCAGGAAACCGGAGGAAGTCGGGGTAAAAAAAGGAGACCCAGGCGCTGGGGAAGAGGCGCCCCGCGCTGGTAGTCTGGGACCAAGCCTGGCAAGCCTGGGTGGGGGCGTCGGTCTTGGGGGGGGGGCCCGGCAAAGCCCACCCCGGAGAGGGGGGGGGAGACCCTCGGAGAGCGACAGGTGGGCGCGCCGCCAGCCCCGCGCCCGCGGCTTCCGCGCGAGAGGCGCGCCTCCCTCCGCGAGCCCTGCGAGCCGCCGTGGCCCCGCCCCCCGCCGTGGCCCCGCCCCCGCCGGCGCGTGGCGCCCGTGACGTCGGGCGCGCGGGCCACTCTCCTTCCAGAGGTCGCGCTCTTCCGAACGGGGCGGCCCGAGCTGCGCAGGCGCGCGGTCGGGAGGGGAAGTGAGGCGGTTTCCTCGGCGCCTTTTCCGGCAGCGGCGGCGGCGGCGGCAGAGCTGGGAGGAGGAGGAGGAGGTGGTGGAGGCCGGAGGGGAACCCGCGCTTTGGGGCGGCGGCTGGAGGTAACCGATCCCGCCGGGCGGGCCCGCGCCGGCCCCCCGCGAACCCTCGCGGCGGTCCCGGCGGTTAACTCCCTTCTTCCCTTCTCTGTGTCCCTGCAGGCGGCGGAGTTCCCGCGAGGATCCATGACCTGACGGGGCGCGGAGTCGATCGCGCGCGCGCCCGCCCGCCCGCTCGCTCGCTCCTCGTCGGGTGGCCGAGGGTCGGTCGGTCGGTCGGGAGGCCGAGTCCCGGGGCTCGCAGGGCCGCCGTTGACCCGCCGCGTGCCGAGGCGGCGGAGGTGCTGGCGGCGGCGGCGGCGCTCGAGCGGCGGCGGCGCCCGCGGGGGGGAAGGGCAGTTCCGGGCCGGCCGCGCCTCGCCTCGCTCAGCAGGGCGGCGGCTTCTCCCGGCGCAGACGCAGGGCCCGGGCGGCGGGCGATGCCCGAGTGAGTGAGCGAGCGCAGGCCGGGCCCCCTGCCCCTCTAGCAGGCAGCTTCGCGCAGGCCGCTGGGCGTCCTCGCGGCGGGGCGGCTTCGTTTCGATCCCCGGCGGCGGCGGCGGCGGTGGTGTAGGCAAGAGGGGACCCGGGACACCTGAATGCCCCCGGCCCCGGCTCCTCCGACGCGATGGGGAAGGTGCTATCCAAGATCTTCGGGAACAAGGAAATGCGGATCCTCATGCTGGGCCTGGACGCGGCCGGCAAGACCACGATCCTGTACAAGTTGAAGCTGGGCCAGTCGGTGACCACCATTCCCACGGTGGGTTTCAACGTGGAGACGGTGACTTACAAAAACGTCAAGTTCAACGTGTGGGATGTGGGCGGCCAGGACAAGATCCGGCCGCTCTGGCGGCATTACTACACCGGGACCCAGGGTCTGATCTTCGTGGTGGACTGCGCCGACCGCGACCGCATCGACGAGGCCCGCCAGGAGCTGCACCGCATTATCAATGACCGGGAGATGAGGGACGCCATAATCCTCATCTTCGCCAACAAGCAGGACCTGCCCGATGCCATGAAACCCCATGAGATCCAGGAGAAACTGGGCCTGACCCGGATTCGGGACAGGAACTGGTATGTGCAGCCTTCCTGTGCCACCTCTGGGGACGGACTCTATGAGGGGCTCACATGGTTAACCTCTAACTACAAATCCTAATGGGCATCCTCCACCCATCCCCCGGAAAGAGAGAAATCAAAGACCCATTCATAGGATTATCGCCACCGTCATCAACCTCTTTGAATTGCCACTTTCTTTTTTGAATCTGAACTCTGGAGTTACAGTTCTACCGTTTAGTGGGGTTGGGATTTTCTTTGTTTCCTTTTTTTTTTTTTTTTTTTTTTGCTTTGCGTTAGGATGCTCTGATCTGATATTTGACACGAATACAGTGCTAGATGCTCTTGTGACTTCCAGCAAACGGGGTGGGGTAATAGCAGCTCTTGGTAAAATCCTTTATAATAATGGTTTGATTTTTCTATTTGAGAGAATCTTTTTTTCCCATGTATGCTTTTTTTCCTTTTTGCCCAGTTTCTTATCACTTGCTGTAGATGGCTTATTTTGCATTCATGCAGACTGTGTTGCAAGTCTGTTTCATCTAGTAAACTGAAAATTATTGCTTAATCAAACTGCCGTTTGTCTTTTATGTTTAAGGCCTTCCCCCCCTTCCTTGTTAGCGCTAACTTTAGCAATTTCAAATGTGACCTTTTATATCCAAGACCAGTATGGTTAACTTAGCCCACAGTGGCAAAGTAATGAGTAATACCAGTGTAATGTTCCAGTTGCACATCAGTGTGTTAAACAGGTAATGTAAGAAATCCCTTGGAGTGTCAGCTATTAACGTGCGTGAGCAGGAGTAAAACTCCAGTTCCCCGCCCGCAGCTAACTTAGGCTGCGGAAAACAACTGTAACCTGTACCAGGGCGCAGGTCTTTTACACTGCAAAGTTGGGAACTTTGCTGTCTCCCTCCTCGTCTTACCTTTAAAAATAGACTCTTTCCAGAAAATGGAGCAATAATGGTGTATGCCACACGCAGATGAAATATTTGTAGATATTTTAAGTGACTTTCAGGCAAAATTGGAATATGTTACCTTGTTTCAAATATCTTAAGACCAGTAGCTTTAAAATTACTAAACATTTACTTTGTTCACTAATAAAATATTCAGAAAGTCAAATTATATGCACCTTTTACCTAGCTGGGAAAAAAAATACACATTCCTGTTTTCACATTACAGCAACTGATTAAACTGAAGATATATGACTTTTTTTTTTAATGAGTGATCTACATCTCCATGAATTAAAACACTGGAAAAGATGGTTTATTTAAAAGAAGGTATTTAGTTTTGCTTGATTGTAGGAGTAACTCATGCAAATAGCTATCCTGTTGGTTCAGTCTACAGTATCTCCTTTAAGGAAGGAAATGTGCCGAATGAATGAAGCAGACTGGAGGGGCAGTTAAAGGGGAGGAGGAGGCAGAGGGAGAACCTACAGATGACAATGAATGTAAATTTATTCTTCTTTAAGGGTAAGCATTGTGCTCACTGGTGATACCCAGATCTTAACAAGATGAGCTGGTTAGGACCAGTTACTAGATTGAGACCACTATGGTAATATATTGAACCAAATGTTAATGTTGATTCAGAATTGTGAAGCAGCATCTGGTTCTTATGTAGCCTTAAGGATTAATGTAGTGATCCTCAAGGAATTAAACTTAGGGAATTTCAGAAATGTAGACTGCAAGGGCAGTATACAGGAAAAGGTGGAGTGTTTTGCTTATGAGGGTGTCTGAAAATTAAAATCAAGCCGGATATCATGGTATAGTTGGACAGTATTGGTCCTTCATGTTTTGGCCATATTGTATAATGGAGCTTTTTACCAAAGATGTATGAGAAACAGAAGGCTATACAAAAATGAACTGTAAGTAAAACTAACTTAAAGCAGATGAGAAAAGGTGCTATGTTGTAGGCCCCTATTGGTGCAGAGGGATTTTTGAATTCAAGATGCAACTCAAGCCTAAAGTTCTCATCTTCACATTAATAAAAATATCTCTAGAAATGAGGCTGATTCACATTTAAGAACACAGTTGCTTTTTAAAATTCCCAAAGCTCCAGCATAAATGTAATTCTTAGTGTTTTAAATGATTGCATTTTAAGGTACATAAATATGGTTATACGAATATCAATGCTATAGTAACATCCTGAAACAAAATAAGCACAAAGGTATAAATGCCTAAACTGGAGGAAACTTGAAACCCTCATGTTGATTCTTAAATGTAGTATTCTAACTTGTGACAGACAGATTGGTAGACAGCCATTTTTTTGTGTGTGTCTTAAAATAACTGGGGGCATAGTTAAAATTTTATACAAGTGATTGCTATTACTGAATGTTGCAGGTGAGATGGGTTATTTTTAGTTTATTTGAAATGTCTGAAAAGGTGGGAGGGGGGAAACTTGAAATTTGAAAAACCCTAAACCTTTTGGAAAGAAACTGTAGTTTTCACTTACATTTCTTTAAGAGTATATATAAAAGGTTTATAATTGAACCATAACATTGGTGATTACGAAGCAGGAAATTAGAGCCTGCAGAAAAAGTTATAATGGAAGAATTAAAAAAAAATAAGGTCCTAAAGATTTTGTCTAATTGCATCAATTTCTGTACTTGTGTGAATTTATAAACTTGCAGTAAGTTTTGAATGAGGTTAATCTTGTCTAATATAAGTAAATGAGTCTGTAGACTGTGATCCCCCTCCCCCAGCTAAAAAGTGCAGTCCTTGGAATTGTTCTTTATGGTTGTAGTGTTGCTGAGCACTGACATGCAGAAAATAAAGGAATTACACAGTGCAGTTTCTCACGTTACGTTACTTGGAGTAGATAAGTGGGATGTGTTGGTATCTTGGGCCATGTTACTCTCCAGGGATATATGGTAAAAAGAGAATTTGAGACTCACCTGACTTTCATAAAAGATTAAAAAAAAAAGAATTTTCCCCCCTTAAATAGTGGCTGTTTAAGGCTGTTTTAATTTCACCAAGCTGTGTTTTGTGACAACGGAGAGTGTTGGAACAGTTGAATTTGTCTCCCCTCCCCTTGTGAAGACAGGGCAAGGGCTCCACCACCTGCTGGCTGGATCCTTGACCCTTTTGCTTTGGTTTTTATTTGAGATAGGGACTTGCTTAGTTGCTCAGGTGGACTTTGAACTTGTGATCCTTGTTTCATCCTCCTGAAGTAGTTGGGGTTACAAGCATGTGCTACCATCTCTACCTCAGGAGTCTATCCTGCATTTTTCAAATTACAGTCCTAGCATTTTGAAATTAAAAAATTGTGTAAGTAAGGAATTGATTGCTTTGCAGAGTCCTTTTTTGGTTGTCTTACTCTTTAATAGTAGAGTTGAATTTTAAAATTTTGAGTTCCAAGTTGCTTGTTTAATAATAAGGACAGAATTATAGTCATGTAAAAGATAAAATTGTGGATGAATAATTTAAAATAATTTAAATATTCTTGTAAGCATTCCTTATACTAATCCGTCAAGTTTTTTGTAGTTTGATTCTATACTGTCTTGATGTGATACATAGTATGATTTAGATCACACATTAAGGCTGGGTTTGTTAGTGCACACCTGTAATCCCAGCACTCGGGAACTGGAGGCAGGAGGAGGAGAAGTTTGAGGTCAGCCTGCTCTACATGAGACCATTTTAACTAACCAGCCAATAAGGCTCATCTTGAAACTTCACTATTATATCCATTACTGTGACTTACTGAGATGTCCAGGGTCAGTTTCTCAGTGTTAACAGTAGAAAATATTTTCTAATAGTTTGTAATGCTTTAAACAGAGATTGAGCCACCTTAGTCTGAATAGTGATACTTGACCACATTCCAGTTATTCATTCTCATTCTGTGTGTGTGTGTGTGTGTGTGTGTGTGTGTGTGTATACACAACTTGTTGTCAGATAAGTCTTAGACATAATAATTATATTTGTAAAACAATATGTAGCAATTTAAAATGTTTTTTATATCAGACTAATCAACATAATATTTGAAGCCTAGCTGTCAATAGTCTAGCATTTTGCTTGTTTAATATATATTTATATATATATATACATATATTTAATATATATATTTTGCTTGTGGACTATAGAAGTGATAATATCCAGAAGTTTATATTATTGAAATATTATAAGAAGGAGCTGCAAAAAAAACCAAAAAAAAAAAAGTAACTTACTACTTTGCCAAACTTTAAAGCTGCCGAACTAGTTGAACTGGCAGGGAGCACTTGTGGATAAGATCAAAGAAAGTAGAACTGGTCTGTAGAGGGACTTAGGAATCATAATTGAAATTTGTTTATTATATTAGCTAAAGTAATGGTATGCTTCAAGAGAATTAGACTAAGAACAAGCTCACTTTGTGGGATGGTAAGAAGTATTTAAAGTTTTTAATTTTGATTTAGTTTTAATATGTAATCCAGATTAGTTTTGATTTTGTAATCTTGACTCAGGCATATCTAGAAAAAATGCTTTAACTTTTAAAACCCTCCCGTTATTTAAAATGTCTTATGGCTACTTGAACAACTTTCAATTACTTGTCAATTTTGTCCTTGAGCATTTTTTTTTAACATGTTGGATTATTTCATAGAGTACACACTTCCTCTGTGGTATCTGTTGTATAAGTTTGAGGGTAGATTGATTTATTGAGAACCTAATATTCCTGGAACTGTTTCTGTAAAGTACAAAACAACAAATGTCTGCCTTCGTGGACATACAGGGGCGGTGGGTGGAGAACAAAGATCAGATGGTAAGTATAAATACTGGTGACACTTGCACAGTATGTTACATAAAAGGGAATGGAAGGACGTTCAGAAGGCTTCACCAAGGTTACGTTGGACAAACGGTTGAAGGAGAAAAACAGTGCAGTTGGTACTATAACAAAAAGATACAGTGTAACAGCTGGACTGGGAGACAGGAGCAAGGGCAAGTCTAGCTGTGGCCTGTTTTTACAGAGGTGGTGCTAAGAATAGTGTTTTCAAAGGAGTGTTAAAGATTATAGGAAACTGGGCTGGGGATGTAGCTCGGTAGTAGAGGACTCCCCTGGCGTATGTGTGCAAGGCCCTGGGTTTGATCCATATCACTGGAGGAAAAAGATTGTGTGAGAAACAGTGTGACTGACACAGGTACAGTATATGACCTGAAAATGCATATTTACCATGTGGCCCCTTATGGGAAATGGGGACTCCATCTCTAAAGCCAACATTTTCAAAGACTATTGTTAATCAAATTTGAATCAAGATTTTGAGAAACAGTGCTTATATAATTGACCACATTTCTATGTAACTTCTGGGATTCCAGGCTAACCTTGGAGGTTTTGTGGTTCTGTTGGTTGGTGTGTTTGTTTTTTGATACAGGCTCTTACTGTGTAGCTCAGATAGACCTCAGATTTATAGTGACCCTCTTGTCTCTGCCTCCCAAGTGTTGAGATTACAAGTGTACATCAATAAAGCCTGCTTTATTGACGTTTTTTTCTACATGTAAATATGTGAAACCAGGGGTTTTCAGTTCCATTTCTTGAAAAATTTGTGAATTATTTAAGATGTTTATTTTTATGGTGGTCTAATCTTTGGATTAAAATGTGTTTCTCTGTTAAAAGCACACTTCCCTTTAGATAGCCTAGATTAGTTTGGAATAGGCTCAGATAACATCATTCAATTGTGGCCTTTTTTTCCCGTGGCATTACTGTAATCAGTTCTGAATTCTATTTTTTTATATTATGGAACTTTGCAAGAGGAAAAGTTTTATTGACATAGCAACTAATATATTTTGTTTCCTCCAGTATTACCCTGTTTCATATAAACTAGGAAAAATAATTGATTCCACATGTGAATTTCTCTTGCCTGGAAAGTTGTCCTATACTAATATAACAGGATGTGGGAACTAAACAAGTGTAGTTAAGAGGAATTATGGAAGTAAGGTGGGTTTTTTGCTTTTCAGACAGGGAGAGTCTCACATAGTGTTGCCCAGGCTGGCCTTGCCCTCAATAGTCCTCCTGCTTCAGCCACCCGAGGGCTGGGTTGTGGATATAAATTATCACACCTAGCTGGAAGTAAGTTCTGTGAAGGACATTTAGAAATGAGCACTTAGCACTTTAAATCACATTTATTTCATTATATGTATGTGTGGGTACATGAGTGCCCAGGCCTGTATGTCAGGGGAAGACTTGTGAGTCGGTTCCCTCCTTCCACTTTGTGGGACCCAAGGATAAAACTCAGGTCCTCAGCTTTGGTGCCATGGGCCTTTTCCAGCTGAACTATTTTGCTGGCCCCCATAAGTGAACTTTTAAAAAGTGAAAAACTTGTAGTTTATAGGCTATGTGAAACTCATTATTGATGAGCAAGAAGTTTTCTATAATAGCTGAATAGACTGAGGAAGAAGATCACAGCACATGAGAGGAAAACAACCAAATATTTTGGTTATAGAAGCAGGATTTAGATCTTTGAGTTTATTACAATATGATAATCAGCTGGGGATACAACTCCCTAGCAGGGCAAGGGTACTTGCTTGCCTAGCATGGGCAAGGTCCTGGGTTTGATCCCCAGCATTGAGAAAAAGTTTGTGAATAGGTCTAGGTTGCAGATGGACTTAAAGAGATGGAATGTTAAGAAGCATTGAAATAATCACATTTGCTGAATGTCTGCCGCATGTCTGTCTGACATTGTTCTAGGCATGTATACATATAAATTCTGAGTAGCCTCCCAACAGTCTTGGGAGACAGGCTCCCATTTTCTAGTTGAAAAAATGGGCATAGAGAGGTTCATGTTAATCTCTAGACTGAGGTTTTAGATTCAGGTGGTCTGTCCCTTACTATGAATGTGACTAGATGACAGTTATTATTACTTTTAATATTTTTTAGTATTTTGTTTAAAAACTTGTTTGCTTTGAATAGTTTCCCATAATTTTCCAATTGGTCGTTTTGAGTCCCTGTAGAATGATACCAGAAACAGCTTAGGCTTCTGTAAAAGTCAGATGCTGAGTCCCATGTAGTGGCTCACACTGCAATCCTAACACGTGGGAGTCTAAACCAGGACTGCTACAAGTTCTAATCCAACCAAGACTGTTTCATGAAACAAATAAAAGTGCTGTTAAGCCAGCGTGGTGACTCGGGCCTTTAATCCCAGCACTCAGGAGGCAGAGGCAGGCAGATCTCTGGGTTAAAGGCTAGCCTGGGCTACAGAGCCAGTTCCGGGACAGCCAGAGCTACCCAAAGCCTGCAGGAAAAAAAAACAACAAAATATAAAAATGCTAGTGGGATCGCCCAGTGGGTAGAAGTGCCTGTCATCAAGCCTTGTGAGACCCCCAGGACTCACACTGTGCAAAGGAAGTCTGATTGGGGTCCTGAAGATTTTTGTATAAATGAAAACAATGCCCCAAGACAGCCCAGAGAAGGAATTCTTATCTCGTATTTATGAGGCCCTGGGTTCCATCCCCAGCACCATGAAATGAATGAATAAATAACAAAAAAAGAAATTATTAACAGCCTTTTTATACAAAATCTTCATGATCTAGATGTATTATCTGACATTTAAAGCGTGTCTCAATGTGAACTATCCACATCCCCCCGGCACAGAAGTTCCAAGTAGCTAGTGGCTAACGTGCAGGACAGTGCCTGCCTTCCGTAAGATGAGATTATTTCTTGGACCAGAGATGGCCCAGTGGTTATGGGAAATACATATACTTCCAGAGGACCTGGGTTTGGTTCCCAGCAGCCATATTGTGTGGCTTATAACTGCCTGTAGCTCCGGGAAATCCCACACTTCTGGGCTCTGTGGGCACCTGCACTCACATGCACACACATACAGAGGAGACATACATACTGAACATGAAAAAAAAAATTTTTTTAAGGTGATTCTAGCTTTGGCTGTCCTGGAACTCACTGTACACCAGGCTGGCCACAAACCCACAACAATGGAGTGCTGGGATCAAAGGCATGTGCCACACCACCTCCCAGTTTCTAAATTCCATTCTTAAACGTTTATAGGGATTAGAGTGTTCAAGTTGAGAAAATTCAGGCGTGATGAATTTTCAAGACCACAGATGATGGCCTGTGAGCCAAAATACATCCACTGCTCGTTTTTATAGATAAGAATTTATCAAAATGTACCTGCAGGTGTTCATTTCTATATTCTATGTGGCTCCTTTAGAGTTTTGTATTACATTGTATTTTGTGTACATGGGTCCAGAGCACACGCAAGGTCAAAGAACAACTTTTGGAAGTCAGTTCCCTCCCTCCCACCATGTGGGTCCCAGGAATCAAACTCAGTTAGTTCTTCAGGCACAAGCACATTCACCTGCTGAGCGATCTCAGCAGTCCCAGTAGGAACCGTTTAGAAATGACTGGGACTTTCCTAAGATGATTTTGTTAGTGACATAGTTAGAGGCTAGTTTGCAGTGCAAGATAAGGCGGGGGTGGGGGTGGGGTGGGGTGGTAAGCTACTAGCAGAAATATTCCAAAAAGCTGAAGACGCTGGGGAGTGGTAGCTAGAGAGGACATGTGGGTGCAAGTCACAGAGGCACTTTAATACGCCAGGGCCCTTGAATTCTCAAGCGATTTTTTTTCTTAAAAGTATTGTAGGAATTGGCAGTTTGGGTGGAGTAGAAGATGAGGAACATGAGTTTGTCATAGTTTCTTTGAGGTAAGGGAAAATTAGGAGAAACCATTTAAAAAATGTTGCCTTTATTCCTTGTCCTTTTCAATTGTTTTATTTTTGCTTTTGCATTGTTTAGGTCTCCTGGAGTGTTTTGTGGTGGCCACACCTAAGTAATTCTAGTCCCACAGCAATTATACATGCAAACTGTGATATCCTCCAAAAATGTACAAAATAAGTTACAGGTTGGCAGCCTGAGACTAAGACAGCAAATCACAGCAGTGACTACTAGTTAACACTAGACTCTAATTTTCTATGTGTTTATCATTCAGGTAGTGCAATATGAAAGTTAATCATGCTGATTGACTTAATCTCTCTGTCTTTTCTCTCTCTCTCTCTCTTTCAAGGCAGGGTTTCTCTGTATATCCTGGCCGCCTGCCTCTACCTCCACCTCCAGAGTTCTACCACCTCCTGGTTTAACTTAATCTCTTAACTAATATAAAATTACCAATTAAAAAAAAATCTGTTCTACTAGCTGGGCAGTGGTGGCGCATGCCTTTAATCTCAGCACTCAGGAGGCAGAAACAGGCGGATTTCTGTGAGTTCAAGGCCAGCCTGGTGGTCTACAGAGTCAGTTCCAGGACAGCCAAGGCTACACAAAGAAACCCTGTCTCAATAAAAAAAAAAAATTCTACTTACGTGCGTATGGTGTGTGTGTGTATGTGTGTGTCTGTGTCTGTGTGTCTGTGTGTGTATGTGTCTGTGTCTGTTGAGACAGGGTCTCACTCTGTAGCCCTAGCTTGACTGAGATTAGATAGATATGTAGACCAGGTTGTCTTGGAACTCACAGAGAATCTCCTGCCTCTGCCTTCCAAACAGGACAATGGGGTTAAAGTTGTGTAACAGCACACTTGCCCCTCTTTCTCTTACGTTTTATATGAAGCTTCTCTTCTTTTAGAAAAATATCTTGGAGTTATTTCATGTGTATGAATGTCTTGCCTACACGTATACATGTATACTACATGTGTGTCTGGTGTACAAGGAAGTCAGAAGGGAATTTCTGAGGACTTAGAACTGCAATTACAGGTGGTCGTGAGCCACCATGTAGGTGCTAAGAATTGAACCCAGGTCTTTTGCAAGAGCAACAAGTGTTCTGAGCTGCTGAGCCGTCTCTCCAGCCCCTTGGTGAGGCTTCTCTTAAGATTTAAAAACTGAAGTTTAACCCTTTGTTGGCCTCAGTTCTGAATGGTGGAATATTTCATCCCCATCTCCAGGATCAGAAAATGGAGCATATAGTTAAATAATAGTAGCTGTTGAGTAATTACTATGTGCTTGTCAGTATGCTGTGGGCTTTAAATATAACCTTCTGGACAGACCAAAGGAGGGGGTGTTATCTCCCATTTTATAGATAAGGGACTAAATGCACAAAAATTTAAGCCATTTTTTCCTGATAACACAGCTTAAGTGACAGACTCTACTTAGACTTAAGTCTTGTTGACTCCTAAGCAGTAGCCTTTAGAATGGAAGGCTTCTCACAAACTGCAGGTATGTGTATGATTGACATATCAAGTCTAGTAAGAAACCATGGCTGCAATGCATCAGATCTGTCAGTCCACGTTACAGGTGTCTGTGTGAGCTCCTGGAGACATTGTGGAGGGGCAGGGACTTAGCTGAAGTATATGAGGGAGGGAGCTGGCAGTGTTAATTACCAGACATTGCTGTTTATGTCTGTGGAACACATACCAGTGAGGCTGGCTGAGGAGGAAAGGTTTGAGGGGAGAGAATGGTGAGGGGCAAGAGAACAAACAGTTACGGATCTCTGTTTTGTTTGGTTTCTTGGTTTTTTCAAGCAGGGTTTCTCTGTGTAGCTTTGGAGCCTATCCTGGACCTCGCTCTGTAGACCAGGCTGGCCTCGAACTCACAGAGACAGTTACAGATCTCTGTTGTGAGAGTGAGTGGTGCTTACTTCTCTATAGCATTGATCAAGGGATTTGTTTGTTTGCATGACAAATTGCTCTTTAAACTTTTTTTTTATCCTGTAGTTTCATATATGTGTACAATGTGTCTTGATCATATCAAACACAAATCTCCCCTCCCATTCCACCCAGACTCCCTTAAGACTTCCTCCACTTACTTTTCTTCTTTTAAATGATCTTCATGTTATTTCTTCATGTCCTGTTCTTCTTTTAAATAACCACTGAGTCCAATTAGTGATGCCTGCATATTCATGGATGGAGGGCCATCAGTGGAGCATGGGGCAATCTACTGGTGGCCACACCCCCAAGAAAAATGACGCCTCCCCAGCAGCCATCAGTCGCCAATAGTTCCTCAGCTAAGGGTGGAGTCTCATGAGCCCCTCTCCTGTTGGTGCTAGAATGTCAACCATGTGGGTCTTGTGCAAGTCTCCACAGCCTCTGTGAGTTCTCGAGAGCAATGGCCACATCGTGTCCAGAAGTCAGCGCTTCACAGCGCTCCTCTCCATGTCTCTGGCTCTCGCCTTCTCTGATCCTCTTCTACAATGTTCTCTGAGCCTTGAAGGGAGTGTGGGATATAAACATCCCTTTTAGGGACATGCACCCAACAGTCACTGATTTCTAGCATTTTGACCACTTATGAGTCTCCTCGCTAACTGCTGCCCATGGCAAATAAGCTTCCCTAACCAAGTTTGGGAGCAGCACTGGTCTACGTGTCCAAGCTAAACATTTAGAGGGCAGTTTGATATGCCCATGTCACAAAACACTCAGAGTTTCCTCGTCCTGGGCCCAGCAATAGGCTTTTGATCAGGTCTACAAGACCATTTTTTAAAGTATTTATTTATGTGTATTTGTGTGTATAAGATGAGTATGAGTTCATGTGTGTCATTTGCATGTGTGAAGGTCAGAGAGCAACTGAGGCAGGGTCCTTATTTTCTGCAGCTGTACTGCATACTCCAGGATAGCCGCCCCTTTAGCTCCCAGAAGATTCTCTTATCTCTGCCTCCCATCTTCCACTGTGTCCAGCTTTTACATGAGTGTTGTTTGTTTTTGCTCTTTGTGAGGGCCAACCACAAATAAACCATACACAGAGGCTTACTCTTTTTTTTTTTTTTTTTTTTCAAGACAGGGTTTCTCTGTGTAGCTTTGCACCTTTCCTGGAACTCACTCTGTAGCCCAGGTTGGCCTCGAACTCATAGATATCCGCCTGCCTCTGCCTCCCGAATGCTGGGATTAAAGGCGTGCGCCACCACCGCCGCTGCCGAGCCGAACCCAGGGCCTTGCACTTGCTAGGCAAGCGCTCTACCACTGAGCTAAATCCCCAACCCCGAGGCTTATTCTTAATTATAAATGTCTGGCCTTAGCTTGGCTTGTTGCTAGCCAGCTTTACTTAGATTATCCTGTCTAGCTTTTGCCTTTGGACTTTTATGTTTCTCTATTTCTGTATACCTTTCATTATTTCTTACTCTGTGGCTTGCTGTGCAGCTGGGTGGCTGGCCCTGATGTCCTCCTCCTTCTCTGGCTCCTTCTTCCTTCCCAGATTTCTACTTCTATATCTTCTGCCTGCAGCCCTGCCTATCCTTTCTCCTGCCTTGATATTGACCGTTCAGTTCTTTATTAGACCATCAAGTGTTTTAGACAGGCAAAGTAACACAGCTTCACAGAGTTAAACAAATGAACATAAACAAAAGTCACACACCTTAAAATAATATTCCCCAACACATGGGGCCCAGGGGTTGAAGGCCTTTTGTTAGCTTCCTTGAACCAGTTTCGATTTTACCCACTGAGCCATCTCTCTGGGCCCAAAGTTGCTCTTTTTCAGCAGCAGCATTGAAACACCTGATTTCAGACCCCTTTATGGCTTTGTCTTGTCTGCTTGGAGGCGGCCAGATGTACTCTTCTTTCTCTGCTGTGCGTTTGGCCAGAAGTCACAGGCATGCAGAGTCATGTTCTTGTCTGTTCATTTTCCTTCTTCCATCAGATTTTTCATTAAGTATACTCATAAACATATTCATAAGGAATTCAACATTTGTGGTGTATAATAGTTAAGAATGCATGGGAAAAAATAAAACAAAGTTCAGATTTAACTTTCAAAGGTTTGTGTAGGATAGAGGAAAACCACACTTTTTAATGAAATCATCTTTGTGTCAAGGAAAAAAAATGACTATTTTTAAAAGGTGAAAAAAAAAATCTCTAAAAATTTAAGATATCTCTTAGAAAAATCTGTGGAACATATTCTGAATTTGACCCACTCTCAGTTGAATTATGTAACCGGACTTCAATTTCAAAAAGCATACAAAGGCTTGTAGGAAGACTTAGTTTATTTAAGAGGTAACCAGATGGTACCACGGAGAAAGGAACCCTCAAGTCTCAGGTCTACCCCACTCTTGGACACGTTAGCCACAGGCTGAATCATCTAAGGAAATGACTAAGTGGCTGTGAACCAGAGCTGTCTTCCAGTGCGTTGACTTGAGAGCTCGGTGGAGAATCATCTGAGAAATCCTGCTCACTATCAATGGATCCAGAATTCATCTTTGTTTAGAAGTCTTCTAACGCCAGGATTCATCTATTCTCTCAAGAAATTTTAGTAAAAATACAGAGATACTAAAAGTAGTAGATATATGCTTCCTGTTGAAAAAAATGTAGGAATTGAAAGCATAAGCGACAAATCATTGTCTCTGTGTATATATTTAGCTGTAGGTAACCCGTAGTGATTCTTAAGCTGCTTTCCAAACAAGGTTTTTTTTTTTTTTTTTCCTTTTTGAGGTTAGTAACTGATGACTCATTTAACAGGTTAAACCTGCAACACTGGTAGCTACTGATACATCGTATTTCTTTTTGGTACACTGCTGGTATTTTTCCCCCCTGAGCCATAAATTATTTCTTAGGCACTCTAAGCTCACAACTGAAATGAACACAATGTGTGTGTGTGTATGTGTGTGTGTGTGTGTGTGTGTGTGTTCCTGGGAATTGAACCCAGGGCTTCCTGCTCACTAGGCAAGCATTTTACCATTGAGTATATGCCTAGCATTAAAAAAACCCTGAAATCCGACAGATGATCAGGCCTGTGAGTAAAGGTGGGCACACAGCTGTGCATCTCAAGCTAAACGCTGGTGCGGTTACATGAGAAAGCTTCAACCTTTTGTGACCGGGATGTATTCTTTTCGACAGTCTTGCTGTGCAGCCCTTTTTGGTATGGTAAGAACTGTGTAGCCCAGGGTAACCTTGAACTCAGGGCAATCCCCCTGCTTTAGGTGTTCACCCTCCACCCCCAAAGCATGAAAAGAATCGTGATGGTGTTATTTCTTCAAACCGCACAAAATGAATAGCCAGTAGTTCTTTGACTAAAAGGAAGGAGTGTCAGGGGGGAGCCTGAAAGGCCCCCGGGAGGTTTAAATGCTTTTGTGTGGTCATCTGAGTCACTGCACAGCGTGGAGTTTCTGTGGGAAGGTTCCTGCCAACATCATTTTCCTGGGGAAAGAGCGGCTGCGTCAGGAGACAGCGCCCAAACAAGCTCTCCGACGTCACCGCCAGCTTTAGATGCGAGCTTTCCCTCTATTATCTCCGGAGTAACAGAGATAGGAATGCTCCTTCTTTTGATCTTACAACCTTCCAAGAATGAATATTCACCAAGTCACAAATAGCTGGATAAACTCTGCGGGCCACTTAATAAGAGCATAGATCTTCCAAAGGGTGGAGGCTGGGGAGAGTGCAGGCAGTCTAACTACAAAAAATGTTTGAACGAGTGTGAGTGCTTTGCCTGCACATATATGTCTGGGCACTGTGTGCATGCCTGCAGAAGTCAGAAGGGGGCTTCTGACCCCGGGACACTGGCATTACAGATGGCTGTGAGCCACCATATGGGAACCGAATGTGGGCCCTCTGCGGGATCTTAACCACTGAGCCACCTCTCCAGCTTCTCTAGTGTGTGAATGGGAAGACTGATCTCAGGATCTCAGGCTTGCCCAGCAAGGAACACCTGAGTCATCTCATAGCTATCCTGTTGAACATATATTATTTTCCTGCATTTTAATGACTGGTTAGAGTCACATTGCTTACTGTAGAAGGTGAAAGACCTACTTTTTAAACTTTATTTTTTATTAGTATATGTTGATTATACAGACTAATGAATTTCATTATTGCATGGCATTTGAATGGCATCTCATAAACGGCATTATTGCATGGCATTATGAACGGCATGTCAAACATACGTATAATGTTCTTTTATGATATTCACCTCCAATGCCCTCTCTTGTTCCCTTCCTCCTTCTGCTGACCCTTGTCCTCTTCCACTTCCAAATCTTTATTTATTTGATGACCCGGTGGGTTTCCTTAGGGTTGCTTCCTGACTCCTGGGCGAGGGAGTATTTATAGGAGCATGGGCGTCCTACAGAGGCTCCATCGCTGAAGAAAATGTCTCCTCTTCCTCGGGGACCATTTAGTGCCTATAGACGGGCAGCTAAAGGTGGTACCTTGTGAGCCCCTCCCCCAGCTAACTTTATGTAGCCTTAGGTCCTGGGTCGGGGCTTAAGTCCCCCACCTCCCTGACAGCATGCTGATAGATCTAGTCTTGCACAGGTCAAGAATGCAATGGAGATGTCGTGTTCAGGGGACATCATCTTACTCTGCTTCACTTCTTCCTCTGGCTCTCACATTCTAGCCACCCCATCTTCCATGTTCTGTGTTCCCTGAGCCTTGGGGAGGATGATGCAGACTTTCCACTTACGGCTGAGTTTTCCATAAGTCTGAGTCTTTGAAGCTGACTGCTCCCCACTGCAAAAAGGAGCTTCTCTGACCAAAGTTGATGGTAGCACTGTTCTATGGGTGTAAACTCAACTATTTAGTCAGCACTTTGATGGACACATTCAGTCCATTGGCAAATACTAGCCGTAGCTTCCCCCACTAGGTCTAGGGCCTTCCCAGCTGCAGATGCTCAATATTTCTTAGGATGGTCTTGAACGCATAATGAAGTGATCCTCTTGCCTGAGCCTCCCTACTACTGGGAACTGTCAGCAAGCGCCATCATGGCCAGCACGATCTTTTTAAAAATCCCTGCAGATCTTGGATGAATTCTAGTGTGTTTGAGAAACTTTTTGGAAGAAAGAATTACTATTGTTGCATTTAATAATTGGTAATCATAATATAGTAGATATTCTTGACCATTAAATCTTTTTATTCATTCTTATTTATTTATTTATTTATTTATGTTGAGACAGGGTCTTGCTATGTATAAGCTGGCCTGGAACTTTTTGCTTGTTTGTTGTTACTGTTGTTTTTGAGACAGGGTCTGGTAGAGTCCAAGCTGGTCTTTAAAACTATTTATTTATTTTTATTTTTTTATTTTTTTTAAGACAGGGTCTCTCTGTGTAGCCCTGGCTGTCCTGGAACTCACTTTGTAGATAAGGCTGACCTCAAGAACTCAAAGAGATCCTTTTGCCTCTGCCTCCCAAGTGCTGGGGTTGAAGGCATGCACCACACTGCTGCCTGGCTATATTTACTTATTTTAAAAATGTTTGTGTAAAGACAAGGGCTCCTGTAGCCCAAGCTGACCTCAAATTCACTAATATCTGAGGGTGACATTGATTTTCTGGTCCTCTGGCCTCTATCTTTGAGTGCTGGGAGTATGAATCTTTGCTATACACACCCAATTTATGCAGTGCTAGACATGCGTTCTAGGTAAGTACTCTCCCATCTACATCCAGAGCTCTTAAAAGATTTAATTTATTTATACTTATTATTCTTTTTTTTTTTTTTTTTTGATGCTATGTAGCCTTTGCTGGCTTGGAACTCACAGATGTCCACCTGCCTCTACATCCCGAATGCTGGGATTAAAGACATGCACCACCAAAAAATAATTATTTATTTTTAACAACAACAACAACAGCAACAACAGATTTAGCCAGATGTGGTGACAAATGCCTTTACTCCCAGCACTCTTGAGACAGACACATATCTCTGAGTTTGGGGCCATCCTGGTCTACATAGTGAGACTCTGTCTCAAAATCACAACACAATGGGGTTGGGGATTTAGCTCAACTAAAGAGCGCTTGCCTAGCAAGTGCAAGGCCCTGGGTTCGGTCCTCAGCTCTGAAAAAAACAAACAAACAAAAACACAACACAAAACAAAAATCAGATTTACTTAGTTTTATTTTTATGTGTCTGCACGCTTTGCTTGCACGTATGATGAGTATCACATGCATGCCTGGTGCCTGTTCCTCTGGCACCAGAGTTTCAGGTGATAGCCACCTCATGAGTGCTGAGAACTGAAGCAGCACCCTCCCTTTCCAGAACAGCGATGTTCTTAACCACCATTCATCTCTTCAGCCACAAGATTTCTTTCTAAAGAGCCAAATTAGAAACCACACGTCCATTCAGAGAGAATGGGAGCTTTTGATTTCCTGGTCTGTCTTTAGAAAGTATTCTATCTCTTGAAATTGTCTCCAAAGATTTTGGTATCCTTTAACATAACCTGATACAATAGGTAAATATGCAACTAGCCTCTCATTAAAGCCTCAGTTCACAGATAATCTTTCATCAGAGCTCCAATTCAGGAATTATGGTCATTCAACAAGGACAACCACCACCCTAATCCTGTAGGAGCTTGTAGAATATCAGGAGGAGTATAAATAGAGTGCCGTGAGCATCTACAGAGAGTGGGTGGTTCAGTTCTAGTGGTGATGGCATTGGGAGTGAGGGCGAGTGTGACCTTGAAGAGGGTGAACACTTAGTGTGAATTTATTATTAATCACTCATGTAGGTACTGTGTGTCTTCTTAAATTTTTTTTTGTTTCTTTGTTTTGAGACAGGGGCTATCAACTATTCTCATTATGTCGCCCTGTATGGTCTGGAACTCACCATGTAGACCAGGTTGGCTTTGAACTCACAGGAATCCACTTGCCTTTGCCTCCTGAGGTCTGGGATAAAAGGTGCACATCATCAAGCCCAAAATGTTTTTTTCTTTATTATTGCGAGAACTGCTTGAAGTACCTGAAATTAACAGTAGCTCTAGAGCCTGACTTCAGTCCTGGAACATGGCAGCACCCAATACCAAGAGACTTTGGGTGACCATTGCATCCTGGGTTCAGTCCTGGAACATGGCAGCACCCAATACCAAGAGACTTTGGGTGACAGTTGCATCCTGACTTCAGTCCTGGAACATGGCAGCACTTAAATTCAACAGTCTCCTGTTATTTTAGAATTTACCACAGGGAATAAAATCAGCAAAATCAAGCAAAGTAGAACAGTGCTGATGCTTCTAAGTGCTCAATAAACGTTAATCTTTGTTTTTGGAACCCTCTCATTTAGTCAGGCTAAATAACTTGCATTATCATCCCACACATAAGAAGTACTTAATCTGGATCGTAAAACGCTGCAGCCAGTTTGGACAAAAAGGTTGGCATTTCCTTGGAATGGTATCACAGAGTTACCGTATGATCTGGTAATTAAGTCCACCCACTGGCTGGGATGGGATTTAGCAGCCACGCAGCTATCAGAAGGTGGGGTTACGGGGCCTTAGAGGTTGCTTAACTAGCAGGAGAGGGTTACCTGCCCACATCAGGACAGCAGGTTCCACTGTGGCCCATTCTCATAAGTTGCTCATTCGTTGTTTTTTTCTCCCCAGAGAGAACGCACATAGTAAACTAACCGAAAATGTAGAATTTAGCACCGCATCTTTTCTAGTTTTAACAAAGGAGAATAAAATGCTTATAACAATCTAAGCATATTGCTGTTGAAGAATTGAAACCTTTTTTGGTGCTTTTTGGATTTTGAAACTTTTTTTGTGTGATATATATATATATATATATATATGTGTATATATATATATGTATGTATATGTGTGTGTGTGTGTGTGTGTGTGTGTGTGTGTGTGTGTGTGTATCTGGCTTGCCTGGTACTATGTAGCTAGGCTGGCCTTGGATTCTTGGTTGGGATTACAGGTGTGTGCCACCATATCCACCTAGAAACTTTCTTCAGCAGAAGTTAAGTGCTGGCCTGTTGCCGCCCTCCATAGAATAGTACGAGAGAGGAGCTGCTATGGAGGAGCCCCGCCCTTCCCGGTGGGGAACAGTGTTAAGTATTGGAAAGCGAGGGTGGGGTTTAGATCGGTCGTAACAACAGGGCCGTGCAGAAGGGTTTGGAAAAGGGAAATGAGATGCGAAGAAGGGCGTGAGAACTACTCTGTTTAGCAATCTGAGTTGTAAGGAGATGCTCAGGGAGACAAGGAGACCACGGGCAGCTGTGACCACGCAGCTGTGAAATACCAAAGAATGTGGCTAAGGCATGGCTAATTCCAGCCTCAGCTAGCTTGACCTACAATACAACTAGATTCGTTCATATTTGAGATGGCAGTATGACGTTGAGTGGAATATCCTGGTATGTAGATGATGCTAGAAGACATCGTGTTTTAAGGGTTGAATTTTGGAGAAAAATGTGAATTTCCAGACAAAATTATGTACTTTTCATTTTATGCTTCCTGAGCAATTTTATTTCCTTACAGCATGAGAGCTATCTCACTGATGACATTAGTGACCATATTCACTCCTAAACTCTGTACTTCATATTCTGGTACTCAACAGGCACCTACCCTTTGGTTACCTCAGTGATGGGATGGGATTAGTTGCCATATTTATCCCTAAATTCTATACTTTATATTCTGGTATTCAACCGGCATCTACCCTTTGATTATCTCAGTGAGCTTTTTTTTCCTCCCTTGAGAAGGGAGTCTGGCTCTTAGCCCAGAATGGCCTTGAATTTTCAATTCTTGTGCCTTAGCTTCTCAGGAGCTGGGTTTTCAGGCATGACTCAGTGGATGCTTCTAATTCAGTGTTTCTAGGAGACAGTTTTCATCCTTTTCCTGGCCTTGTCCTTCGCAGTTTTATTTTCTTTTTGAGACAGCCTGTATAGCCCTAGAACCTGCAGCAATCCTCCTGGCTCAGCCTCCTGTACCAACACACCGCATTTTGTTTCATAATCCTCATCATATTGGTAGCACCAGTGTCCTGGCTGATACAACGGATCCTTTGACCTGCCTTGGACCCCTCTCCTTGTCCTCTAACTCCCTTTGTTCATTGGGCTGATCAGGTCTGTTATTTAGCCCCCCCCCAACTCTCATCTAACTTTTGTGTGTGGATGTCTGTAATTATTTCACTTACTGCTGAAAATCAACAACAAAATACGGCATCAGGTTCTTCATGCTGGCTTCGTCAGACTGAACAGTAGATGATTAACATAGCGACTACACTCTGCAGCTGAAGTTAACACAGTAGTGACGAAGAATGTATTGAAATCGTCTGTTCTGAAAAAACGTCAGACAAAGCTGGACTTGGCAGTACAGGCCTGTAATCCCAGCTATGCAGAAGGCTGAGACAGGAGGATCACAAGTTCAAGGCTGCCTGGGTCACGGAGTGAGTTCAGAGCCAGCCTTGACAATTAAATGAGACTGTATCTGAAAGGAAAAAAAAAAAAAAAAAAAGTAAAAATTGTGCTGGAGATACAGTTCAGTGATAAAGGGCTTGCCTAAGTGCCCCGGGTTCAATCTTCCAAAACTAATCGATAAAGAAAATTAGGAAAAAGAATTTAAATAATTTTTCAAACCCACACACCTATAAATACTATCATATTTAAAATAGTTAAGGTTGAGCTGAGTGTGTGATGTAGACCTATAATCTCAGGGTTTGAGAGGCAGAGGCAGTGGGATCTATGTGTTCAAGGCCATCCTGGTTTACATAGTGAATTCCAGGCTAGGTAGGGTTAGAGCAAGACCCATCTTTTTGGTTTTGTTTGTTTTTTGAGACAATGTTTCTCTGTGTAGCCCTGGCTGTCCTGGAACTCGCTCTGTAGACCAGGCTGGCCTCAAACTTAAAGATCCACCTGCCTCTGCCTTGGGAGTACTGGGACTAAAAGTGTGAGCCACTACTGCCCAGAACAAGACCCTATCTTGAAAAACAAATATAAATAAATGAATACAATCTCCAAAGCTGGTATGATGGATTTGTAGATTATGCCTATGGTCCCAGCACTCAGGAGGCTGAGGCAGATCTTGAGTTCTGGGCTAGCCTAGATATAGCATGAGATAGTGTCTCAAAAATGAAACAAATGAAAATACTTTAAAAATTAGCTGGGAAGTGGTGGCGCAAGCCTTTAATCCCAGCACTCAGGAGGCAGAACCAGGCAGATCTCTGTGAGTGTGAGGCCAGCCTGGTCTACAGGGCGAGATCCAGGACAGCTCCAAAACTACACAGAGAAACCTTGTCTCACCAAAAACCAAAAACCAAAAAACTTTAAAATAAAAAAAAATTATGTGTATTAGTATATGGTTGTGTGTATGTGTACATGTGTGTACATATGTGTACAAGCGTGTACAAGCTATAGTCCCAATTCCCATTAAAATTTTCTCGAGGTTTTTTTTAATGGATACAGGTGTTTTGCCTACATGTATATATATGCAGTATCTGTGGAGTATAACCAAAGGTGTTGGATCCTTGGGATCTGAAATTATAGCAGGTTATAAACTGCCGTGTGGGTGTTGGGAATTGAACTGGTGTCCTCTGGAAGAGCAGCCAGTGCCAAAATGTTTTTGTAGTGAAGTACAAATTGATTTTAATTGGATGAGAAGACAGAGGGAAAATGCCTGAATTAGGGTTCTTTGGAGACTTTCATTCCTAGGCTTTTACCAAATCGGCACAGTTTGGGAATCCAGGGCACGTTGGGGGGATGTCATTGTGCATGCTCACCGTGGGTCTGCCCATCTTCAGCTCCGAGAGAGTGAAAGTTGGATGTGGTGTTCAGTCTCCTCTTATGCTGGCCACGGAAATGACACAAGTTCTAATCAGAAGGAGGAACCTGGGGACGCTGCCATAAGGAGCAATCCTCCCACTTCTCAATAAAAGCTTGCTCGCCCTTGAAAACGGCAGAGCAAAAGCCTCACGACAAACACACTCCAAATGTGCATTTCCAATTGCGTTTGACCCTGTGTTTTTATTCCATTCCGTGTAATAGGAAAAGAAAATCCTTGACTTTCTGTACGTGGCTTTAATGCAGATGAACTAAAATCTGCTTACTGTACAACTGGTTTTATGCTCCTCTGCCCATTCCACCTGCTCCCTGGGTGATGAGCAACTTTCTTACATTCTGTTGCTTGTTTCAGTTTTCACTTCCCACTGGCCTTGGCTCATGGGATGCTATAACCTCCATTCCACTTGGGTCTGTGCCGTCTGTTTGGTTATTTCCTAATCCAGTTTTCCAAGTGGTAGCCTCTCCAGCCGCTTCTTCCTGCACTGACCTGCCTTACTGCAGACTTCTTTCTTTCTTTGACCAACCCACAAGACCCAGCGGGTCCTGGGCTTGAGGTAGCCTAAGGTCACCCTCCTGGTTTTGTTTTGTTTTTTTTTCCTTCTCTTAAAATTTTTTATGTCTTGAATTTTCTTCTTTGAATTTGCTTTCTCTGATCTTATATTAAAGCTGGGAAATCATAAAAATGAGTCATGATTCTCATGAAGAATTATGAAAATGCAAAAACAATGGAAAATTGTTGTTGGTTGTTTTTTATTCTTGAGCTCTTAGCTCTGTGGGGGGGGGCAACCCAGCTCTCAAATAAATCACACATGGAGGCTTATTCTTCTTTATAAATGCTTGGCCTTAGCTTGGCTTGTTTCTTGCCAGCTTTTCTTAACTTTAAATTATCCCCATCTCCCTTTTGCCCCTGGGCTTTTTCTATTTCTGTATATCTCACTTTCATTCTTACTCCGTGGCTGGCTGTGTAGCTGTGTGGCTGGGTGGTTGGGTGGCTGGGTGGCTGAGTGGCTGGCCGGCTGGCCGGCTGGCCGGCTGGCCCCAAGCATCCTCCTCTCCTGTTCTTTTGTTCCTTCTTTTCCTCCCAGATTTATTTCTATTTATTCTGCCAGCCCCACCTATCCTTTCTCCTGTCTCGCTATTGGCCGTTCAGCTCTTTATTAGATCATCAGGTGTTTTAGACAGGCACAATAACACAGCTTCACAGAGTTAAACAAATGCAACATAAAAGAATGCCACACATCTTTGTATCATTAAATGTTCTACAGCATAAACAAATTAATGCATCTTAAAATATATTCTACAGGGCAGTGGTGGTGCACACCTTTAATCCCAGCACTCAGGAGGCAGAGCCAGGCAGATCTCTGTGAGTTTGAGGCCAGCCTGGTCTACAGAGCAAGATCCAGGACAGGCACCAAAACTACACTGAGAAACTGTCTCAAAAAAATCATATATATATATATATATATATATATATATATATATATATATATCAACAGAAAATATTGTTATTATTTACATTTTTTTCTTAGCATGAAGATGTATTTCATTGCATTACAAGCCCTATAAACATGATTTTGAGTAATATTGTTTGTTTGATCTTTAAGTTTACAATGCTATTTTTTTAAATTTTTGGGTTTTTTTTTTTGCTATTAGTTTTTGTTACAAAGAAAAAAATAAGGAATGTTGACCCAGTACCAAATTGTTTTCCAAAACCATTTAATCAGTTTATTTCCTGAATGTTGTCACAGCAGCGCCAATCTGTTTGCATATTTCTAGTATTGTGTTTTGGGCTATTTTTTCCCCCAAGATTTGAGTCAAGGTCTTATCCTGTAGCCCAAGCTGGCCTTGAACTCTGGGACAGACATGTGGGCTGGTTAAATACTACTGCAATTTTTTCTTTCCTTAGTTGACAGAGTTCTTGAAAAACACCCCAATGAACTCTTCTGCTGCACAGCATCAGACCTTACCAGTAAAGAGCATTATGGAACGGGCCTCCTCCAGTCCTCTGTCATTCCAATGAGAGAGAAATCCAGATCTTTTGTGAGTCGTCTTTTCAGTGATACAACAGAGACAGGGGTTGGGGCAAGGTTAGATTCACTTCCCTATCTTGTTCTTAACAAGCCATGAAATTGGATATAATTTTCTGTGCTGTTTGTAGTGCTGGGGACTGAATTCAGGACCTTGCACTTAAACATACATCCTACCATTTAGCTTAAATACAGGTTTTTAGGATAAATTGCCAGACTGGAAAATTTTATAGTGGCCCCCCCTTTTTTTTCTCTCTTTAATTTCCAGGGATAGTTTATCAGTTAGGATATTTAACTGCAAATAAAAAAGTTACTCAACTAACACTTGTGTAAACCCAACTTACACAAGAAATATGAGATACTTGTTATATAATGTCACATAATAACTAATCCCCAAAACTTAAAGAATGGAACAATGATAATTCATTCTCTCCCATGTTCTTTGTAGTTAAACAATTCCAGGCCCTTGGCTAGGCAAGCCTATGTCAGGATGTCTGGTGAGGTTGCTGGCAGCTGCTGGAGCTGTGATCATCTGAGGGCTTGAAGGGCTGAAGGACATGAGCCACCGCGGCTCAGATGGATGCTTGGCAAGCAGACAGCAGCTTTTGGCAGGCAGCCTCAGTTTCTCTCCACAGGGGCCTCTTCACGGGGCTGCTCGACTGTCCTCCCAGGATGGCAGCTCACTTTCCCCCACAGAACAATCCAAGCAGAAGCTGAGGCCAGCTTCCGTGCATGGGGGCTCCGGCCTATAATCCTGCCACTTGGGAGGCTGAGGCAGGAGAATTGCTGTAAGTTAAAGGGCAGCCTGTGTGACATGAGAACCTGCCTCCTAAAGCCAAAAAAAAAGATCCACCTTTACCTCTGTGCCATTCCATGATCACATAGGCCAGGCCTGATTCACCGCTGGAAATGACTGCATAAGGTGTGAAGAGCGGCAGTTTATGTCCCTCAGACCCTCTCAGATGCTGCCTATGATGGTAGGAAACCTTAGCTGGCGGGGAGATTCAGGTCCAAGTCATTCTGGGCCTAGACTTTCTCGTGGCTCTGCCGTCATCATGGTGGTAGCCAGTGTTCTCTTGCTGTGAAAAGACACCATGACCATGGCAACTCTTAAAAAGGAAAACATTTTATTGGGGCTGGTTTACCGTTTGGAGGTTTCGCCCACTGTCATCATGGCAGGAAGCATGGCGGCACTCAGGCAGATGTGGTGCTAGAGAGGTAGCTTTAGAGTTCTACATCCAGAGCCACAGGCAGCAGAAAAAGAAAGAGAGAGCAACTGGGCCTGGTGTAGGCTTAAAAACCCCAAAGCCCACCCCCAGTGACACACCTCCTCCAACAAGGCCACGCCTCCTCCAACAAGGCCACGCCTCCTCCAACAAGGCCACGCCTCCTCCAACAAGGCCACGCCTCCTCCAACAAGGCCACGCCTCCTCCAACAAGGCCACGCCTCCTCCAACAAGGCCACGCCTCCTCCAAGGCCACACCTCCTAATCCCTGTCAAGTAGTGCCACTCCCTGATGACCGAGCATTCAAATCTATGAGCCTATGGGGTCATTCCTATTCAAACCACCACACACATGGAACGCCTTTGTTCAGTGTGTGCAATATGGCCCTAGAACGTTCAGTGGTTGCTTTTAGGGATAAGGATAGTAGGTAGGGAAAGGCAATAAGAGGTACTAATATATCCACTGTGCCCCATAAGCCAAAAAGGTACCTACCATATGACCTCTGGAAGCTGTCAAAGCATCTAGGAAATCGAGACACTAACTTTGATACCTTCTTCAGCAGAGGCCAGGAACGGAAATGGTCTTGGCAATGTATATGGTGATATTTTATTTGTATTCAAATGTTATTTGTATGTTAATAAATAAAGTTGCCTGGAGGTCAGAGCTATTAGCAAGCCATAGGAAAGCAGGGCAGTAGTGGCGTACAATTGTAATCCCAGCACTTGGTAGGCAGAGCTAGGTAAGTCTCTGTGTGTTCAGGGATACAGCCAGTATTGGATACACATGCCTTTAATCTCAATACCAACCATAGAAAACCTGGAGGTCTATAAAGACAGGCCATGACGAGGCAGTCATGTGGTTGGGTTTACAACCAATGAAAAGGCAGAACAGAAACACTATAAAAAGACACACAGGAAGTGGTTCTGGTTAGGAGAGGTAGGACCACTGCAGGAGGAAGGGTAAGGTTTTAGCTCTTAGCTCTGACCTCTTGGCTTTCTTCTTTGCATTGGTTCTGTGTTTCTTATTTAATAAGACGGTTGGTTACATCTACAAATGTAGGCTTGTCAATTGGTACTCAGCATGTGCTACAGTGAGCTCTTGCCATCCTTGTGAGAAGGTCATACTACAATATTTGATATTGAATGGGTGCCCATGGCATATCATACATTCTCTTTTTTTTTTTCCGAGACAGGGCTTTTCTGTATAGTTTTGGTGCCTGTCCTGGACCTTGCTCTGAAGACCAGGCTGGCCTTGAACTCACAGAGATCCACTTGGCTCTGCCTCCCAAGTACTGGGCTCAAAGGCATGTGCCACCACTGCCTGGCATATCATACATTCTTGTAAGCAATTGAGGAAGTCTGAAATATTTTTAAAGATTTATTTATTATTATGTATAGAGAAGAGGGCTCCAGATCTCATTACAGATGGTTGTGAGCCACCATGTGGGTGCTGGGAATTGAACTCAGGACCTCTGGAAGAGCTGTCAGTACTCTAAACCTTTGAGCCATCTCTCCAGCCCCTGAAATATTTTTAAAAGACAGACAATGAAGGGCCCATTTTGAAGGACCCAAACCATAACTGGATATGTGAAACAATGGTGTTTACTAAAGGCATTATGTTTAGTCGTGTGGTATAATACACATATGGTGTTCTACATTTGTTTTAGTGGTTTTAAAAAAAAGTCATAAATTCTTGTTGTTGTTTTTCAAAAAAAGGTTTCTCAGTGTAACAGCCCTGGCTGTCCTAGAACTCACTCTATAGCCCAGGCTGGCCTCGAGCTCACAGAGGATTAAAGGCACGCTTCACCACCACCCAGCTATAAAAAGCCATAAATTCTGTTTTCATTTTCAAGGCAGAATCTTGTTATGTAGCCCAAGCTGGCCTTGACCCCATGGTCCCCTTGCCTCATTTTCCAAGGATGAGGACCATAGGTTGGTACCACCATTCCCTGCTATGAATTCTGTTTTCTATGTAAATGGGCACACCAGGCCTTAGACATGCTGGGCAAGTCCTCTACCACTGAGCTGCATTCCCAGCCTCTACCAGCAACTGCCTAGTCCATATTTGCTGCTGATTGAATTATAGGCATTGAAATTGCCCTTGAGGATTCATAATCTAGTCATGGAGGAAGTGATTATATTCACAAAAGGTCATTTGTGGGAAAAAAAGTAAAAGAAAAGAAACATTACAAAAATTTAATTTTGGAAAAAGATGGAAGATAATACATTTCAAGACATTAATGAATTTGATAATTTAACATCAATTCTTAGGATTATAAAGATCAACTCTGGGGCAGGGGAGATGGATCAGTGGGCAAAGTGTAACCATGTAACTATGTAACCATGAAGACCTGAGTTCAAATCCCAAGAACCCACAGAAAGCTAGGTCAGCAGTGTGCGTCTGTAATCCCAGGGCTCCTACGGCATGTGTGTAGCCTGGTGTGTACGGAACAGCAAGAGGACCTGCCTCAAACCTGGTGGAAGGTGAGGACCAACACCCAAGGTGATCCTCTGACCTCCACAGACATACCATGGTACATGTGTGCACACACACAACACACACGACACACACATACCACACTACACACACATCTACATACACCACACACACACCCCACACATATACACACATACACACAATGCACTCACACACCAAATATCACACATACATACCACACACACACACACACTCATAAACTCACACACACACACACACACCACATATATACACATACACTCACACCCCATACACCACACATACATACCACACACACACACACACACACACACACTCATATATTCACACACACCACACATACACATACACATACACCACACACACAAATCACTACATGCATACATACACATATACATACCACACATACACACACACCACCATCACCACCACCACACTCTACAAGGCTCGGCTCTGATATGGCAGAGGTCATCAAGCAGAGAAAGGAACTGGACAAGCTGGCCTGCATGGTCTCTGTCCTGCTCTCAGAGATGTCTTATTTCTGTCCTGTTGCTCCGGAGTCACCCCCCACTCCCCAAACAACTTTGGATTGTGTAGAAGGTGTTACATTTTAAAAAGTAATTTGATACAGAACTGCTAAGAGTATGGGCTACAATGTCTTTGATATGAGAACCAACAAAGGAGACCCTGGTAAGGCATAGGGATGTGATACAGCCGTATTTTCACCTAAATGACAGCGTGTGTCCCACCACCAGTCACATTCCTTTGTTTGGGCCTCGAAGGTGGTCTGAGCCGAACGAAGTGACCACCCTCCTGAGTTATGAAGCATCCGCTGCCAGTGTTTATGTCTACACCAATACCTGCCTTTATGATTCTTACAGACCCTGCTCCTTCTGCACTCATTTTTGTGATTGCTCACATTCTGTAAATGTTTTGTCTTTCACTGACATTTTTTTTAGAATGGAGAATATTTTAATGAAAAAATAAAACTGCTCACATGCTCACCAAAATAACTAAAACTAAAAAAAAAAAAAAAAAAAAAAAAAAAAAAGATATGTACAGTTCCACATAGTGGTGAACATGGTAGAGCCCAGAACCTACAGACCCAGAGGCAGGACTGTAAAATACTCTGACTGTGGGGAAAACGTCTGGTGGTTTCTTATAAAATGAAGCATACACTTTTATAAGTCTAGAAAATGATTATTGGAAGCCACATTCTTGGTTTTGATTTAGTGAATTTATTGGAAGCCACATTCTTGGTTTTGATTTAGTGAATGTATTAAGCATATAGCAAGCAAAATTAAAAGAACAGTGAGTAGCAGATATTAGCTGCAGATAGATATCAAAACATCAGCTAATCAGGGCTCAAAGCATCCTTCAGACATTTGGAACGGTCCAATTGAGACAGCAAGCAAAGGTTAACATCATCAAGCTGGTGTCATACAAACAGGCAGCAGAGACTGGCTGGGAAAGCTGGGGTACTCAGCTAACCATTTTTTTAAAAAATAAAAAGTGCAAAAGGTATATATATATATTTATGTATATGAGGGTTTTGCCTGCATGTATTTATGTGCACCATATGCATGCCTGGTGCCTTCGAGGCCAGAAGAGGGTGTCAGATCTCTTAGAATTGGAGTTGCAGATGGTTTGAACTGCCACATGGGTGCTGGGAATTGAACCTGGGTCCTCTGGAAGAGCAGCCAGTGCTCTTAACTGTTAAGCCATCTCTCCAGCCCTCAGCTAAAGTTCTTGATTGGGAGTTCTAGGCATAGGATCTTCTTTTCTTCATCCTTCCAAAGATGGGTTTCTAGGCTTCTCAGCCCATCACAGGCATTTTTATATTATGGAATAAGCAGTAGCAACATCTGTGAGAAACAGTTTACTGTGGTGGTGCATACCCAGCACTTGGGAAACACAATGTTTTCACTCTTGGGCTGTTTTGCTGTTCTCTTTGCTCCAGGTCAGTTAGGAGGAACAGCTTGCCCCAGGAAAAGATGCCTTGGAGAACAGTTTGGAGAGAACACTTGCAATAAACAAGTTGGGGTATGGGATGGAGGGCCCGCCTCACTCCTACGGTCTGCTTTCAACAAGTTCAAGTTCACCAGTAGAATGTACGTTACCACACGTGACACAGAAAAATGGAACCTGTTAACAAAGACACCTCTACAAACATGCTTCACAGAAGCCCCAATCTGAAAATAACCTATGTATCCATCAATAAAGAACTGATAAACACACTGTGATCTTTTTTTTTTTTTTTTTTTTCAGCAGCCCACACCATCAATAAAAAGTAACATATCACTGTCATGGAAAACAACATGGATACTTTGAAGAATAATTTAACCAAGGAAGTGTTACACAAGAGTACATCTTTTATGTTTACATCTATATGAAATCCCACAATAAGGAAAACCAATTTATGGTGAAATATCAGAGGGTAACAGCATGTGTTGAAGGCATGAAAGTGTGGATTAACTACGAATGAGCAGAGGGAACTTTGGAGGGAAAGATGATGTTCTATATTTTGATAGGGGTTTGCCCTACATGAGCACATTTGTCAAAAATGCTTAAATTATGTATATCATGGTATGTAAAATTCATATAAGGCTATAAGCAAATATTAAATTCTCCTTCACATACTACTTAGCACCACAAAAGAAAAAAGTCTATTTTATAGATTAACACTGAATTGGCCACATAGTTATTCACTATAAAGTGCTTTTTTGTGTGTTTGCTAGGAATAAAATCCAGAGTTTCACACACATTGGTGAAACACTGTTCCATGGAGCTACATCCCCGGTGACATACTTCCTCTAGCAAGGCCACATCTCTTCCCCAAACAGCCACCAACTGGAGACCAAATATTCAAATTCAAAATATTCAAAATATTTTAGGGGAAACCTCATTCAAACCACCACAGGAGCGGAGACTAGGCCCTGGATGAGTCCTAACACTGAAGATTTTTTTTAAGGGGGTGGTTTAATACTGGTGCATTTTGATATGTTTTGCCTTAGTGACATGTCCATAGAGGGACAGTCTCAAAAGTATTAGTCAGGGGACAAGATGTGGGGCCATGCATGACCTCAGACTCCTCTGTCTCTCTCATAATCTAGAGATAAAGAGCATGTCGTAACAATCGTTCAGAAAGATCAAGGACAGTTATAGTTACGTTAGCAGAATGCCGGAGCCTCTACATCAATAATACTATTGATTCAGCCATCACATTTGACCTCTTTTTACTTAACTAGTTTGAGACTCCGAAGTAGAGCAAGGGTGTGGGAGTAACATCTTCACCCTCCCAGAAGCGCTGTGTTACACCAGGCCCACACTACTTGTTTCCCTAGCCAAGGCTTTGGGATGTGATACACAAACCCTCTCATATCAATGCTGGCGAGCAGAAAAGTCCACCAGTGAGGTTGCCGAGGTGCCTATTGCCTGGGTCTGAAAGGAAGTAGAGGGTGGAGAAGGGAAGCTGATCCTGTGTAAGACACTTTCCTGTTATGGGATATTCGTACACGGTGTGAAGATGTGTTTGCTGTGATTGGTGTAATAAAAAGCCGAATGGCAAATCGCTTAGCAGGAGGTATAGGTGGGATTTCCGGGAAGAGAAAGGAAGAGGAGGAAGAATCAAGGTGCTCAGGAGACACCAAGAGACCTAGAGAGGAAATAGGAAGTCCAAGGTGAAAGAGAGGTAATGCCATGTGACAGAATTAGCATAAATGGGTTAATTTCAGTTGTAAGAGTGAGTTGAAACAAGCCTAAGCTAGAGGCCAAGCTTTCATAATAATAAGTCACCATGTCATTATTTGGGGCTGGTGGCAGAAAGAAAAGTCTGACTACACTTTTCCCCAGATCAAACCAAAGCTACATTTATGGCTACTTCCAAGAAGAAAAGTAGCTACAAGAATCATATGCTTCAAAGCAAGCAACCAACAAAGACCCTGGGGTGACAGAGACGTGATACATAAGAAAGCAGTGAGAAAGTTGTAGAGGATGCTTCATTTGATTTGAAAAAAAAAAAAAAAAACCAACCAATATTTGTTTTTTTACAAATAAACATTTGCATTCTTCACTACTGGTCTATGCTGTGGTTTAGTTCTCTCTGTCTGTCTGTCTGTCTTTCTCTCCTTCCTTTTGTCCCATTACCCTTCTTTTGAGAGCCAGGCACTGACCCAGGAGTCGGGAAGGCAGCAGTGCCATTCTATGTCTCTAAACTGTGCAGTCTAGATGGATGCCAAGAATAAGCCAATGAGTTTGGAGGAGCGAGCTATTTCCATTGTCTGGCAGAGGAGGGGACGTCTACACTGAGCCCACAACGTGGGGAAGTCAGGCTTGGAGAGAGCTGACAGGAAATGCTTAATGAGGTCCTGAGACCTGTAAGCACTATGAAGCAATGCAGAAACAGCATGTCCTCTTTCTCAGGAGTCTAGGTTCAAGGTTGGGAAAGAGGCCATTTTCATCACATTAAGGAAGTATCAATTTGTTAATATTTTAGCGAGAGTTTTTTTCTTCAAGAAGTGATACTGGGCCAGGCAGTGGTGGCGCACGCCTTTAGTCCCAGCACTCGGGAGGCAGAGCCAGGAGGATCTCTGTGAGTTCGAGGCCAGCCTGGTGTATAGAGCGAGATCCAGGACAGGCACCAAAACTACATAGAGAACCCTGTCTTGAAAAAGCAATATATATATATATACTGGTGCCTGTGAGATGGCTCAATGGGAATAGACATTTGCGGCCTCCCAATCTTAGGAGCCTATGTGGTAGAAGGAGAGACCTGACTCCTAAAAGTTGTCCTCTGACTTCCACATGTGTGCTGTGGTGCTTGCATGCATGGACACACACCAATCAATAAGTGTAATTGAAAAGCGATACTGAATATCAAATGCACAATAAATAAATGTAATTGAAAAGTGGTACTGATATTAAATGCTTTCATAGCAAGTATAGAGATGATCATGTAGATGACTTTTCTCTGTAGAGCTAGTAATATGTATAAATAAATTAATTTTCTTTTTCTTTTTTTCTAATACTGATGTTTTATTGGGGAGGTTCAAAGCCAAGGTATGGGAATGAGGAAATGTAAGCTGGGTTGAGAAGAATGGGAATTGGTGCCAGGCCACCCATTTCCAAGCTAGGCACTTCTTCATAACAGCGCTCACAAGGTAAGCCACGCTCACAGGCTGCTTGGAAAGTCTCCCCTCAGATGCCGTGGGGAAGAAACAGGGCCGTGGGACAATTCATGAGAGGGAGAGAGGACAGACGTCTCTGCCCGGCTTTCTCCTAGCTCCCATCAATCCACTCGTCAGAGTTTTCTCCATGATCATTGGCTCCCTCAAGCTTGGTTACTGTGGCTTCAGGAATGCTAGGTGCCATGTCTGTGGTGTGACAGTTCCATCCAAGTCTGGTGAGAAGAGACGGAAACCCTGCATGGGATGGTCAGTGCTGGAGAGAATCTAGGGTGGTGGATGTGACACACCCGGACTAACTGGAATTGCTCTTCTTATTTTCCAGAAGGTAAAAGGTATGATTCAAAGACCTTTCCCACGGTCATTTGCTAGTGAGTGGTGATTTCAGGATCTGAACCCAGCCCATCTCTGGAAACTGTAGAAGAAACAAGGAGAGGACATGGTTTTGTGGAGCCCGCAAACAGGAGCCACTGAAGGATTTACAGCTGGGGAGTGACACGGGACAAGATTTCTACGTCCATATTCCATTTTCTCACGTGGCTAACTGGCAGAAGAAATTGGTGGTCCCCAGAAGAAGGAACTAGAGACTACTTTTTCAGGGTTTTGAATAATCTATGATGGGGTTCGGAGCTTCGTGTAGGCCTTACCACCACTTCCTAATTTCCTGTCTCCATTTAAAACTTTACTTACCCTAGAGATGACCTGGCCGCAGGGAGCAGGCTCTTGGGTTGGAGAATCCAATGGTGAGGAAGACGCCCTGAAGCTCCTGGCCAAGAGCAAGGGGACCACCCGTCCTGTTGGCCTGAGGTTGTGGGGACCCTGGCGTCTGCTGCTAAGTCCTTTGGTGTTGTCTGAAATGGATCTCACGGACTACTGGCCATAACTCATCACCTCTATGTGGTTGATACCTGGCGTGGCTCCGCCCATGTTATCCACGCTTGTCGGAACAGAAGAAAGACTTGTACAGCCTTCCCAGTGGCATTTGTGGGGCTCCTCTTCCCACTGTGTGTGTGTGTGGGTGACCTACATGGTAGGAGCCCTTAGAATAAGCTTTCCCACGGTTGGCAGAAAGGCCCTCAGACTGGGCATTCTCTCCTGTGTGTCCTTCTTGGATCCCTGGAGCCCTCTCTGTGCATCGCGTAGTAGGTGTGGGCCGCTCACATAAGGGAGGGCCTTCCAGGCAATCTGACTGGTTCACAGGTGAGCTTTAGGATTCTAAAGTTAGCCAAGCCTGGCGCCCAGCCTGGGGCATCCCAAAGTTATAATGATTTTTGGGGTGCAACATTTTGATCCAGAGGAAAGCATAGTCTAGATCACAGTGAAGGATAGGCATAGTGCCAATAATACTTCTTTGTTGTTGTTGTTGTTGTTATGGTTTATTCAAGACAGGGTTTCTCTGTGTATCCCTGGCTGTCTTGAAACTGACTCTGTAGATCAGGCTGGCCCTGAACACAGAGATCTGCCTACCTCTGCCTCTCAAGTGCTGGGATTAAAGGTGTTCACCACCACTGCCCGGCTAGTATTTCATGTTTTAATGAAAGTGTGGTGGAAGGCACTGTGAGGCATTGGCAAAATAAGGCACTTGGGGGGCACAGGTGTGGGACATCATTGAAATTTCAGCTGGAAGCTGATTCTGGTAAGATTCTGAAATACATCAGGTTCTGACCAAAGGCCATGGCTACTCCTGGAATATATGGTCTTTCTAAGGGCGTTGTGTGGGACCCTTTCCCAATGATCCTCAATCTGGGAAGTCAGTCTGGGAAGGGATGGGGGGGTGTCGCTTAGGGTGAGTGGCTCACACCCTGCTCAGTTAGTGCCTTAATGAACTGTCACCCTTCACACACAGTCTGCGGATACCACGTGGGACCTGTCTGGAAAATGTTAACTGCCCAGTGACTTTCGTGTTCCATTGTTTCTAGTAGACAGAGTCATACCCAGGAACTGGCTTGGACTTCTCATTCTCCAGTCCAAAGACAGGCTGAATGGGAGCAGAGTTACACAGAGAAGAGACAAACCAGAGGCGGCTGGTGGACAGGCGCTGCCTCTGCTTCCCACCCTTGTGCTCCCCGTGGGCTGAGGAGGAGTGGGAATCTAACTTTGGGAGTGTAGGGGGTCCAAGCCACATTCTGATGAGAGGGGAGACTGTCCTTACCGGTGCCCCATAGGTGGATGTTACAACTCCTCAACACCTATAAATAGATTTTCTAAAATTATATCCAAACCCGCATTCTTAGAATAAAACCCGGGTTTGTTTGCCTTGATAGGCATTAGAGATTCTGGCCCGCAGCTTTCTTGTTTTCTGTGTGCGCTGACTTTGTCATGTTTTGGCCAGTGTTACAGTTCACTGATACTATTACAAAGTAACATTCCGAAAGAATATACCAAGTGCTGTTATGGGCAGTAGTGTTACAAAGTATGTTAGCCCATACCTGCTGCTGAGGCTGCCTAATTTATCATTATGAGACTAACACGCAGCCTGCTGCACTAACCAGGCTGCCCAGTTTATAAGCAACTGCTCACAGTTCTGAAATCTAGGAAGTCCAGGATCAAGTGTGGGCAGACTGGGTGGTTGGTGAGAACTTGTCCCTGTATTTTATGGATCCTAACATGGTGGAAGGGGGCAGGCCAGCTTCCTCAGGTCTTATACTGGCCCTGATTCCATTTATGAAGGTTGCAGCCTCATAATCGAATTACCCACTGCACTGGGGATTAGTTTTCAACTAGAAATTTGGAGTGGCCACAGACATTCAGACCACAGAACAAAGCAAGAATTTACTTTGCAAATGTCTATGTCCACTCGGGTTTATTTACTTTTTTGTATGTAGTGGGGGGCAGTTTTAGGGATTGAGTCAAGGCCCTGCTCATGTTAGGCATACACTTATTTATGTTACTATGCCATATCTTTATCTTTCAGCCCCCCTGTCACGGAAATAGGATACACGGAAGACTTCCTTGAGACGTCCTTCTTCAGCTGTTGTTTTCTTCTGTTATTTATGTTATCTTTGTTAGGTTTTCTTATTTTGCAGATGTTGAGTTGCTGGTCCTGATTTCATAATTACACATTTCTCTCTGAACACGCTGATTGTATTTACATTTCCTTCTGTAACTCTTCTCATTTCTCACTCCCGAGTTCATACCACGTCTTCCCACACTTGCCCTGCTCTGTTTGCGTTTCTATCACGACTCTCCTTCCCTTTAAAATATATTTTAACTAATTGCTTAATCGTTATGCGTATGAGTGTTTCGCTTGCATGTATGTCTGTGTACCACGTTCATGCCTGGTACCTGCAGAGGACAGGTAAGTCCTGGATGCGGAGTTACAGACGGTTGTGAGGCGCCATGTGAGTGCTGGGAATCAACCCTGGGTCCTTCGCCAGAGTAGCCGGTGCTCCGAACTGCGGAGCCATCTCTCCAGTCTCCTTTAAAAAGAAATAATAAGTGTGTGTGTGTGTGTGTGTGTGTGTGTGTGTGTGTGTGTGTGTGTGTTGTGCTGGGAATTGAATGATGAGAACTTGCAGGCTGAGGAAGTGTTTTAGCACTATCTATGTCCCCAGTCCCCTAAATTCTAAAAGATTGAATTGTCGGAGCTGTACGCATTCTAGGGTGATGTCCGATAGATGCGTCACTGTGCCACGCTTTGCTTCCCCTCGCAGCTCACTGAATCCTGCCTTCAGGATTCACCGTGAGTCGTTTCTTCACCTTTGGCTCGCTCACCCTCCCTTCACTTCACTACTTTAATTTTTGTTTTGTTTCAGATGAGGTGACTCATCGAGTCACCTGCTTCCAACTCTGGTGACCTGAGTTCCATCCCCAGGATCTACATCGTGAAGGAGAGAACCAGCTTCTGCAGATCATCCTCTGACCTCCACTTGCATGCTACAGTACACACACACACACACGCACACACACACACACACACACACACACACACTACACACCCAAAGTGAACAATATTTTTGTTTCAGCAAAATGTTTGAATTTTCATCTGCTCTGTGCTGGCATTTTTATCATGACAATTCTTGGGCATTTGTTTTTTCTATTCTTGTTTTATTTTCCCCTTTTCTAAACTTCTCTTTCCTTTTCCAGGGGGGAGGGGGAGGGAAGGAGCCATAGAAATTGGTTGATGTGTAGAATGTGGGAGCGCACACATGGGTGACTGTCACTGCAGTGAAGGAACCCCACGGCCCAACAGCATGCATGTCATGTAAGCCATACATGCTTCTTAATATGAAATACTATATGAATATATATATCCCTATGACTACATATATGAATGTATGTGGGTATTTTGTTGTTGTTATTTTTTCCAAAAAGGTCTCACTGTGTAGCCCTGGCTGTCCCGAAACTCATTATGTAGATCAGGCTGGCCTCAAAGTCTCAGAGATCTGCCTGCCTCTGCCTTCCAAAGTCATCCCCCCGCCCCCCGAACTGTTTTGTTTTTGAGACAGAGTCACAGGTAGCCCAGGACTGTCTGGAACTCAAGATCCTCCTCCCTCAGTCTTGGTGTTACAAGCATGCACACAGGCCAGGTTTAACTTCCCTTCTTTTTCTTTAGGTTATATAATACTCCATGGTATGCATGGGACACATTTTGTTAATCCACTCATGGACTGATGCCTGTGAGTTGCTTCTACCTCATGGGCTATTGTGGATATGACTTCATGAACAAAGGTGTGTTTACCTTGGTTCTCCATAGAAATGGGGTCAATAGCACAAATAGAAATGGAGCCAATATTAGACACATACATAGACTAAGAGTTATTGGCTCCTGCAGTTATGAAGCTAAGTAGTCACATGACCCCACCGCCTGCAAGCTAGAAGGGCAGGAAAGCTGTTGGTGTAGCATCTAAACCCAAAGGACTGGGAACCAGGAGAGAGGAAGGTGTAAATCCTCCAGTGAGAGGCGTGAGCTCTGCTGTCTGAGGATGTAACAGTGTCCAGGTCCAGCCAGGAGCAAATTCACCATCCCTCCACGGTTTGTCCTATCCAGGCCTCAACAGATGGGATGATGCCCACTGCATACTGAGAGTAATCTGTTTTGTTCTGAGTGTAGATTCAAATGTTAACCTCAGGAGCGGGGCATGTGGTCAGTGGTCGAGCACTTGCCTGCCTTATGCCAAGGCTCCAGGTTCCACTTCCAGTACAAAGTGGCAAGAAAGGAAGAAGAAAGGAAACCCAAATGCCAGTTTCTTCCAGAAACAACCCCACAGAGACTCCAGAAACAAGCTGAGCATGGTGGTTTCTGCCTGTAATCCTCCAACCCAAGGGGTTGAGGCAGGAGAATTGCTGTGAGTTCCAGGCTAACCTAGGTTGTTACATAGTGAGTTCCAGTAACTGTTGATGCTGGTATAGATATCGCTTTTGGGGGTTGGTTTTCTTTTTTTTTTTTTTTCAGACAGAGTCTCATTACGTAGCCCTGGCTGGCCTGGAACTCACTATAAAGACCAGACTTGGCTCAAACTCACAGACACCAACCTGTCCTGAGTGTTGAGGTTTTAGGTGTGTTCCAGATGCCCTGCCTCTTTGGACTCTTGCTTTTTGACGTGCATACAGAACTGGAATTGATGGGTCATGTGGTAATTCTGTTTTAATTTAGGGAGGAACTTCATATTGTTTTTTTATTTTTTTATTTTTTTTTTATTTTATTTTTTTTTTTTTTTTGGTTTTTCGAGACAGGGTTTCTCTGTGTAGCTTTGCGCCTTTCCTGGAACTCGCTTTGGAGACCAGGCTGGCCTCGAACTCACAGAGATCCGCCTGCCTCTGCCTCCCGAGTGCTGGGATTAAAGGCGTGCGCCACCACCGCCCGGCTCATATTGTTTTTTTTAATATCAGGTGAATCATTCTATTTAGTAATAGTTACCCTAATGGACATGAGGGCTATTATTTATTTATTTATTTTTGGAGATGGAGCCTTACACTACAGCCCAAGGCTGGCCTCTAACTTACTATGTAGCCCAGACTACCCTTGAACTCATGGTAATCCTCCTGCTTCAGCCTCCTGGATGCTGGGATTACAGCCACCAGAATCAGCTGTCTTATTTACTTTCATATAATAATCATTATCATATTGTTTTAATTTTAATAATAATTTTTCTGGTGGTATTGGCATCAAACCCAGGGCATTGTATGCTATCATTGCTTATCTCCTAGGCCAATACATTGTTTTAATTTCTGACAGAAAGTTGGTCATTTATATTTGTTAGTCTGTAACGTGTGTACCATATCTTTATCACTCCATAGTATCAAAAGGGTTATTGATAGGGTTAACACTTTTTTGCTCAGATCACTTGCTCATTCCACTCAAGTAGGACATTTCTGAAAATAGACAGTAAAAAAAAAATAATCTAAATCTATTCTGTCAGTTTAAGGGACTCATTTCCAAGAATAGCCATTACTTTCTTTAGTAATGCTTCAAAGAGTCTTAGCTCCAAAATGCTCCTAGAACCTGCTGATTCATTGAGATTTATTCTTGTAAAACTGTCCACTATAGTCTACTAAATACTTGATTCCATTAAGGGCTAATAGCAGGTCTGACTTTTCCAGGATCTCCAAGCCTGTCCGTTTTGAATTACTGCCCCTCTGGCCTCAGTGTGCTTCAGCACTTCAGCGTCAGTAGGTACATCCCTGAGTGATGGATGCTGAGGATGCTGAGTGATGGATGTGATCACTCGCAGAAGGCAAAACTACTCTCAACATGGAAAGTCTCTCCTTTAGCTATTTCTTTGCTCAGGACTGTAAGAAGTAAATGAAACTGTAGAAATGATTTTGGCCAGGGTTGGCATTTGGGGGAAATTATTTGTCTTTTGGACATCCCTGGGCACCTCTAGGCTAAGTGTGTGAAACTCGATAGAGAACAATGTTTACTTCTGTGAGTTTTTGTGCCTGACAGCCAGGATTCACATCAGATTCTGGTTTTAATATCTGTATTAACTCGGGAAAGATTTTCCTTTCAAACCTAAAAATTTAGCTGGTTGTGGTGGTGAATGCCTTTAATCCCAGCACTTAGGAGGCAGAGGCAGGCAGATCTCTGTGAATTTGAGGTCAGTCTGGTCTACAAAGCAAGTTTCAGAGTAACCTGGTCTACATAGTGAGACCCTATACTAAAACAAAACAATAAAAAGGGGCTGGAGAGAGGGCCCAGTGGTTAAGAGCACTGGCTGCTCTTGCAGAGGACCTGGATCCACATAGCTCACAGCCTCCTGTAACTCTTGTTCTAGCCGATCTGATGCCCTCTTCTGACCTCCACAAAGACCAGGTACACGTGGCAAACAGACATACATGAAGGAAAAACATTCATACAATAAAAATAAATAATGATATAATTTTAAAAAACAACAAATACATACATAATAAAATAAAAATATTTAAATTACAATGTGTGTGTGTGTGTGTGTGTGTGTGTGTGTGTGTGTGTGTGTGTGTGTGCCACAGCACACGTGTGGTTGAGGCCAGAGGACAGCTTTCAGTAATCAGTTCTCTTCTTCCACTGTGTCGGCTCTGGGGGTCAGGTTTGCAGGCATGGGCTTTTAACCCAGCTTGCTGCCTCCTGGGGAAAGTTCTGTCAATTCCCTGTGCCTTCGTGTCTTCATCTGTAGAGTGTGGTTGTTATTTGTTTCTTTGAGACAGGAGCTCACTCTGTAGCATAGGCTGGCCTGAACTGGCTCTGTAGACCAGGCTAGCCTTGAACTCATAGAGATCTGTGTGCCTCTGGCTCCCAAGTGCTGGGGTTACGGGTATGCACCACCACACCCGACTGTCAAATATGTCACAGTTTGTAAAACACTGCCAGCTGCTCCGTCCTCTGCGTGAGCATTGGCTATGGTGACAAGCACTTCTTACTCCCTTCATTCACAGCCAAGCAAGTGGGATGGCTTTTCACCAACTGGAATTATTGACCTTAGCTGATCTCAGAAAACATTGTTGGAATAAGTCACTGACTGGGGAGGTTGTGTGTGGAGGAGGGACTCCACATTCAGTATCTACCAGCTAGGAAATTCCATTCCAGAGAAAAAGCACCTGAAATCTCCCAGCACTGTGTCTGGGCCCTGGGCCTTCTGTGGCTGCCAGCCGAGTCTGAAGAAGTAATGTCCACTCCAGGGTGAGAATGTTCAAACACTCGTTCCAACTAAGAAGGAAGAGCGGGGTCCTCAGAATGGAAGGTCCTTCCAACTGGAAGAAATTGTGTCTCCTGTAAGTAAAGAAAAGATGAGGGCCCAGGAACTCAGCATTCAGAGACAAGAACAAGATAGAGTAATAGAAGGAAGTTCCTCAGTGTGGTCTGCTCTGTGAATATTTTAACTTGGTGTAGAACACAGGCCTCAAGAAGAAGGTTCATTTTGGCCTAGGGCAAGGTGTTTGACCCCCACAAACTCTGCATAGGTGTGGTGGCCAAGCTGGGACATTCCCTCTGTATCTCTTACTCATTCCCGCAGACCTCGCTTTGACACTCCTGAGACATTGCAGTCTCCCCCTCCCGACCCCCGGAGAATGAAGACCTGTACAGATAGTTTCATGAAGGTAATGGGAGACATGGAGGATTAGGTACAACGTAAGATCTATGTGTCCTGAGTGGGACAGTGTGAGTTACAGAGAAGTCTTCAACTGAAGAGAGAGGCACTGGATGATCTTAGCAAGGGACTTGGCTTCTTTGGACCTTGTCCTTATCTGTAGAATGGAGGTGAGATTACCTCTTAAGGCTGCTGTGAGGACCAAATATGGTCTACGCCAAATACGAGCATACAACCAGTAACAGCGTGACAACAGAGGCATCTGATTTGGTTCTTTGTTTTGTTTTGAGATGGGGTCTCTGAGGAGCGGAGCTTCTTTTCTGCAGTAGAGACGTGTAACTGGAAATATGAAGACGTATGTATTGTACACATACTGTAATGGGAGTTTTTAATGGCTCATAGGAGAAGGCAGGACGTCAGTGTGGAGGAAGCTATCAGTTTCATAAAGTGAGCAGAAGAACATGGCTGTCGGCACATAGAGAGAGACAGATGTGCTTCGCGGTATTAGCTGAACAGTAGCCTAAGATGTGATTTAGACTCTGGAACCATCTTCTCTGGGGTTGCCAGAAACAGCTGCTTCGATGTGGTACGCACAGGAAGTGCTGAAAACTTCTTGTTTCCAGTTTTGCTAAAGCTCACTAGATGCCTATTTAGACAAACATTTCCATATCTCTATATACATTTTCACAACTGCCGTTTCTGTATCTTTGAAAGCGGATTGTCAAAGAAAAAAGGTCAGGAGTCAAGAGAAACTTTTACTTGGAAGGCTGGCTTTGGACGCTGACGGTTTCGTTGTCAAGGACCTGTGTTCCCATGCCTGGGTCGGCATGCAGATGGGGATAACGGTGTGTGCTGGGGTTCTGTTGGTTTTTTTCAACGTATGCTTTTTTTTTTTTTTTTTTTTTGCATGTGTTTATTTTTTCCAACCCATGTTTTAATTTTCCTTTAAGCACGTTGCTTTTGTTACTTTTAAATCCTAATCTCGGGGGTGGAGAAATGACTCAGTGGTAAAGAGTGCATGCCACTCTTGCCAAGAACCCATGTTTGACTTCAAGCTCCCATGCTGGGGAGTCACAACTGCCCCTAACTCTGGCTCCAGGGGGCAATCCAATAACTCTGACGTTTGAAGGCATCTGTGCACACATGCTCATATCCATACACTGACATACACAAACACACAGAAGAGACGTAAAAAGAGAAAGAACCCTAACTTCTGAGTGTCTGTAAGGTATAGATACACATGCACATACGAGCAAATACACTCATTGTGTGCACAAACATGCCAACATACACACAAACTCTAAAATGCACGCTAGGCCAGGCTGAACTTAAACATTAAACATAAGACAAAACAGAATGGTCTTTCTTTAAAGAAAAGGTCCTTCTTTCACAGTCCTTTTAGGTCTTGAGTAGGTACGTGCCGGAACAAGGTCTGAAGAGGTTTGTTTCTTGTATCCAATGCATCTATGGGTGTACATTCACACTAGTGGCGTTTTATTTGTTTTTTTGAGACAAAGACTATGTGGCTGTCCTGGGACTCTCTATATAGACTAGGATGGACTGAAACTCCCAGAGATCCACCTGCCTCTACCTCCTGAGTGCTGGGGTTAAAGGTGAACACCACCATGGTTTTTTTTGTTTTTTTTTGTTTGTTTGTTTGTTTTTAACAGAGTCTCACTATATAGCCCAGGCTGGCCTTGAACTTCCAATTTCCCTCTCTGCCTCCCAAAGTGCTGGGATTAAAGCCTGTGCCACCACACTTGGTTCTTACAGCCATACAAATCCCCTCTGTGTCCATAGCTTCAGTTTTTTGATATGGTTAATGATTGTAGAAACCTTGTGAAAATAATAATTTTGAACATATTGAATCTTTTCTTCAATTTTTTAAATTACTTTATGTTTAGTGTGAGGTTGGATGGGTGGGGTGCTGGAGGGCCATGGGATGTGTGCAGAGGTGAGAGGATTACTCACAGGAATCTTCTTTCCTTCAACTGTTGGTCCCAAGGATTGAACTCAGGTCATCATGGTTGGTAGTGCCTTCAGCTGCTGAGCCATCTCCCTGACCTCCTTTCTTTATGTCTTTCTCTGTGTGTATGTATGGTTGTGTGTGTGTGTGTGTGTGTGTGCACGCGCGCGTGCACATGTATGCACATGTGTGCACATGTATGTGCACATGTGGATGTGCTTGGACTCTTTCCTGTGCAGAGGCCAGAGTGGGCCATCAGGTGTCTGTCTCTGTCACTTTCTTCCTTATTCTCTTGGGACAGGGTCTCCTACTGAACCTACAGCTAGGCTGGCACCCAGCAAGATCTGGAAATCCTTGTGCCATTGCCCCCTTCCCACAGTGCTGGAGTTACAGAAGTGTGCCACCACACCCCCCTTTTTGTGTGGGTGCCACGGATCTGAACTCAAGCTTTCACAATTGTACAGCAGGTGCCTCTCCCCAGCTCAACATTTGATTTTCTAAAATCAAAGTTACAGAAATATGTAGTGGTCAATAAATCACTCTAACGTCCAGGATTTGTTTGTCTGTTTTATTTCTAAAACACAGTCTTAGCTGGGCTCGGTGGCGCACACCTTTAATTTCAGCACTCAGGGGGCAGAGGCAGGTGGATCTCTGTGAGTTCAAGGCCAGCCTGGTCTACAAAGCAAGTTCCAGGACAGCCAAGGCTACATAGAGAAACCCTGTCTTGAAAAAGAAACACAAAAGTAAGTAAGTAAGTAAGTAAGTAAGTAAGTAAGTAAGTAAGTAAGTAGGTAAGTAAGTAAGTAAGTAAGTAGACAAATAAATAAAATAAAATAAAACACATCTTACTATGTTGCTCCCACTGGTCTAGAACTCACTATGTAGACCAGGCTGGCCCCAAACTCACAGAACCATGCCTGCCTCTGCCTCCTGAGTGCTGTGATCAAAGGTGTACACAGCTATATCAGTTGGCTTGCATTCGGTTTAAAAAAAATAATGGTAAGCAAGGTGTGGTGATGCGTGACTGCAGTCTCACCTGTTGGGAGGCTAAGGCAGGAGCATGGTGACTTTGAAGGTAGCTGGGGCTACATATTGAATTCCGGGTCAGCCTGGGCCATGGCATGAGAGTCTGTGTTTGTTTGTTTTGTTTTGTTTTGTTTTTATTTATTTATTTGGTTTTTCGAGACAGGGTTTCTCTGTGTAGCTTTGTGCCTTTCCTGGGACTCATTTGGTAGCCCAGGCTGGCCTTGAACTCACAGAGATCTGCCTGGCTCTGCCTCCAGAGTGCTGGGATTAAAGGCGTGCGCTACCACTGCCCTGCTTGTTTTGTTTTTAAAGCAATAATTGAATAAATATATTGTGTCATAGTCTATGGGTCAAGAATCTGGGATGACTTTATTTGGGTGGTCCTAGGGCCTCTTGGTGCTCCCCGATGTTATGGTCAAGTCAATGGTCAGAGCTATGAACACTTGAAAGCCTGACTCTTTCAGGCTGTGGGATCCATTTTCAAGCAGTTCATGCTCATGGCCAGTAAGCTGGTGTTGCAGGTGAGCAGGAGGCCCTGTCCCTCCACACAGCCTGCCACAGGGTGGGCGTGTCTTCACCACAGGGCAATGGCTTTCTTCAGAAGCTGCAACCTCAGAAGTCACACTCCATAATTCCTACGGTGGTGGATTGGTCACACAAGTCAGGTCTGTTCCTTGTGGGAGGAGACTACACAAGGCCGTGAGTGACTCCAGAATCATTTTAGCTGGGAATGATGTGGTGCACTCCTGTAATCTCAGCACCTGGGAGGTGGAGCAGGAGGGTCAGGAGTTCAAGGTTATGCCAGCTCCATAGTGAGTTAGGGGCCAGCCTGGGCTACACACAACACTGTCTCAAATAACAAAGAAAAAAATAAATAAATAAGAAAATAGAATTACTTTAGGACTGGAGAAATGGTTCAGGGATAGAGCAATGACCTAGTGTGTGCGAGGGCCTAGGCTCAGCCCCTAGTACTTCCAAATCTCTGTCTCTGTCTCTGTCTCTGTTTCTGTCTCTCTCTCTCTCTCTCTCTCTCTCTCTCTCTCACACACACACACACACACACACACACACACACACACACACACACACACATCTTAGGACCATCCTGATTGGCTGCTCTATTTCCACAAGGCTGATACCAAACACCCCGGCACATGGAAGAGTAAAGCTGGTCCGTTGGTGCTGACCTAACTACTTCAGCTTTTAGCTGCTTGCTTTCGGCACACTAGCTGAGCTTTCTCTGTTCTCTCCCCTGGTTCCTGCTCCCGTCAGTAGGCCTCTCTAAAGGCGGTCTCTCTGCCCCTCTCCACAGTCTCATGGGCTTGGGTTTGCTGAAGTTGTGTACAGACAAAAGTGTTAGGTGCTCCGTTCGGAAGGACTCCTGCTCTTGTAAGGATGAGACCGCTTAGCTTCAGGGGATCATTCTCCTGGGACGACGTCCCAACCAAAACATGTGTCAGCTGGCCAGTGCTTACAAGAGCAGCGTGTCCAGTTGTCCCTCACAGGGTGAACTAGAATTTTGTTGTCTGAGCAGGAGGCATTTAGGCAGCAAGTGCTATGGGAAACATTACAATCAGGTTTACAGATGTGCTCGGTTAGTCAGATTTATTAGCTACCATTTGTGGAAGAGACAATACGAATGTAGGTATGTGTAGCCGAGGCTAGCCTCTGCCTTTTCAGAGTATTGTATTGACGTGTGGCACCACAACTACAGATGTGAAGTCGGTTTGTTCATAGGTAAAGCACTGATCAATGGGGTGTTTGCTACTCTCTGGTCCCCAACACTTTGGAGGGTACCCCTCCACAACAGGGCTGACCTGGAGGATCCACAGATGGCCTCCCTGCTGGAAGGACTCTCTGAATCAGACAGTGAAGAGGCCTGGTAAGGGAATGAATGCTAGGCATGTCTAGAGTTCTAGGGCCTTCTTTCCTCAGCTTTCCAGTCTTCTAACTCTGTCAATCTTTGATCAGTATTCTCTGGGATCAGACCCACCTCGCAGTCACTCCTAAATGATTATTATCACCATTATTACGTCAGTGCTGGAGACTGAACTAAATGCTACTGAGCTACACCCCCCTGCCTTCATTCCTTATTTTCCCTTTGTTTAAGATAGCCACGGACTAGGAATTAAAAACACCAAGCATATTTAATCTTGAACGTCTAAAACAAACATTAACACTATTAACATGCATAATTTAATACGACCACAGCAGCATCCAGTGAACACCGTCGGCTGGGCCGTTTGTGGTCTGACTTCAGATTGGAGGCGTCTCAGGCTGGACCGATGACGGTAGAATTGTGAGTTAGCCCCGTGAATGCTTTGACTGTTCTGAGGGCAGAGTAAGTCCAAAAGAAGCCACATAGGCTTTCCAAGAAGTCACTCACCGGGTCCCCAGTGTGTGGGCGGGAATAGGGATTAGGAGCGGCCTTTGGACTCAGTACAGCTTCTGCACACTCACCAACAGTGTGACCTCAGAGCCTGATATGGGAGATGATGGTACTTAGCTCATAGGGTTGCTGTAAGGATTCAGGGGGGAAAATGTGTACAAGGTGCTCAGTACATTGTCTGATTCACAGTAAGTATTCAAATATTTGTCTAAAAACACACACAAACATACACACACAGACACATACATACACACACACACTGTGTCTCACATCCAATGCCTCCCTCCTTTTTTTTTTTATCAACAAGACATTTTTAAATGAGAATTCTCTCTCTCTTTTCAGCAAGTTTAAAACATCTTGGTTAAAATCCCAGTGAGCATTATGGGATAGCACTCAGGATATGATTATGGGACGTGATATGCACAATTTTGAATACTCTGAGAGTTTTTGAGCTAGGGGTTAGCGAGGGGAAATCCCTTTCTGAGAGTTAGAGGTCAGCCTGAGTTTAAAGGGCAGAGAGCGTCAGGGGTGATTGGAGGGCGTGTTGCTCAGACAAGAAGAGGGAGGGAGAAGGTCCTGGCTTGAATAAGTTAGTGAGACCCTGGGGAGGGCACGAGGTTCGATGTGGACCAGGGAGGAAACTGTCAGGGAAAAGCCACATGGTAGATAGCTTAAGCAAAAACTGAAACCTGAGTAAATTCACAGAAGCGAAATCCATCCTAAACTTGGCTCCAGGTTCATTGCTCAGATGGCAGAGCCGTGGAAGGTTCCTCCCCAACCTCGAAGACAGGTTGTCTTCAGGTGGAAAGCAAGAACCTCATCTTCACCCCAGCAACCAGGAAAAGCCCTTCCTGGACCCCTCGTCAATTTCAAGGAGATCTCCATGTTGGCTCGAGTTACTGGTCCAGCCTTCTCCCAGTCACTGTAGCCTTGGCGGGAGTGGGTTGAGCTGGGCACATGGACTTGGCTCATCACCACCGAGAAAGGGTTCTGCTCACAAAGTCAGGGACTCTGCCAGACATGGCGAACAGACCTGGCCAATCTCCCCACACCATCTGCCAACACCCCTAAGCCAACAGGGCCCCTGAAGTGATTGCATTGTCATGGATCAGTTCCTGGAACAGACAGGTGTCCTGAGGCCTAAGCACACACACACACACACACACACACACACACACACACACACACACACACACACACAGAGAGAGAGAGAGAGAGAGAGAGAGAGAGAGAGAGAGAGAGAGAGAGAGAGAGAGAGAGAGCGCTATGTGTTTGGTGCTGGGGTAGAAGTCACTAAACATGGGCCCAGAAGAGTGAACAGTGGCGCTGAGGGAACTACCCAAATAATCACTGCCAGCCCCTGGAGCCTCGGATCCAGCTGACGGGGAAGGAGTAGGAGATGGAAGATGAGTTGTGAGTTAATACAGATAAAGCGTCGGCTTGCTAGCACCGACCTGTGTGTACCACCTTATTTCCGCCGTCTTTCCCCACGTCGTGTGTGGCCTTCAGTTCAGAAGATTCTGAGGGCAATTTTTTAATTTCTGAGACAGAATGTCACATAGCCAGGGCAGCTTTCAACTTTGCTGGTCGTCAAGGATGTCTCAGGACTCTCATTCTTCTGCCTCCACCTAGAATTGGGATTCCAGATGAGCACCATCAGGCCCACCATGTGAAGGGCTTTGTCCATGCTGGGCGAACACCCTACCAATCAGGCTACCTCCCCAGAACTCACAGCAGTGGTTCAGAGAATGTCCGTTTGCAGTCATCAACACACATCCCCTACTCCAGCATCTCCCTTTGAGAACTTCGGAGTGAAGAGGTCTGTGGGGCTGGCTAGGACTCAGTCAGAGAACCATTGAGGCTCACCAGAATGCTTCAGAGAGCCCTGTCTGTTTCAGGTAAGTGGATAATTAAATTTGGGTGGGGGTGGATCCTGGGAATATGCCAGCAGGGGAACTGAGCATCTGGGGCTCCCATGAGTCAGGATGCTTGGCTGTTTACTACAGTGGAAAGCCAGCAGGGAAGGCTGAGAGCCGAGTGCCGCATGGGCAACTGTGTTGTGAGGAGTGACTCATCATATTTACTCTCAGGCTCTCGTCTCGTAAAAAGATTAATTCAGTAGAGCTCCAATTCCAGGGGAAAAAATGGACCGTTTATTGTTTTAAGTGTGGGGCTTCTGCGCAGCCTGTGGGTGTTTCAGATGGCTTCATCTGACATTTCCTAAAGAGGCTAGCTAACACGATTCCATCTTTTGCAACTGGAAAGTTATGTTTGAGCATTCTGTAAGCCAGCTGGTAAGATTAGGAGTTTCCAACACTTGGGTTGATTCTGAGTTTGAATCTGATGTGGTTGCATGGTTTGTTTATTTATTTATTTAGAAACAGTGTCTTGCTAGGTAGCCTGGCTAACCTCAAACTTGTGATCCTCCTGCCTCAACCTCCAAAGCACCTTTATTATAGTCATGTCACCACACCTGGCTGAGTGAAGTTTTTAAGTGAGAACTTTTGTGTGTGTGTGTGTGTGTGGTGTGGTAAGTGGAGACTGAGACTTGAACCCACAGCCTCATTAAGGCTAGGCAAGCACTCTACCAACTGAGCTACATCCTCAGCAAAGCTTTCAAGTATGGGTCTTGTCTTTTTGCATTTTCCCTTGGTCCTCCAGCGCTGCCTTGCCCTGGTGTCTGTCTTCCTTAGGCAAGGCTCTTATGTGGCGAGCATGGAAAACTGTGAGTCACAGCTCCTCTCCTGGAAGCAGGCTTTCCTGTCCTGCTGGGCAGATCCATCAGGCCAACACACTCAGCAGCAGTAAATACGATAGTCCTTTGATCTTTTCGATTGGAAATAGTTAGGTCCAAATAACCTAAATCTAAGCAAGAAACACCAATTAATTATGTCTTAACTCTCGGGCATGTCTGGTCTTTTCTGTATCCTCCTGGAATTTCTGTATTTAATAATCTTTTAGGTCATTTCCCAGGGCTTTTACTGGCTGCTTTCCAGCCTGGTCATGGGTGTCTCTTGTATTACCCTGTATCTTTGGAATTGTTTGCTCTAACTGTAGTCTTTGCTTGACAATAAAATTCAATACAATTTCAAACATTTGAAGAGGCCACTAGTTTGTTAAAAATCTAGGCATTTTCCAAGGGTAGATAAGAAATGAGACAGCGGCCGAGTTTCGGTTTAGACTTGTTCATTCAACGGCCTCTGGGCTACCAAGGTGGAGACAGCCAAAATACACTTGGAAATGGTCTGCAAAATGGTCTCAGAAGAGTGTTCAGATGTAGACACAGATCTCTGGAATTATCAGCTTGCAAGCGATGGGTAAAGGCATAAAGATAATAAACACCCAGCAAAAGCATAGGTTTTAAAAGGGCTGGCATTGTAGGCTGGGCAGATAAAGATGACCCAGCAGTCAGAGAAGCAGGAGATTGGGGAGGGGGATCCTGCTCTGCCAATGTTGAGGCTGATGCTGGGTGAGGCAGTGCATGCCCGTAATCCCAGTACTCAGAAAGCGGAGGCAGGAAGACTATGTGAGTTCAAGCCCAGCCTGGTCAGAGACGGTGATAGAATGGAGGTTTTTCAGAACAGAATGTTGACCGCGTCTCTTTGGGAGGACCATGGAGAGGGAAGAAAGAGCAAGGGAGAGAGAGTGAAGATGTTATAGGAAGCCATGGTGTCCTCAGGAACACAGGAAGGTCCTCAAGCGCAGTCATAGTCCTTCCGCTGGAAGGAAGGGAGCCAGTGGAAAGTCAGAAGGGAGAGAAGAGGAGAGAGGGGTCTTCTGTCTTGCTGCCCCATCCCTTCTGATGGCAGCAGGGAGCTGGCTCATGGGTTGAACTGGAAAGAATTTGAGTGTGTGTGTTGTCAGGGTGTGTGTGCACATGTGTTTTCGGGTGCACTCGCTCATGTGTGCATGAGTGGTTGCCGGAGGTGGATATTGGGATTCTTCCTCTATCACCCTCCACTTCATTTTTTTTTAATTGAAAAAAATAATATTTTTATTAATTCTTTGAGACTTTCAGACAATGTGTCTTGATCGATTTTCACCACTCTTCCCCCATTTCCTCCACTGTCCTTCTCTCCCTCCCTCCCCACCCACCTTCATGTCTTCTCTCTCTCTTAAAAATGAAAAACAAACAAACAACCCCCTCCCCCCCAGTCCAGTTTGTGTTGGCCAAGCACTCCTGGGCGTGGAGCCTGCCCATGGAGTGTGGTCAGAAGACCGGTTGTCAAACCACTAAGGGAAAACTGACTTTCCGTTTTCTAGCAGCCATCAAATGCCAATAGCCCTTCCTTCCGTTAGGGTTGGGTCCTGGTGCCAACCTCCGCTTCTGTATACAGGCTGTGACTTTCGTTAGGGCTGGGCCTTTGAAGGTCTTGTGTGCGCTGTCCCAGCTGTGAATTCACTGAAGCAGCTGCCCCGTTGTGTCCTGGAAAGCTCTGTTGAAGTCGTCGGCACCTCTGGCTCCTACAGTCTTTACCTCTGCTCTTCCGCCGGGATCCTTGAGCCTTGAGGGGAGGGGTGTGATACAGATTTAGGGCTGACTACCCGGATGTCTCCTATTCCCTGCACATAGACCAGTTTCCACCATATATTTTAAAGACGGCTCTTTCACCGAATCTGGAACTCTTTCTTTCGGGTGAGACCAGCCGGCCAGTGAGCTCCAGCGATCGGCCTGCCTTCACCCCTTCAGCAGGGTTACAGACACACGCTGCATGTGTGGCTTTTACGTGGATGCTGAGGATCTGAACTCAGGTTCTCATGCTTGTGGGGCAAACCCCTTATCCGCTGAGCCATCCTTCCAGCTCCCCCTCCTTTTTTTAAATTTTGGTTTTCTTTTTTCTTTCCAAGACAGGGTTTCTCTAGGTAGCCTTGGCTGTTCTGGAACTGTCTCTGCCTCCTAAATGCTGGGATTAAAGGCGTGTGCCATTACTACCCTCTCCCCCTTTTAAAAAAAATGTATGGTCTCATTATGTGGTCCAAGCTGGTCTCAAATTTGGGATTCTCTGGACTCAGCTAGCATGCCCAGCTTGGAAGTGTTTACATTTGTCTTGATGTTGACACAATATCTCACACTGTAGGCCAGGCTGGCCTTGAATTTGCAATAGTCCTTCTGCTTCAGCCTTTCGAGTGCTGGAATGTCAGGGTGAGCCACCAAGCTTGGTGGTCTTTAAAAATTAAAAAAGGATGGGTTGGGGTGGGGGATGAGATGGATAATACGGCTCCCTGGGTAAAGGCCACTTGTCACCAAACCCAGTGAGCTAAGTTCACTCCCCAGGACCCACTTGGTGGAAGGAAAGAACCAACTCAAAAGGAAGAAGAGAAAAGGAACCAACTACCCAGGACTGATAGCCCTGGGTCACACTAATAGCCTCACCCACCTCCACTAATACATACATACATACATGCATGCAAACACAATACGGTCCCCTTAGTTTTTCTAGACCTCATATATTACATTTCCACTTTGGATTCTAATACATGACTTACTTTCCTCTGAACCCCAGAGGTTATGCTTAAGAGACAAAAGCTTATGTCAAAGGTCATGAATGCTAAGGTCGGCCAGTGGAAGCCATTGTGGGAAGTTCTGACCGGCTGAAGGCCTGACTCTGGTATGGAACCTGGCTTCCGGCGGTAAATCTACCCAGCCCTGTGCAAGTCTTATTGACAGAAAGATTGATGGCTGAGCAATCTGTGATTTACCTAATCGGATGAGTCAACAAACTACACCAGGAGAATGGAGAGATCTTCATTGGGGAGAAAGTGGAAAACTCCTTAGGGTAGGGAGGTCCCCCTGAGAAATTGTACTGTTCCTGATGTAATAACAGACTAGAAAGCCTTTTATTATGGGCTGGGTGTGGCAGCTGAGAAACGGAAAGAAAGAAATGTGAGTCATACAAAGTCCTCATTTCATGTCCCTCGGCCATTGTCAATCACATTCGGGAAAGGGCTGGTGTGTTCAATGCGGTTATCTCTCCGCTGTGGACGGCAGCTTCCGGCCTGCGGAGCCTAAGACGTGCAGTTCTGCTTCCTGCTCTGGTTAACACTTGCTGCTACGTGAGATGGAAAGGTCTTCACTGGTAGCGTGGTCAGTCATGAGGGAAGTGACGGACCCAGCCCCGGCTTCCACCTCTCAGGTTCCTCAGAGTGTAGAACCTCACTCTGCTCTCCTTTGGGACTTCAAATCTTGGTCCCGGGTAGAAACCTCAGAGTTTGGGGGTACTGGGGGGGGGGCAGGCTCACCTATTCTGCTATGGAGTTTAGCAGAAGCCTGTCTGTGCCTGCTCAGGCTGTTCACCACACCTCAGGGCTGGGCCCCAAGCAGCTTTTCAAACCTGACAGACGACCAGCCAGAACCTGCTTAGTGTTGGCTAGTGGCCAACTTGGAGGCCCCTGGTGCTGTGGCGCTCAAGATCCTGTTAATTGGCATGTTCAGAGACACAGAGCCGGGAACTGAAGAGATCCCAGAAGGACATCCATGTTCCTTTAGCTAAACTAACAGCAGAAAATAAAGGAAAATTCAAAACGAGAAACTAAAAAAAAAAAAATCTTGGCTCTACTTAAAATTTCCCAACTTAGCCCTACCTCCTTCATCTTGATTTATAGCCCAGGCTGGATTTGAACTTACAGTCCTCCTGCCTCTGAGTGCTGGGATCACAGACAAGTGTCACCATGCCTGGCTTGACTCTCCTTTTTAACTCTTTTATTGTATTTAGTGTCACCACCACGTCACACACACAGAGGGCGGAGGACAAACTGTCCTTGGAGGAGTCAGCTCTCTCTTTTTCCACCAAGCGTGTCCTAGGCATGGAACTCGGGTTTTCAGGTTTGGTAGCAGGGTCATTGACCCTCTGAGCTAGCGAGTGAGCGGCTTTTTTTTTACTTCAAAAAGAAAATTAGGCCATAAACATTTATTATGTGTTTATTGGTTGCTTATGCCTTCTGGGTACCCCTCATTGTCCTCCTCAGGTTTGAATGGACCCTCAGGCCCCACCTGGCTCATCCTTACCAGTACATTTGTCCCCTCTCAGGAGTCCTGGATCCCAACCCAGCTCTGTGAGAAGATTCTCTTGCTAGACATTTTGAGGCTGTTCCTCCTCATGCTATCCACGACACGACTCCCTTCCCACCTGGACTGAGGCCAAAGGCTCCGACTGTCCATGCTCAAACGCAATGCTGAACAAGCAGTGAGGAGGAGTGACGTTGTGGGGGAGGGGCACTGCTGGCCGTTGTCACCGTTCTGTGACCAACCTTTCCTCTGTGCACTTGGATTTGGAGGCATCTGCAAACGTCTTTTTTTTTTTTTTGTCCCTTACGTTTTTATGAGGTGTAGCTTTCTGCTAAATCTTCTAACGTCGCTTGTGTCTTATTTACCGTTGTGTGCATCATAATTAGCATTTCCTTGCTTCTTGAAGAGATTAAAAATAGACCTGTTTCTATTTTCCCGAGATCGTCTGTGGATAAGGAAGGAGGTGAAAATAGCTTTCCGATCTGTGGTCCTTGAGCTCACCTTCCTTCTTCACTTTGCAGGGAGCTAGCAGGATCTGAGCTCACGAGGGTGGGGTGAGGGGTGAGAGGTGAAGCGCCGAACGTCCTTCTGATGTTGGCGACCTGGCAAGTCTCTTGATCCCTGAGCTGAAGAGTTGCTCCAGTGATGTAAACGGAACAGGAAGCGAGGCAGAGCCAAGGGGTAGGGAGGGCTGAGCACATGGCAGGAGTCAGGTCAGGGGTTAGAAGCTGTCTGCCAGAGAAGTTCTGAGCCTGAGTAAAGCTTTTGCAGAAATAGGATTCTAGGAAACAAGGGGCCATGATTTCAAGATAACGAGAGGAAAACTTAAGCTTTTAAAGCTTTAATACCCTTTGTTCTCCCTAAGGGATGTGAATGTGGCCTGTGTGTGTGTGTGTGTGTGTGTGAGTGTGAGTGTATGAGTGTGTGTATGTGCATGTGTATGTATGTGTGTGTATGGTGTATATGTGTATATATATGTGTGTATGTCTATGTAAAATGTATGTGTGTATATATACATACGAATGAGTGTATGTGTGTACATACATGTGTATGAGTGTGTATATGTGTATATACATGTGTGTGTGTTTGTAGACTGAACCCAGGACCTTGTGCATGCTAGGAAAATGCTCATCACTCAGCTACACTCTCAGCCTCAGAGTTTATTTCCTTAGCATCCTATAACCAGTTCAGGAATGAATTCCCCATCACACAGGGTTTTAGGGAGGCAATGCTCTATACTGTATTCAGGGGTGATCCTCTTCTCCCTACCCAAGACACCAGGGTGTGGGGCCTAAGCCAGGCTCAGCTACCCAGACCCTCCTTTCCAGGACTTTGAATAAGAAGAAGCAAGAGTTCAAGGGTGAGCAAAAGCCACCCGAGATGGGGGTGTCATCCTGGGCCCGGGGTCCTAGGAAATAACCTTGGCTGCCATCTTTGCTGCCCATCATCTCTGGGATTCCAGTCCATTTCCCGAGCCCGGCTCTCAAGCCCTCCTGTCCACCCTGTGGACTGTTCGATGCTTCCAGTTCACTCCAGCTTAGAACAAAGATTAACCGGTGCTGGCTTCTACACTTTGCATGAAGGGTCAGACTGGCCCATATGCTGGTCCTGCCCTTAAACCTGAAGAGGTGCTTCTGTTTCTGGCGCTGCTGGACCGTCTGGCAGCAGGCTGCGGCCATTCCAGGAGAGCTGTGCTTAGAGAGGTTGAGATCAACCTAGCCAAGGTTTTGGAGCGTGTTTTAAAGCAGACACGGCTATCTGAATGCAAAGAGAAATCCCACCGAGCTCAGATGCCACAAAGCTGTTCTCAGACCATATCCTAGTAGCAAGAGAAGCAGAGCTATTCATGTATTTAATCAACTTTTTTTTTCTTCCAGTACTGGGCACTAAACTAGTGTATGCCAGGCGCACTCTGCTACTGAGCTAGATCCAAAGACCTTTTTACTCTGATAACAAGGTCCCACCTAGTTGCCCAACCTGGCTTTGAATTTGTGATTTCTTGCACCTGTCTTCCAGGTAACTGAGTTATGGGACTGTGCCACCAGTCCTTGCTTAAGCCAATTTAGGAGAACTTTTTTCGTTAGACAGGGTCTCTCTCTGTAGCCCAGGCTGGCCCTGAGCTCACAGAGATCTACTTGCCTCTTCATGTCTCCCAAGTGCTGGGATTAAAGGCATCAATGATGGCATCCTTCAACTTGATTTTAACTTTTTCCTATTTAAAATGAAGGAACTGTTGGTTACGCTATGGCGCTGCTCCTGGTGGCTGCCCCGATGGAGGAGAGTCACGAGCCATGGTTACCTTTTTAGAGCTTTATTGGGAAAGAGGGGAAAGAGAGAGGGAGGGAGAGGGAGGAGAGAGAGAGAGAGAGAGAGAGAGAGAGAGAGAGAGAGAGAGAGAGAGAGAGAGAGAGAGAAGGGGGAGAGGGAGGGAGGGGGCCGACAGAAGGAAGGAGCAGAAAGGAAAGAGAGGGACGCACAGAGGGTCCACCCGCTTTTTAGGCTGGGACGCCGTCGCAGACTGATGACGTAATTAAGGACAATCCTTACAACTGTATCCTCATACCTTCTAGACTGTCCTCAGATTCCAAGAGCCTCAAAGGTCATTTGGGCGGTTTTGTTTGGTGTTGCTACCGTGTTTTAATTCTCAAGAGTCCTTTGGAAGCTCAGATTGTGACGGTGTCGACACCCAGGGACTTTCTGGTCCTCAGTCCCCGAATTGCATTGGTGACGGTTGAGACCGCCTCTGTCCTGGCCAGTGGTGACAGTCCCCCCCCCCTTCTTTCTTTGTGGTAGTCTTAAAGCATGAGGACCTTTGAAAAGGCCATTGCCTAGATTTCTGTGTCCCCGAGTCTCCCACAAAGCTCAGATCTGAAGACTTGATAGCCTCTCTAAGGCACTCCCCAGGGAAGGGCTCAAATCGCTGACGCTGTTGGAACCCTGGCCCCCTTTCCTGTCCCCAGGACTCTTTTAATCCGATGAACATTCCACTTTATTTATATTTCCTTTCTAGGACCCTCTCTCTCCACCACCTAAAAATCAACAGCTTAAACTTTGAAAATAAAAATTTCAAAGGAGAATGTCAGCCAGGTATGCTGGCCTACATCTACAATCCCAGCACTGGAGAGGCTGAGGCAGGAGGAGTCCTGTGAGTTTGCAGCCTGGGTTGCAAGACCTGCCAAAGTGGGTGTGAGGGGTGTCCCATGAGAACTTGTTCTTTCTTCCTGGCCACAAACCTCCATCAAGGCCGGATGCACAAAGCTTCTTCTTTGCTCACTGAGAAGGAGGGGGTGGCTCCCTCCAGGGGGTGAGAGGATAATTTCTTAAAAATTAATAGATTTTTTAAAAAAAGTTTTGTCAATAATATCTAAAACGAGAGGAAAAACAGAAATTCTAAATGCTATCAGCTGCCAAACAGAGGGATTAATTGGGTGTGTATTTGGTGTCACCCTCTCCTGGGAGTCTCTGGAGTTTCCTGAGAAAGGCTGAACGATCCCTAAGCTACTCTGCCGTGACGGGCACCTCCCTCCCTCACCACAGCCTTTTAGAGTTAGGGGTGAGGAGTGTTTCTATCCACACTCTGTAAATCAAGCCAGCAAGTCCATCTCTAGTTAGTATGGAGCCCCTACTCCAACTGAAAGCAAATATTTGCGTTACAAATGAAGTAGTTCATTTTATAATACGTAGCCTCCCTCCTTATGGGGCTCATGGTGTACTGCTTCTGTGAATGGAGCCTACTTACTGTAGACCTGGGCAGCCAAATTGCTTGGGTGAGGGATCCTTACTGGTGGGTGAGCCCCGTAATTCATTGATATATTTAAAAAAGCTTACACTATTTCTTAAATCTTCATTATAAATGTTGATTCCAAGAAGCAAAGAATCCACATTTTTGGAATTTACATCCCCACGTCACTTCATATATAAATGTTCTATGTCACCATTTCTGGGGAGACAGAAACAAACTGCTATTCGCTCCAGATAGAGAACCCATGACAGACTCAAAGTACAGATCCCACGAAAGTCCAACTTGGTGAACCAAGGAGTTTGGTTTGGGTTATTTACAGGAGCAGAAATGACCCAAAGTCAGCTGCATCACCAAAGCCTACCCCAGCGTGGGTGGCAGCTCCCAGAAGCTGGGAACCTGGAGCACACTGCACAGCCTGCCGGCAACTCAACAGGTTGGAGAGTGTCTCTGAGGCAGTTCAGGGGGTCGGAGCCTTTTCCAGAGGGCTTGGCTGATGTCTGCGTCTTCTAGGCAGCTCGGCTTGTCTGAAAGAGTCTCTTAGCAATCCTTACAGCTTATACATGATTGGGGAAGGAGGGGCTTAGTGTTCCTAGTCGCTTTCTGGGACTTCCTGAAGCTCTTGAATTGTTTACTTCCTAAGCTTCACAAGCTCCCCGGCAGGATGGAAAGCTCCACCTCCCTTTAAGAAACCCTATTGTCTCACCTCCTTTCTAGCATCCTGTGTCTGAACAGGTTCCCTCCAAACCGGAAGGTTTTAATCTGGAGGAAACTGCTCTATAACAATATGAAGGACAGATCCTGGTGCAACTGATGCTTCATGATACAATCAATGGAAAGACAAGGAAGCTGTCACGTCCTCAAAGATCCTCTACTCCTGTAGACTTGTGTCACAGGGTCCCTGATTCAAATGGGCCCACAGCAGAGGAGGGTTCATTGTCCCATTGAACAGAGACAATGGTGGGTTGGTTCTAGAATTGGTTTGTTCAGATGCTTAGTGGCATCGTGGAAGTCCTAGGTCCCGCCCATTTTTTGCCTCTCTGTCACCCTCTGTGTGGCTCCCCATGGCTCCCCAAGGCTGTGACAATCAGATTTTTCCCTGTACCAGAAAAAAGGAGTGGTTTCTTCAGGCCTGTTTCTTCTGAAGAGCATGTGACAATTCTTCCCAGTGTCGTGCTCTCCTCGGCAGCTCAAACCGAATGGTGATCCCCCTTAAGGCTTGACCTTATGATGACCTTTCCAGAACACAGGGTCTCGGGGAGACAATTTCTTTCCAAGGAAGGAAGGAAGAGATGGAGTTAGCAGCCATTCAGTGCTGTGTGTCATGTCAGCTTATCCCGGTTCATAAGTAGCACTTTATAGTCCCCGAACTCAAGGAGACTTACCTTACCAGCCACAAGGTGTCTTCTCTCTATCCTGCACCCCATCAGGTGCCCCCACCTCACGTCTCCAGTGTCTTCTATTTAAAACTTGAGAGAATTCTCCATGTGGACATGACTGGGAGATCAGAACACCATCTACTCATTGATTCTTTTGTTTTTATTCTTAAATTTTATTGGGAGGAGGGTTAAAAATAAAATACTCAATTGGTTTTTTATTTACGTGCATATGCTTGAGTTTATATCCACCGTGTGTGTGCAAAAACCATCAGAGGCCAGAAGAGCGGATAGGATCTCATGGAGCTGGAGTTGTAGGTGGTCGTGAACCGCCATGTGGATGCTGGGAACTGAATCTAGACCCTCTACAAGAGCTGTGAATGCTCTTAACTGCTGAGTCATCTCTCTAGTGCTCCCCTCCCCCCTCTTAATAGAATCTCATGAAGCCCAAGCTGGGTTTGAACTCTCTGTGTAGGCAACACTAGCCTTGAACCCCTGAAATTCCTGCCATTCCCTCTCAAGTGCTGGGGTGATAGGCTCCTGCCACCATACCCAGATTAATGCGAATTTACCAAGTAACTAGTGCATGCCAACCTGGAAGTGTGGGAGGGTATGAAGAAATTAAAGCATGTCTTCTGTCCTCAAGGACTCTATTCAGGAAACAAGCAGACAGGAAGCCGCTCCGGGCTGAGGTTATTACTACCAAGCAGGGCTCCAGGCGGAGAAGGGAGAACTCTGGCTGCCGTTCAGTGGTGCTGTGGGGAAAATGGACGTTCAAAGTAGACTGGAGGCCAAACTACATTTCTGATGTTTCCAAATTAGTGACTTAAGAAATAAATTTTTGAATAATAATTTATAATTAAAGGTCGGTCTAAAGCATTCCACAATAAAAGGAAAGCATCAGGTGGAGTTTGTGCTCTCGAGCTTTTGAAAGTATTTCTTGATAATGTCACTTAACTAATTTTATCAAAAGCATCTCTTTGGGGGCGTTAATTACAACACCAGATGCTAAAACATAATGTTAAATATTCTACTTTCTTGGAATGTTTCATTTGAGCTTTTTTTATTCTATTTCTTTCTTTCTTATTTTCCTTCAGGATCTTGCTAGGTAGCCAATTCTGGCCTCAAACTTGGGGCCATTCTGCTTCCTGAACACTGGATTACAGCTATAAACCACCATCTGGCTCCGCAAATATCGATTTTCCTTGTTTCAGAGCTGGTGGAGGAATTGGAGCTACCGGGTGATGTGGAGGGTGCCGGGTGCGGAGAGTCACCCTGGGTCTCAGGGGTCTTCCCTTCTTCTCCGAGTGTCCATCCAGTCACTGCTGACACATACTGTCCTTGGCTCCTTCTTGTTCAAAGAGCACATCCTCTCCTTCAGAGAGGATCCTGCTCACAGGATGTTCCTATCACAACCATGCAAATGATGCCTGGATTTGCAACTTTGTCCTGTCTCTCTTCCATCCCTGCCAGATGTTGAACTCAAATGTCTATACTCTGAGTAGACACTTCCAGCTGGGTACATTGCTGGAAACACTTAAAGTTAGGGTATGGCCGGGCGGTGGTGGTGCACACCTTTAATCCCAGCACTCGGGAGGCAGAGGCAGGCGGATCTCTGTGAGTTCGAGGCCAGCCTGGTCTCTTAAGTGAGTTCCAGGAAAGGCGCAAAGCTACACAGAGAAACCCTGTCTCGAACCCCCCCCCCAAAAAAGTTAGGGTATCCTCCCTCCCAACCCCTAATACTTATTTAATACGAATAAATGAATCTCATATGAATACGATTCTCATCTCAGTGAAGTGCTGATTACTTTTCAGACAGAAAATAAACATTTCCTGAGTACCTATTAAGGAACTTGGCCTTGGTCAGAGTACACAGAGGAGGGCAAGCTACCAAGTCCTCTGTCCCACAAAGTATCCATTCGGGAGCTTCTTCAGGATGCTAGGAAGGTGCTCAGGATAGCAGAAACTGACCTCTAGAAATTCTGATATCCAGAATCTTAATTGTCTGGGTACAGACAGAATGACAATACCTTGCCTGAAGGAGAGTTTGCTGGGTGCAGCCTGTCCCAGGGGCTTAAGACAGAACAGCTTTGTCTTGGTGTCCAGTGCTGGGTGGAAAAAGCCCGGGTCCTCACACTCCTTGCTTTCTCTCCTCACTAGTGGGACAAGATCTCATTTTGTAGCTCAAGTTGACCTCAAACTCATGGTGATCCTCCTGCCTCAGGCACCTTTGTCTGGCTTATTTCCCTTCTTCCTCTTCCTCTTTACAGCACAGGCTGGTCTTGAAAAGTGTTCCTCCATACCCAGTTTATGTGGTGTTAGGGATTTTTGGTTGTTTTTGTTGTTGTTTTGTTTTTCGAGACAGGGTTCCTCTGTGTAGCTTTGGTGCCTCTCCTGGAACTCATTCTGTAGACCAGGCTGGCCTTGATCCCATAGAAATCCCCCTGCCTCTGCCTCCCGAGTGCTGGGATTAAAGGCGAGAGCCACCACCGCCTGGCTCATGGTGTTAGGGATTTAACCCAGGGTCTCGTGCATGCTAGGTGAGCACCCTACTTACTAAGCTATCTCCCTCCCCACACACACACACACTCTTTTTTTTTCTTTTAACAAGAGAAAACTAAGGCACAGATGGTTGTAAAAAACTCACCCAGGGCTACAGAGTTCATAATACTTTTACTTCCATTAAAACCAAGAATATAATTTTGTTTCTAATTCTGTGTGGCGTCAAAATAAAATATTTGATTTTAAATAGAACCGTCAGTATTCATATACCTACTTTTCAGCAATATTAACCTTCTGGAGAAATACGATGAAAAATACACTAATATAGTGTAAAGTAGTGTACATTTTTTTTTTTTTTTGCTGCCTCTGGCTTACACGTGGCTTGGCTCAGCCATCTTGACTTAAACCACTGCTAATTTTGTACATCATAGATTTGGGTATATTAATTTTGGTTATTAAAAATACTGTGTTAGAATGTTATTTTCCTTGGATCATGAGCTTTTTGAAAACTCCTTAAATTTTGTGCCTGAGGTAAGTGCCTCGTGCTGTTCCCAGCCTCGATGGGGGTACGGTTCCAAGCCAGCCAGCCACCTCAGTGTCGTACTCTTGACTGTTTTTCTACCCGCGCTCCGCTATTGCTGGATTTTCATGTCCGTGTCTTCCTTAGCACCGCTCTTTCTGATTAAACCACAGATGCCTCGGGGGCAAACACCATTCATCACTGGGCCTTCCTGAGTTCCCAGAAGCATCCAGCATGGTGATTGGTTGGCACGAAGGGTGTTTCATAAGAGCTAGCGTCACACGAAGCTTTGTTAGGTTGCTGAACTTTACCGTTGCCTCCAGCTACCTTAACCACAGTTTACAGGTCTTTCTTTCGGATGGCAAGCTCCCCTAATATTTGGGCAAGTATCCCCAATTTTATAAAAATAATTATCCAAACAACCTGTGTCATAGAAAGATGAGGGTGAACATGGTTGATGAAGGCACTATGCTACTAAAACTCTTTCTTCGACCCAGTATTTTCCTTTTAGTGATCATTTTGACATTTTTCAGAATAATATGGCCTTTCTAATTTTTTTTTTAGATTTATTTTTATTTTACATGTGTGTGTAGTTTGTCTTCATGTATGTCTGTGCACCTCACGTGTACCTGGAGCCTGAAGAGGTTAGAAGTGTTGGATCCCCTGGAACTAGAGCTACAGACGGTTGGGAGCGGCCACATGGATGTGTTGTGGGGTCCTCACCAGAGACGACGTCTAGAGCATGGGTTTGAGTCAATAGAAAGTCTTTATTAGCCGGCGGGAGACTACACTGGTGTTCTGAACCCCAGCGTAGCCCTGAGTCTTTCTCAGGGTGAACTTTTAATCACAAAACCCATGTCCTGGGTTGACATACTTCAGTTAACAAGAACAGTTAGCCAGAAGCAGAACTACAGAAGCCAAAAAAACAAGATTAGCACATTGAGGGACTTTCCCAGGACTGTGGGCTTTGATGGATCAGGCCTTTGTTTTAGTTTTGGCAGGTGATGCTGTCTACGTGCTGAGTTTTACAGCCTGAATGACACTTCCATCATGGAGTCAGTTGAGCTAAAGTCTGGGGGCCTGCAAAGGCCTGGGACCCTGTTATAGATTCTGGGAATCAAACCCAGGTCCTCTGGAAGAGCAGCAAGTGCTCCTAACCACTGAGCCGCCCCTCCAGCCCCAACCCAGAGTTTCCTCAGTGAACAGATCTGGTAGAGAGGGGAAGAATGCTCACTGACGTCATTGCAACGCTTGGGGAACACCAGGTAGTTCTGAAGCTCAGCTCCGCATGCTGGAGCTCTGCTCACTACCTCGTCCTTCCCGCTGTGGAAGCCTCTTCACCCGTGGGTGTCCCCACTCCATGCAGTATCTTCACACCCACTTCTTGTAGTAATGCACTACTGGCTGGTTGGATTTTGCTCTAGCGCTCCTTCCGGGAGTGAGCGGAGCCTGAGTATTTTCTCTTGACACTGAGCTACTAGAAACATGTTTTTTTAAAGAGAGGGGATTAGTGGTGAATGCAGCGATTTCTTCGGGGCACATTATATAAACCCTTTGAGAGCTCTCCTCAGGGTGGGGCTCTTGAAGACAAAAACAACAAAACACATTGCACCAGGAAATATTCAGTACAGGTGACGTTTCCTGTCAGCTTCCTTATCGTCCTTTCTCCACGTCCTTTTCTTCCTCCTCCTCTTTTCCTCCCCTCCTCTTCTTCTTCTCCCCCCTCCCCCTTTTTTTTCTAGACAGGTTCTCACTGTGTAGCCCAGGCTGGCCTGAAACTTGAAACCTTCCTGCCTCGGCATCCCAAGTGCTGGGATTAGAGGTGTGTGCCAGCACCCCTGGCTCACCTGTCCACCCTTGGAGTGGATTGAATACTCCACTTTCATTGGTTGGGCTGTACGTCAAGATCTTCTGACCCACGCTTAGCTTCTCTTGGGTTTCAGTTGCGTGTGTGTGCTGCGCCTAGTCATTTATTCACGTACTTTACACAAGAGACTTCTCAGAGTCTGCTTGGAAGCTGGAGTACTACAAATGCTTCTGGTTTACACAGGAGTAAAACATGGCTCACAGTCTAAGTCCAGAAACCACGTCGTTAGGTTACAAAGTACAACACAAAGCATGGTGTGATCACTGGGCCCCTGTAGGCGCTGGGATTGATGCTTCAGGTCTGTCTCATTTGAAGAAATGGGTGTAAAGAGAACTGGCTGGAGCTGTTAGTTTGCTCTGAAGGTGGCTTTGCTGAATGTCACCTCCCTGTTAGCTTTATGCCCCGAACCCCCTGTGCTAGTCTTGCTGAAAACGTAAGTGCATACATTCTGGGGTAGAAGAAGCACTCCTGAAAGTCTGGGGGGGGGGGGTGTAGTTCAGTGGTTCAGTGTTTTTCTAGTGTGCCCAAGACCTTGGTTTGATCTGAATGAAGTGCTCCAAATAAACAGAACAGGGAGCTGGAGAGATGGCTCAGTGGTTAAGGGCACTTGCTGCTTTTCCAGAGGACCTGGGTTCAATTCCCAGCAACCACACAGAGTAGTTCACAGGCCTCCGCAATTCCAGCTCCGGGGAAGCTGGCACCTCTTCCGGCTTCCACTGGCACCTACATAAATGTGGCACGCACACACACGCACACACACACACACACACACACACACACACACACACACACACATAAATAAAATCTTTTAAAAAAGGAGAGAGGAAAGAAATGGAATGAGAGGTTATAATTTTCCCAGTGCAGCCAATTAGTTGCTCCAGGGGTGAACTCATGTTCACCATCCAGGCCACTGTAGACTGAGGCCAGATTTAAAAACAAGCGGGTTAAAAACTCAAAAGATTAACCAAGTCCATTGAAGCATCTGCTCTAACAAGCTGAGCAAGTTGCTGGGGTTAGAGTGTGAAGTGCCGAGATATTTACTCTCCAAATATGGAAAAGAATTGCACAAAGTGAGGAGAGACGTGACTGTGTGTGTGTGTGTGTGTGTGTGTGTGTGTGTGTGTGTGTTGGACAGTCTAACTGCTGATGATACATTGCCATCTCTCTGGATTTTCAGGGGCATCAGTGATGTTTCGTAAATCAGGAAGACAGAACTTCACGGAAGTGTGTCATACTCAGATGGGGACAAGCAATGATGTGCATTTGGATTTGTCCACTTCTAGACCAAGGCTTCATACAGCAGTGGTGGCTTTGGAAGGTAGAGACTGGGAGATTTGTCCACATCCAGGACAGTGCTGGGCACTGCAGAAGGGTTTCGTCAGGCTGAGCCATGAGAGTTTAAATAGGATGTCTAGTCTTAGATTTAGACATCAGAAGGTTGAGTACTTGCCTGAAATCTCACATTTGGGAGGGAGGAGCAGGAGGATCAGAGTTCAAAGTCATTGGAGACAGAGAGACTTGGAAGCTAGCCTGGGCTACTGGAGATCCCTTCTCAATATCCCCACACCCCTCAAAAAAAGGAAAAGGGAAAAGGGGCTAAAAGAGTGACCTGGAAAGCCATAATTGAAAAACATAAATTGGGAGTCCACCATGGGGCTGGTGGCTGCGGACAAAGACAGGAGGAGACATGGAGTCGCTTCGGGGATCTGTGTCTTACATGCGAACTGCTGCAGATTTCCCACAATTGGCTGCTGATGGCCTCCAACAGCAAACGCCCTTTCGGGACCACGTGCCCACACAAAGGGGAAGGTCCGCACCGACAGGGTTCCAAGGACCCTCGTGTTATCCATCCTTCCGGCTCTTTCCCCACACTTGCCTCCACTCTTCTCCCGCTGAGCCTGGCTCTACCCCACACTCGCCTCCCCAGAATGCTAATTATAAGCCTCCTGCTTTAGCGCCTCTTTACAAGGGATGCTTGTGCCAAGGGTAGTACCTACCTATGGGGCAGTATGAAAGGGTGGCTCTCTACACCGTGACGGAGAGGTGCTCTTAGATATCCTTCATTGTACAACTTAGCTCGGGTCACGTCAGCGCAGAACAAGTGGATGCGTGGCTGTGCTTCGTGGCAATGATCATGACTTCATACAAATTTCTTTGAGACTTTGTCGTATGAAAGGGCAGAGATCTTTGTTGCACCTTTAGAGGTCCAGAAGGTTTTCCACTTGGCCTTTGGTCTTGTGACGTAACAACTGCTTAGGATGGATATTGGAGCATTCTTCTGTCGATATGTAGTTGTTTCAAGTTTGGGGATCTTATTGTCCAGTCAGAAGCCTTCTTGCTGATGTTACCATCTTGTTCGGGCCTTTCGTATCTGAGCCTATTATGATGAGGTGGGATGCTGTTATTGTTTTTTTTCCTCCACTGCAGGTGGACGAGGAGGTGGGAGGGGAAATCGCTAATAGGAACCATATGAATGCTTGTCTCTGATTGACACCCATTCAATCCTCAGCTCTCTAGAAATGCTCATCTTCTTAATACAAAACAAAGGTGAGAAGTCTTCCAGGGTTACAGGGTTACACATAGAGAGTCTGGTCCAACCTATGGCAATCCTTCCTTCCCAGGGACACAAGCTTGCTGTAGGGCTGAAAACTTCCTTCCTGTCTTCCATCTTGAAGCAGGGTTGAACTTTTTTTTTTTTTTAATCAAATTAACAGCCAGGGAGTGTTTTACCTGCCTGACTGGTTCATACTATTCTATTCAGGCTTCAGTCAGAAGTTTCTTCACCCTGCTGGGCGTGGAAGGCTGTGACTCACAGGGAGAGATGATGTCTCCTGGGTATCGCAGGATGACTGAGGACTTCTCAACCTGGCCTCGGCCATTTTGTTTTTCCTTGCTCTGTCTTGGATATTGACATGGCTGCTTGCTCCTGAGGAGAACCAGTCGGATGAGTATTCAAATATTAAATTAATTCCTCTCTAAGTGGCCCAGCAAGTTTTTTTTACTAGAAACTTAAACAGGAGCCTGAGGAAAGAGAGGGACGGGAGGAGAGAGGCAGAGCTGAGAGGACAAAGGAGACCGAAAACTCTTCTGTTTGGTGAGGTTTCCTTTGTCCGCAGTTGTGGTGTGCAAATAGAACGAGAAAATGTCTAAATGAAAATATCCACACATTAAGCTGTTTGTGCCACTGAGCCTTGGCTTCCCTGACTCTGTGACCTGCCTGGCCTAGACAATGGCTCAGAGGGGCCATCTACCACAGTCAATTACTTTTTTTTTTTTTTGAGACAGGGTTTCTCTGTGTAGCTTTGCGCCTTTCCTGGAACTCACTCTGTAGCCCAGGCGGGCCTCGAACTCACAAGAGATCCACCCGCCCACAGTCAATTACATGTTTCACCCCTTACCTCCTGTCCTCACGGTTGGTTTTAATGCAACGGTGCAATGTTATTTATCAAGCGGTGCTGTTACCGTGTGAGAAAGGCCACCAGGCACCACAAAACCCACTATCAGAGCTTTGTTAGGAGAAGAGAGGGACAGAAGAGAGCGTGACCAGGCCTGTGGAAGACGCGTGCAGAGAGAGAAGGCGGGGAGGAGAGGGAGAAGAAAGGGAGAGTTCTGTGACCTTATGGATCCCCTGCACATGTGCATGTGGGCTCACGGAGCTGTGCCATGCATGCACATAGACTGCACGATCACGCTGTGTGCAAATTACGCGATCACGCAGCGCATGGATTACATAGGACGTAAGGTCCCTTGCTTGGCTACTGAAGTGCACGCGTGCCGTCATGCAGTTGGGGGAGTGGCCAGGAATCCCAACACTCACCCTCTTACAGAGCAAGGATTTGCCCAGAACCCTGCTGACTGCAGGCTGGGCATCAAGTTTGAGGTAGGGCTGGGTGGAGGTGGGGATGGGGAGTTGGGTGGGTGTCTAAGGGAATAGTGAGGGTAGAGGCCACACACTGGTGCATTCCTGCTCTTCCTTTGCACGCTCAATAGCCGAGTTCTGTTACCCTCCCCTAGGCTGGTCAGGGACTCACGCTGGTTTCCCGGCATTCCTCCCGCCTCAGCCACCCACATGCTAGGATTACACAGTGCTAGGATTACAGGTGTGAGTCACCACACCTGACTCTCCCACAGATGTTTCTAGAGCTGGTAGCTTGTTATATTTCTTACTCAAAGCTTCCTTCCTTCCTCCCTACTCACTCCCCACTTCTTTCTGTTAATGTTACTAGTCTGTGGAGAGTTATCCCTGAGGGCGTTTGAGTTAGGCATTCTGTGTACTTGGCTCTGAGCCTTACTTGACCTACAGGACCAGCAGGGGAATTATCTTAAAAATGCTGTCCAGATGATGTCATTGGTGCATCCAACCAATATTTTAAGAAGAGTTAACACCAATTCGTCTTCAGTTTTTCTAAAAAAAAATCGAAGAATGCGTACTTCTGAATCCATTCTGTGAGCCTAGCCTTAGCCTGAATCTGAACCCTGAAAAAGATACCACAAGAAAATCCAGCTACCAGCCAGTCTCTGTTGAGAAAGTCCTCAGCACAGTTCTAATGAATAAAATCCAGCAACATATTGAAAGGGCTACTGACCATGACCAAGTGGGGTTTATCCCCAACGTTGCTTCTTCAACTCTCAGTGTAAACTACCACATTAATAAAATGGAAGACATGATCAGGTGACCATCTTAACTGATTCAGAAAACACATTTGACCTAATTCGATATCCTTTCATTTGTAAAACATCCAGTAAACTAGCAACAGAAGGTAACGTCTTTAGTGTGATGAAGACCACATGAAAAATCTGAGCAACATTACCTAGAGGTGAGAGGCTGAAAGCGTTTCTCCTTAAATCAAGACTAAGAGATACAGTCTTCTAGTGAATACTGCATATAGTTTCACACTGTAATGATTTAATATAATGTCTGAAGCACCTCAAGCAGCTAATTAAAGGACACAAAAGACAGAAATTTGGAAATAAGAAATAAAATGATCTGTTTGCGGGTGATGTGTTTTCACTCGTAGAAAATTTAAAGATTCCACTTATAAAAAAAAATAAAAAAAGCAGGGGTCTAGGGATGTCACTCAGGGCACTTGCTAGCATGCATGAAGCACTGGGTTCATCCTCAATATCACAGGTACTGGTGTTGGTGAACATCTGTAATTCCAGCACATGGGAGACAGAGGCAGGAGGGTCAGAAGTTCAAAGTCATTCTTGATTACATAGTAAGTTTGAGGCCAGTTTGGGCTACTTGAGACTGTTTCAAGCACACACACACACACACACACACACACACACACACACACACACACACGGCACACTACCACAAATAACAGCACCAGCACCAGCAACAAAAACCCAGCTAAACTGAAGCGTGAATTCAACATACTTGCAAGAAAATGAAGAATTCCACTTACAATAGTACCATAACGTGGAATATGCCGAGCTGTTCTAACCAGCGTGGCCTCAGAATTCTACACCGGAAATGGTAGCGCATTGCAGTGGGGAATTAAAGATGAGAGGAGCACAGAGAAAGACACTCTCTGCTTGTGGACTGGACAATTCAATATTGTTAAGATGAAAATGGAACCCCAAATCATATACATATTTTATACAATCCCTATTAAAGTCTCAGTGGCCCTTTCTTTTGCACAGAGATAGAAAAAAAAACTATTTTAAAATTCCTATAGAATCTCAAAAAATCCCCAAAGGCCAAAATAATCTGGAAAAACAACAGAGTCAAAAAAAAACTTACTATGTAGCCATGAAAACAGCACCACAAACCAAGCCAGAAAGCAAGGGCTGTTGTGGACAGAATGAAATGTTTGCGGGTTGTTGGTGGGAATGCAAAACGGTGCTGCTGTTTTAGAAGTCAGTCACGGTCTTCTATGTAGAAAACAGTTTGGCAGTGTCTTCAAAAGGCAGAATGAATACTATATAATCCACCTGTATTCCGTATACTCCTGAGTATATGAAAAACTTGAAAGCGGGAACTCAAATGATACCGTGCAACAGCGCTCACAGCAGCGGTAAGAATAGCCAGGAGTTAGAAGCAGCCTGCCCACCGGCGGGTAAGGCGATCTGAAGATTGGGGCATCCATACAAGGGAATAGCGGTCAGTCACAAGAAGGAACAAAATTCTGAAACGTGCTATGACAATGTTGACAGCACCGTGCTGAGTGACACAAATGGACGCCAAAGGACAGCTGTGGCAAGATGTCCTGCTACAAGGTCCTGTCCTGGTCAGTCTTTTGTCATTTGATAAAAGCTAGAGTTGTCTGGGAAGACGGACTCTCAGTTGAGAAAAGGCCTCCATTGGATTGGCCTCTAGGCAAGTTTGCGGGGCATTTTCTTCATTAATGATTGATTTGGGAGGACCCAGCCCACTGCGGGCAGTGCCACTCCTGGGCACATAGTTCTGGGCTGTATTAAAAAAAAAAAAAAAAAGGCAAGCTGAGCAGGCCACAGAGAGCAAGTCCATAAGCAGCGCTCTTCCATGGCCACTGCTTCAGCTCCTGCCTCCGGTTCTTGCCCTGACCTCCCCTCAGGATGGACTATGATCCCATGAGTAAACCAAATAAACCCATTCCTCCTCAGGTTGTTTTGGTCATGGTGTTTTATCTCAGGGATAGAAAGTAAATGAGGACAAGTGCCTAGGACGGGGACAGAAAGTCCAAGAGAGGCCACAAGGGCTGGGGGATGGGAACCTGGGAGTAACTAGTCTGTGGTGCGATCCAGAAGTTCTGAACGTGGATAGTGGTCATAAATACACAACACTGTGACTATGCTCAATGCCATTCAAATAAATATGTGTTTAAAATTATAGTCAAGGCTGTGTTTGTGGGTGTGTGTGTGTGTGTGTGTGTGGAGATTACAGTGGGAAACTTCATCCTGTATATTTTACCATGGTAGGTCTATTTTAAAGAGGCACTGCCAAAGGCCCCATCCTGAGAAGAGCTGAGAGGCTGATGTGGTAGGAATGAGGTGGGAGCCTGCCGGAGGAAGATGAGCAGGATACAGGAGAAAGTAGAATCAGGGCAGAAACTGGTCTAACTTCCTGCGCAATATCCCCAGAGGGGATTCTGTCCTCTTGGGCAGAATCTTCTCGCTCCAGGGAGTTTGGCCCTGTGGGAGGGTAGGTAGCCTTATGTTGAGGACGTCTTCACATTCCAGAGGTGGGCAGCTGGAGGGAGTGTTAAACCTGTGGGAGTGTAGGCATGCCCCACCCTTGGGCAGATTAGTTAATTATTGAAAAGTGTTTCAGAAACACACCCAGGAGCTTATTCACTGGCCTCCTCGTGGGAGTTGGCATTTCTGAGGGGACACGGAGCTCCTCAAGGAAGCTGCAGGACAAACTACCTTCCACTGGTCAGTCAGGCTTGCTGGATTGGTTCCAGACACTTGCAGAGAATTCCTGTATCGTGCATACCGAGAGAGAAGTTAAATATACTTTGTGGTCTGGTTTGTGAGGTCTTTTTACTTAGTAAGTTTAAAAGTGTGAGCCAAAGTCCCATGTAGCTCAGGTTGGCCTCGGACTGGATGTGTGATCAAGGATGACCTTGAACTCTTGATCCTCCTGCTTCCACGTCTCAGAGTGCTGGGACTGCAGACACGCACCACCACACCTTATTTTATTACATTTACGTGTGTGTATGTGCAGGGGTGGGTGCCTGCTACAGCGCTCTTGTGGAAGTCAGAGGACAGCTTGTGGGAGTTGGTCTCCTCTTCCGCCATGCAGGACCTGGGAAGTGAACCCTGGCTGGAAGGCTTGGAGGAAAACTCATTTAACTGATGAGCCATCTTGTCGACCCACCGTGTGCCATTTATGTGGTGCCAGAGATCAAACCTAGGGCTTCATGCTACGCAAGCACGTGGCAGCTTGTATGTTTACAACTCAACGGGAGGAAAGTCTTAGAGAAAAGAATCGTAAGGTCTTTGATAAATCAGCCACAGAAAATTTAATTCTTAATTTTCTTGTATTAATTTCTTTTATTATTTTCAATGTTTACATTCAAATAATTTATGTATAAACAAGATCATAGAATATGTTCTGTTCTTGGATGGATTTTTTTCCCCCAAGACAGGGTTTCTCTGTTTAGCCCTGGCTGTCCTGGAACTCACTTTGTATACCATACTGGACTCAACTCAGAGATCTGCTTAGCTTGCCTCTGCTTCTGGAGTGCTGGATTAAAGGAGTGTACCACCACTGCCTGGCAGGATGGGTTTTCATTTATTTATTTATTTTAAACCAAATGTTCCCTGGAGTTCTTTCTGCATTACGAGATAGGGTTTTCCCTTATTTCCTCCAATAGACACATTCCTTCCAGGTTGTATGGCCACAGCACAACTTTATTACTCCCTGCTCTAGTGAAGGGCGCATGTGGTCTTCCATTTCCTATCATTACAAACAGTAAGTACTGCAATGAGCGCTCTTGTCGAAAGTTTGTGTGCCTAAGGGTGAGTGTTTCTGAGGGCTGCATTCTTAGGAGTAGACTTTTTGGCTCATAGGGCAAGCCCATTTAAGTTCTTGATCAGAAATACCACATTTCTTCCTGAAAAATCTGTTCTATTTTATATAATTATTATTATTATCATTAACCCTGAATACCATCATTTTTAAAAAGATTTATTTATTTTTATTTTATGTGTATGAGTGTTTGCCTGCCTGTATGTATGTGTACCACGTGTGTGCCTGGTGCCTGTGAAGGCCAGGAGAGGGCATCTCCTGGAAATGGAGTTATGAATGACTGTGAGTCACCACGAGGGAGCTGGGAAACAGACCCAGGTCCTCCAGAAGAGCAGCCACTGCTATTAAGCACTGAGTTGGTGCTCTCACCTTTAATATATATTGCCAATATCGTGCGCAGGAACCACCAATGTCATGAAATGTTATTGCCCTGATGTACCAGTTGGGCTCTTCATCCTGGCATATTAGTATTGACCATTTGGATTTTTTTGGTCACATTTTTCTTGAATTATAAAAATACACAAAAAGTCTATAAAATACAGTGTACGGCTCAACTTACACAAGGTGAATTCTTCCTCACAAACAGATTAAGGAACAGAACATTGTAAGATATTCTGCCGTGCCTCAAATGACCAGTGTCCTGACACTTAACTCCTAAAGATAGCCACATCCATTTCTCCCTTTGTATAACTGGAATCATATCCTTTATTGAGCATCACATTTGAGCTACTCGTATACTTGTGTACAGCTGGGAGATATTTATTTACACTGCTTATTATATCCCCTAATGTGAGTGCACCACATGTATTTACTGATGGACACTTGGGCAGCTTCCAGCTTTTAGAGCATGGATGTCTTCCGGTACACATGTACACACGCTTCTGTTTTTGTATGTATGTAAGGAATGAAACCCCAGGGTGAGGAGGGAACTCTAATCAGCTGGATCCGTTTTTCTGTGATTTCCCCGTGACGGTTGTTCATTTGCCGCCGAGTGGCTTGTCCCTTCCTGTTGGTTAGCACGTGTTCCCTTTGTTCTGCACTTGAACTCTGTGCCAGTCCTGTAAATATTTTCTCCCAGTCTTTGTTGATAGCACTTTTTATTTCACGAAGTTTAACACTTTCATGGAGTAAAGTCTGTCATTGTTTTTCTTCATGTCTTCTGCATTTTATAGTTTTGCTTGAACGCTCTTCTCTGTCTCAAATTATAGTAATTCTCTTTTGTTTCCCTCAGAGTCATTTTATTTTAGTTCTCACATGAGGTTTTCTAATCAGTCTAGATTTTATTTTCAAGGGTGAGAAGTAGAGACTAATTAATTATCTAGCACTCGGGGGGATGAATAAAATTAAATCATTTATTGCTTAGACCTTTTAGTATCTATTTTTACCATCTCAAAATAGAGGCTAACATCAAAGAGATAAAAAACTGCAAAAAAAATTTTGAGCTCATTTTCCCCACTCCAGAAGTGTCCCTTAAGTGACACTGGCTATGGCCTCAGTGAGGCAAACATGTTAAATGGTGGTGCCTGCACCAGCTGCCTTGGAGAGTGCTCAGCCACTGCCCACCCTGCTCTTACAGAACTCAGAAGGCGGTCTCACGAATCTGCGGGTCCACTAGAGGAAAGGCACCGCCCTGGAACCTCCAAGGAGCCTGAGTCCACAGGGGATGGGAAGCCCACACCTTCCCAAGCCTCCAGTTCCCCTTCATCAGAGCAGAAGTCTCAGATCATGTATGTCCTCTGCTCCCGTCCTCGGGAGAGAAAACCAGCTTGAGTTTACAAAGCCCCGGCTTCCTGTGATGACTTCCTCGGGCAAAGCTGACCAGAGGAAACCGTGTTCTTGGCTGGCTGAGGGGTCAGAGGAGGAAAGAGTGTGTCTGAAGCCGCTCCATTTCCCCCTTAATCTGAAATGGGTCACGTGGGGCAGGCCTGTGCAGGCTGTGTGTGCAGACTCTCTGGGTGCTCACGGTTGCCCCTCCTCGTCCCTCCAGGCTGGTGGCGAAGACTGATGTCTTGTTACCTTAGTTAGCGGGTTGTGGGGATGGAGTCTGTGTGAGGAGTGAGGGGGAGTGGAAACACCCCCTCCTCTGGACACAGAGCTGTCTTGAGGCTGTGGAGCTGATGACGGTGCTGCTCGCTGGCTGGGCTGCTTTTCTTGGGGATTGCTCTGTTGGCCGAGCTCTAGCAGTGTCATCCAAGCAGCCTGAAACGGCAAGTTCTGCTGCTTGCCTTTGTAGTTTCCCATTTTAGGGATTTGCTGGTGCTTGTTCCGGAAGCAATGGGATTCTCTGCTTTTGCTCCTCACAGCACCCACCGTGTGTGTGTGTGTGTGTGTGTGTGTGTGTGTGTGTGTGTGTGTGTGTGTGTGTGGTGTATATGCATCACAGACTTTTCTGCGAGGGTATGTCTTATGGCTAGGTTGTTTACATCCTCGGGGAGGCTGTGATTAAAGATCATAGTGTGAGACAGATTTCTTTTGATTTTAAGAACGGCACATCTGGATTTGTGCCTCTGCACCTTTGCAGGGTGGTGATGCGGAATCTCGCAGCCAAGCCCAACTGCTCCGTTGGGGCTGGTCGTTGTGGCTTTTCTTCAGGACTCTGCTTCAGCAGAATCAAGAGGGAAACTCACCCGGGGGGGGGGGGGGGGGGGGGGGGGAAGCAAGCATGCCACTTTTCAGAGGAACAGGTGTATTTTTCCACACATTTTTGCGGGAAGTAAAGTCTTGGAGTTTTGAGGAAGTCAAGGGTGAGGTCAGCAGAGACAGTTATTTATATCTGTGTGCAGTCTATCGAACGCCCAAGCTTTTATTCTGCTGTCATCACGGAACCAGTTCAGAGAAGAGGAAGGGCGTATCTTTGAACATCGTCTGCACTAAGAATGTCTAGTGTGGGTTTAAATTTCGGGTAATCTGTATGGGGGCTCTGTGGTGTTAGAAGAGTGACCACACGTTCCTCCTTCAGCCTGCGTTGTGGATAAAAGGCTCATTTCCGGTTAGTTGATCCACTGAGGCTCATTTTCTTTCTTTCTTCTTTTTTTTTTTTTTGCTACCTTTCCTAAGATGATCCACAATGTGAGCAGCCTGGTGCGTGCGTGCGTGCGTGCAGTGCATGCATGCATGCATGCATGTGTGCGTTCGTGCGTGTGTGTGTGTGTGTGTGTGTGTGTGTGTTGGGAGGTTGAATTATAGTCAAACTCTAAATGAGGATGTAGGACTCTAGCAAACACCAACAACACAGGGTTAAGAATCTCTGGTTCTCTATCATATTAAATAATGTCTCCTGTTACAGTTTCCATCTTTACAGTACTTGAGTTCTGATATTTTTTTCTCTCTCAGGCTCTTTTCGTTTCGGGAAATGAACGTGTTTGGGGACAAACATGTCAGAATCATGAGGGAGAAACTTGGCCGTGAGACAAACTGTGTGATATGCTTGACGAGAATTGAGAAGCAACCCACCTCAGTTTTTTTCTCAGTCAGCTCTCAACTTCTGGTTCAGGAACATGACTCAGAAGCCACAGAAGGGGAAGCACCCCTCAGCTCAGGGAGGGCTCTCTCAGCTAGTCTTTACTAAGGAGCCAACAGTGGCCAGTTCCGCACAGCAAGATATAGCACCTGAGGGAAAGCCTAGGCCTGCTCCACCAGGCGCATTGGGGACTGAAAGAGAGGATGTTTGTCCTTCATAATGAGAAGAATCGAGGTGAATGTCCAAAAGGCAAATGCCCATAATGATGGGGCAATGAGAAGCTACAAGTGGTGGGAAGCAGGCGTGTGTTGGCATAAATATTGAGATTTTTCTGGGGTTTACTTAACCCCAGTCTTTGAAAGTTTGCCTTTTACGAGAATGAACATGGTTTAATCGTGAGCAAATATTAGTTCACATAATTAGAACCTGTTGAGTTGAACAGGAAACGTTCCGTGGCAGTCCGCAGGTGCTCGCGAGCAAAGCTGAAAGAGGAGGAACCTGGTTCGTTGACTCCCTCTCCTCCCCCCAAGGGGAGTGTCCGTGGAATGGAGCCAGCGGGGTGTAAGAGGAGAGAGACAACTTGTAAGATGCATGAACAGCGCAGGAAGGCTCTGAATTTATTAATAAGGTTCCAACTCTGGGGAAGGTGGAAAAGGTGTCCCCAGATTTTCAGTTTTGTTTGTCGAAGGGGTATGGGCATCTCCTACCCCACGCTCCTGTCCCTTCCAGAATATGAAATTTGTAAGTTTCCTCCAGCTTAGGGTTTGAGTCGGTTACCAACTCCAGTTCAGGTTTCACACTCTAAAGAGAGAGTTCACTATGACTTAAGAAAAAAAGTCAGCCTGCTGTCTCAAATCCAGTTTCTCTCTGCAGCCTTCATCCTCAAGCTGCTGGTGTTGAATGGGAGGTAGGCTCAACTCTATGTTAAGTCCTTTCCGAACGAGAGTGTCTAAAAATCAATAGATGGTTGTGTGACTCACTGTAATGCATAGGAAGATGTGATAGACACCACAAGAGGAAATAAAGTGCTGATGAAGAATTGATCCCATTAGGGAGATTTATCTGTGCCAGCGTTTGGAATGAGCCTGGAACATGAGTTGAATACTGACAGATTAAAAAGAGGGCATCATGAGTATGTCTATGTTATTTGTGTGTGGGGGTGGGGTGGGTGGGTTGGTACATGGGTGCACATTCATGTGGGAAAGAGAAGTCAATGTCACGTTCTTCCTCAGTCACTTGAAGAACCAGCCTGCCTCCATTTTAGGCTTCAAAGCCATCTTAGTAAAGACACCATAAGCTTATCTCTGTTTATGATTAAACCTCTGTTTCTCAGGGACTGGACTCTGCCCCATCTGCATCCTTAACTAGAAATGGTTCTGCTACATTGTCTGTTCCAGAAATGGCAATTGTGTTTCTGTTTCAAACAGTTGTTTATAACCATCTTGCAACCTACTTTTGTTTCAAAAGGTTACATGACCACCTATGAGTACTTTGTTATGACTATTTGTTGTTATGACTACCTGTTGTTATGACTACCTTGTTATGCCCACCTGCAACCCTGTCTTTGTTTCAGGAGGTCATTAGGACTAACTTGTGATGCTTGTGTTCTGCTCCTGTAACCCTGCCTATTTTGCCCGCCAAATCCACCGTTTGGAAACCTCTTACCCCTGAGCTGTAAAAGCCTTGTCTTCCTCACATCCAATGCTGACCTCTTGAACCCATCCTTAGCGGGAAGCAGCCTGTGTAGACGAATAAAAAGGACTTGCTTTATTTGCGTGCTTTAATTAATTTGGCCGTGATAATTTGGGTCCGTGGTCTTTCTCCTCCTGTCTTAGTTTTTAAACGGTCTCTCCCTGAACTTGGAGCACACTGATTTGGCTAGACTGGCTGGCTTTTCGGTCTCCAAGGAACTGCCTGTGTCTGCTCCTTCAGTGCTGGGGTGACACTGAATTGACCAGCTTGTACCTGGGTGCTGGGGATCGGAACGCAGGTCCTTCTGCTTGTAGCAAATGCTTTACCAACTGAACCGTCTCCCCACCCCTTCTATTACTGGGGTATTTGTAACCGGTTACATCTAGAACTAACCATGTCCTGGCACCTCTTTAGGGCTGGTCTTAGCTGGCTCTCCTGCTGACAGGAACATCCCGACTGTCCTTCAGTGGGCCAGCTCTCACCTACTCTCCATCTAAGTGACTTCAGTGAGATTGGTTTCCTCTGGACTGTTAGGTAGGCAGTGACCCAGTCTGGCCAGTAAGAAGCTGTTTCCTCAGCCCAAGGATTGGTAATTGATTCCGGCGCGGGCTTGTGTTTCAGATTAGACTAGTTTGGGGGGGGGTTTGTTTTTGTTTTTCTTAAACTCTTGGGGACAGGGCCTCTTCTTTCTGCTGGGATCCCAAACTGATGGGCTCTCATTCTGAAGCTTTAGGAGACCTGTCCACAGAGGGAGATGTCTAGGGATAGAGATATATATCCTTCAATGTTTCATTTGGGCAGTTGGATCCAGCTGGAAGTGAAACTCTACTCCTGAACATTTTAGTAATTTGAGATAATATATCCACTTTTTAAAGTCCTTTTGTGCTTGTCTCTAGCAAGAAAAAAAAATCTTACGAGAGTCTTTATTCATTTGCTTTAAAGAAAAGCTGGGCTAGGAAGAGCTGCAGACACAAAGCAGGCTCCCTAAGTCTTTCCACTAGTCACCTTCTAAGTAAGCTTTTAGCCCTCAGCGACTAAGACCTTGAGACGATTCTTAAACTCTCTGGTCTGAGATATTTTAAATCTGTAGCCAACTTCTATGTGCTACATATTTTTCCATGAATCAGAGAAGAAATATGCAGCACTGTAGCCACAAGGCAACGGAACCCGGCCAGCTCGCCCTCTGTGTCTTTCCAAGCCTTGTTTCCCAAGTGTCACGCGTAAGTGAAGAGTCAGCATGACAATCCAGCTGGATTTATTAACAGTTGAATGGACTATCAAGAAGAGATTGATTAACCAAGAAGTAAATTCACTGCAAAAGAACTGCTCAGAGTCAGAACCGTGTCTCTGCAACACATGTTCTGCTCCTTCAGGAAAACTCCTGGCGAAAGGCCACTTTGGAAAACATAAGAATATCACTGCTTTCCTTGGGTGCTGCTATGCCTTGGGTACTAAGAATGTTTGCCCACAGTCTCTCTGAAATTCAACAACTCATCAAGGTCCAGTCTAACCCCATTTTATGGGTGGAGGAGGAGGAGGAGACTGGTCACTACTCATCTGTTTTCTCCTCGGTCCCCACAGGCAGTCAGTTCCAGGTAGCGAATGCTTCTGGGTCAAAGTAGAGACTCTGCTAGGAGTTTGCTCGGGACTGTCCTCAGCTGTGGGTGTCCTCACGACACAGCTCTGGTTGGTGAGAGGAAGGGAACTCTTCTGAGGATGTTTGGGAAGGTGATGCTTTCTAGGTGTGGATGCCGGCAGCACTTGTTTCTTCCGGTCTGGGATGTGGGTGGGAGGCTAGTGACAAGGAAGCCATGTTGTCGTCTTCAGCTAACCACAAAGAAAGAAAGAGAGATACACTCGACAGACAGCGGGGCAGGAAACGAGAGAGAAGCTAGCGTCTGATTAATCCAGCGAGGCTGGGATGCTGGTAGATGACTGAACATGCCCCCTAACTGATTCAGAGAAGCTGGGCTGGCCGTGAAGGGGCTTGCTCACCCTTTCCTGCCGCGGGAGACCCCGATGTCATGTCTGCTTGGGAGAGCACATCCCAGTTTGGAGTTTGGGAGACAGCTGCGTGAAGGAACGTTCGCAACATCATCGAGAGTGCCGTGGGATGCCATTGGAGCAAAAAGAAAAAAGACAGAGTGGAGCGAGGTGGCACCCACAAGCCAGGGCCACAGGCCGTCTGCGTCGTCGGACATAAAGCAGAAGGCAGGCATTAAGCAGAAGGCAGGCGGTCCTGTGGAAGGCAGCTGCAGAGGCCCTTCATTCAGCCATCGCTACAGAATCAGCCACCCTCGAAACCAAGGGGCTTACCTACGTCTTTTCATTTCCCATAATTCTACAGTCTGAGCTGAACGCAGCTGGGTGGTTCTGAGTGTCAGCTGCAGTTTGAACACTCAAAACAAAAAAAAACAAGACAAAACAAAACAAAAAGCTTCTTTACTTGACTATCTGGTGCCTCTAGGCAACGGCCGGGGCCTCCCTCTCTTCCTTCGTGGAGCTTCTGTGTGGAAAGCTTGGGCTTCTGCACCGCGTGGTGATCTCTGTGTGGTTGGATTTCTTTCCCTTGCAGGGCTGCCAGGTACCAAATGTGTGGCCCCAGAGGTACCAGAACATCCTTCCTTGTTAGTTCCACTTTCAGCCTCATTCTGTTGCTCAAAGCACACTCAAGGCCGGCTTAGTTAAGACAGGAAGTATCATCAGACTCTGGGTGGGAAGGCTGATACATCCAAATGGAGAGAGGTGCTTTAATATTTCTCTAGTGTTGTTGTTTTTGCTCTTTTGGGGGAGGGGGGCTACCACCCAGCTCCCAAATGCATCACACATGGAGGCTTATTCTTAATTATGAATGCCAGGCCTTAGCTTCTTTCTTAGCTAGTTTCTTGCTAGCTTTCCTTACCTTATATTATCCCGTCTACCTTTGGCCTCTGGGCTTTTCCTGTTCTCTTACTTCTGTAAATCTTATTCTTACTCCGTGGCTTGCTGTGTAGCTGGGTGTCTGACCCCTGATGTCTTCCTCCTTCTCTGGCTACTTTCTTTTCTTCCAGACTTCTTCTATTTATCCTCTGTGTCTGCCAGCCCTGCCTATCCTTTCTCGTGCCTCACTATTGACTGACTGTTCGGCTCTTTATGAAACCATCAGGTGTTTACACAGGCACAGTAACACAGCTTCACAGAGTTAAACCAATGCAACATAAACAAAAGTCACACACCTTAAAAAATAATATTCTACAACATCTTAGACCACCCGTGCAGAACGAAAGATAATCAGTCCGTTTCTCAGGGTGGTCGATATAAACATCAGAGCTAGGATTTCTGCTTCATATCTGAAATCTGAAAGGAGAACCCCTGATTCGTCTTTAGTAACTCAGAGCAGAAAGTGTAGTGTGGTTCGGTGGAGGGGTAGGTTTGGCTCCTCTGATCCCCTTCCTCTTCCATGTGGTATGGATTAAGTACAAAGGTTCACATCTGTCATGGCGATGCTTGAGTTGAGAGTCAGAGTTTCCTCTGGATCCACAGAGATGAGTGGAACTGAGTCAGGTGCTAGATGGAGCCAGAGTCAGAGCTAAGGCTGGGTCTGCCTAGGCGAATCACTGAGTCCTGGCTAAACTGAGAGATCAGAGGATCCCCTAACACTTGTAGAAAGAATGAGCAAGGGTGTAGAGAACATGGCGTCAGCTCCAGACACCCACCTTCTGACTCTCCCAACTCTCACCTATAAAGCCACTAAACAGTGCACCCCTCCCCCACCTGAGAAATAGCCAGCTGTCACCTTCCAGAGGTGAAAGGTGCAGGACGGAGAGCCTAGGGAGCTGAAAATACCGGAAGGGCCGAGAACACCCCTGAGGGGCAGAAGACATGCCTGAGGGGGCTGACAAGCTATTAGCAGGGCTGAGAACACCCATAAAGGGTTAAGGATGCTCTAGAGGGTCTGAGAACACACCTCGGGGGGCTGAGGACACTCTGGAGGGGCTGAGAACACACCTCGGGGGCTGAGAACACTCCAGATTGGTTGAGAAAACTCCTGAGGGAGATGAGAACGAGCCTGAAGGGTTTTCGGATTCTGCTGAAGTGTTTGTAACACTCCTGACGAGACTGAGAATATACCCAAGAGGCTAAGAACACTCCTGAGGGGCTGAGTGGGATGATTTCATGGCATTTCCTGTACTGTCCTAAAATTTACCCAGCCAGAGAGACTGGAGGACAGATACAATGGTCGGTGTCTTGGGGGTCGAGATGAGGGGATTAGTAATTCAAAAGCTGTGGAGGGCGGACAAGGCTTCTAGGTGATGGGATGGGTGGGAGGTTCCTACCCCACTGACAGATAAGACCATCCAGGTGGAGGGTGTATTTAGGTGGAGAGCAGAGTTCAGTCAGGAGGCAGCTTCGGTTTTGAGGCGCCTGTGAGATGTCTGGGAGGACACAGCTGTGGAAGGATGCAGGAGTCGGGACTCCAGGAAAGAAGTGTTGAAGGCTGTAGCATTGGTGTAAATGGAAGCGGAAGCAGGTGAGAAGCACCAAGGGAGAGCTGACAGGAGAGCAGGAGAGAGAACCATGGCACTGAGGCCCTGAACTCACTAAGAGAAAACACACACACCCTCCCCACCAGAAACCCTCTCCTGCCTCCCCTTGTGGAAGGCAATGGAGATTGGCCCTCCTTGCCCCTCCCCCCCAATTCAGTCTGTCCAAGTTAGCCTGCCTGTAGGGTGGGCTTTCCTTTCTCTTCAGAAACACTGACCGTACAGAGAGGAGGCTTCCCCAACTCTCACAGAGACAACTGAAGTTCTTTCTCCGAACCCAAGAGGCCCGGTAACCCCCTGGACCCTTCCCTTCAAGATCAGACTTGATGAGGGGGCAGAGCCTCCTCTGACATATGGGCCATGGCCTCCAAGGCCACTTTTCCCTGAAGAGTCTTTCTGGAGAAAGGTGAGGAGAGTCGGGTGGGGACCGTGGCTTCTGTGTCCTCACGGTGAGGACACACAGTGCTCACCTTCTGGTTGGTACCAGGCAATTCTGAGCTCATTGCCTTTTTCATATTTATTCTGGCGGCCCTGTTCTAGGGCCTGAGAAGTCGAATGTCCCAACACTGAGTTCTTTGGAAACTTCACATCTTCAAGTAGCTGGCACCACACTGGCGTTCCTCTCTCCCCGGCCTCTTCCTTTGAAGAAGGAATACGACATTATTAATAAATGACATGATTTCCTTTGGGTGGGTTTGTTGGCAGCCACAGTCACATGCACAAGCTGTTCTGAGCGCTGTTGGTTGTCTGTGGCTTTAGGGGAAGCAGATCTGAGGGGGACTAGAGGCAGCCTGGTTCTTACGTTGGTTCCTCATTTCCATTTCTTTGTAGTTAAAATAAACACAAGACTTTGTCAGCCTGTGTTCATCCTTGGAGAGAACCTGGGCATTCTCCCTTTGGCTTTATCTCTTTGAACCAGAAGAAGAAAAGTTGATTTTTGTTTGTTTTTTTGAATGGTGTTTGTGTATGTGTGGGTGGGGGGGAGGGGAGTGTGTTCAACCAATCGGGTGTGTGGGAGCTAGAGGTTGACATCGGAATGTCTTTAACGGTTTATCAACCTTCTGTTTTGAGTCAGAGCCTCTTACTGAGCCTGGATCTCACCATTTCTGCTAGACTGGCTGGCCAGGGAGCCCCCCGGGATCCACCTGCCACCACTTCCCAGCACTGGGATCACAGACAAGTATCATCACCCCTGGGTTGGACATGGACCCTGGGGTGTGAAGTCAGGTCCTCAGGCTTGCACAGCCAGTACTTGAGCCGTGCCCTCTCCCCAGGCTTCATTGGTCTCCATGGATTCCAATGTGATGTTTACATTCTAAACTGGACAGAGACCCACAGGAGGGTGAGGTGGAATGCAGGTGGGTGGGAGGGGTGAGGTGGGGTGAGGGTGGGTGGGAAGTGTCCGCCATAAATTGGAATTGAGGAAATTTAGGGAAAGCCAGAGCAACAAAACAGCATTTCAGAATCGGGGAATTTCTCAAAGCATTTCCCGCAAACAGTAGATTTCGGTTACAGCAGGAGAATGGATGGTGGGAATGCTAGAGGGTCTCGGCTTGCTTAAAAACAGCCCGGCTGTCAAGAGTGATGCAGCCGTGTGTGCAATACTATCATCAAGGAAAGAAAGTTTTCATGTAGCAAACATTTCAATGATTCACTCCAAACTGAGATCTTCGAGTCGCTTCCAGGGTGGTTCACTCACCAGCTTGGAACTCACCAGCACAAACGGCAACCTTCTGGTGCAAGACACATGCCAAGGTAAGCAGACGCAGCAGAGGGGCAATCTGCATTCTCTGTTTCTTTCTGCCCGGCCACCGGCATTCACGCAACTGAGGCAGAACCCACACGGTTCTCGGCCCATCCCTCTGCAGCCGCCTTCCAAGTGAGCGGGCTGGGACACAAGGCTCAGCTGGTGACCTGGCCACCGCCTTGGGGTTTGCTTCTCTTGTCCCGAATGTCTGACCGCTCCTGATGTGTTTTCTAGGTATCAGGACCCCTTTCAGCCACCCCTCTGACTCTGGGCATGTGGTTCTGTGATGGTCGCCCCGACTCCAGCCCTGCTAACTCTCTTGACTCTGGGCCAGGTGTTAGTAGATGAATAAGCTGGAGGAGGGGAGGGGTGGGTGGGAGGCCCAGGCACAACATTTTCCGGAAACTGCATTGTAGTCGGGTCTCCAGAGAAGAGATGTCATTTTAAAGGAATTTCCAGGCGTGTGTGTGTGTGTGTGTGTGTGTGTGTGTGTGTGTGTGTGTGTGTGTAAGGTGGGGGGAGGGAGATAACAATAAGGCAGAGGAAGTTGGAGTAGAGGAAGAGGAAGACAGGAGGAAGACAGTGGCTGCCGTTTATTAGTTCATTCACCCATGTCCCTCCCATGCAGCCATGCTTAGACAAGTTCTCCCAGGCTCCCAGGATCGTATGTACACAGCTCTCCTTATAGACCATGGTCAAATTAAGCCATTTTAAAGCAACTCAAATGAAAATCATATCATTCCATTTCTTTCTTTCTCTCCTCTCTCTTTCCTCCTCCCCCCCCCCTTTTTTTTTTTTTTTTTTTTTTTTTTTTTTGAGACAGGGTTTCTCTGTGTAGCCCTGGCCATCCTGGAACTCCCTCTGTAGACCAGGCTGGCTTCAAATTCAGAGATCCACCAGCCTCTGCCTCCTGAGTGCTGGGATTAAAGGCGTGCGCCACCACTGCCCTGTGTCACTCGATTTCTACAGGCAACATTCAGTATTCCTACAAGGTTCCTTGTCCCAGTAATCTCATTCCGAGGAATCCATAAAAACTCTAGGACAATAAAAATAACATTAGCCATCATGGATTGTCTGGTGATTGTGTATTGAGGGGTTTCCACGTGTTGACCCCGCCCTGACAGCAGATGATACCTGAGATGGTGGAGCAAGGGCAGGGTAGATCTGCGCCACTCCCCTGGGCCCCCGAAGAGTCTAGCATCCCCCGTGTTCCAAGGCTGTTGGTGGGAAGTGCAGGACCCAAAGTCTTGCTCTTACATTCCGTGAGGGGTGGCCCACATGTGACAGAATGAGCCGTACCTCCTCATCTGCCCAGGGTCCTCTCCCCTCATCTCTCAGACCACCCCAGTCTCTCCTTCCTCTGGTTCCTTCAGCACTCTGGGGCATCTGTAGCGGAGCGCAGAAGTCTCCCACTCCCCTTCCTCCAGGCACAGTGCAGTTCAAAAATGTGGCCCAAGAGTCCAGCTGGGAATTCTCTGGGGGAGCTTCTACAAGCGCTGGCCCGCTGGGCTGGAATCCCTGTTCCGGACTCTTACTGTCCCCTAGAGTAGGAGAGAAAGCTCACTGGGGTGAGTCTCCCAGGAGCAGGGGGGACCTGTCTCACTGTGCTCCCAGCTGAGCACCTGGTGACCTATGGAGGGGTTTCCTGGGAGGAAAATGAGGATAAGGATGGAGGAACATGTGGAGCAATGGTTGTGGGGTGACCGGAGAGGGTAGAGGGTGAGAGCTTTTGCGGGAGAAAGAGACAGAGCAGGCACTCGGTTACCGTCTTTCCATCCCCTTCCTCCCTCAGACACATAAATTCAGTTGCAGAAAATAAGTTCTTTTGCAACTTGAACTCCAAAGGCCAGAATGAGTAATTGGGTCTAAAGTGGGTCACGAGGAAGTGATAACTAACACACAGACGACTTTAACTGCTGAATCAGAAATCTCTACACTATGTTATAAAATACACAGGGAGGAAAATAAACAGAGGAGAGGCATGGAAGGAATCCTACAGTAATATTTCCACCCACAAATTCTGGCTTAACACACTTAGGGGGCTGGAGGATGTTCCAATGTTACGCCTAAGAGCTGAAGAATCGAAATCAAACAGACAGAAAAGTCCCAGAAGAGGTAGACACCACTGAGGATCACTCAGGCCCTCACCCAAGAGCATCCTCCATCTGTGTGTCTTGGCTGCCCTGCTCCACCAGCAGGCAGGTGTGCAGCAAAGCAAGGGTACCCTAGAAAAAACTCACAAATAAAGACTTAAAAATCTGCTTCTTGTCGGGTGGCAGCGGTGCACGCCTTTAATCCCAGCACTCGGGAGGCAGACCCAGGCGGATCTCTGTGAGTTCAAGGCCAGCCTGGTCTAGAGAGAGAGATCCAGTACAGGTTCCAAAACCAGACAGAGAAACCCTGTCTCGAAAAAAAAAAAAAAAAATCTGCTTCTTCCCCACGCCCCATATAGACAAAACTGTGGGGCATTTACCCACCACCCCCACAGCTTCCCAGAGTTTTCTTGAGTGCAAGCAGCAGAAAATATTAGATAGAAGGATTTAGATTGCGGAGATAAACAGATAGAAAATAAAGGATAGCCTCGAGAGGGCCTGGAACCTATTCCAATGGCCCCGAGTGTCTCTGCCCCAGGGTTTTTATAGAGACGCCAAGGAGTGGAGCAAAAGACCTCCTCCCCCAGCACAGCCAAGTGCAGACCATCTCAGACACCTGCACTCAGGCCCGTGGTCCTGATCATCCTCTATGTGGACCTGCTGGGTAAAGCCACGGGGAACCCCAGAACGGGCTCCCACACAAAACCTACCTCTTTGGGTTTTACTGACTTCCCACATGTATGTATGTGTGTTGGGGTGGTGGTGGTGGATGTGTGTGTGGTGCACATGTATGAGCATGCATGTGGATGCCAGAGGCCAATCTTGGATGTTGTTCCTCAGAAGCCAACCCTGACCCCAGCATAAGGGGGCCTGAGGCAGGAGGATCACGGGAACTCACTGGTTACCAGCCAGGAAAAGAAATAGGAGCTCCGAGTTGAAGACAAAACTCTGCCTCAAAGGAATGAGACAGAGGATGATAAAGAAGGCACCTGATGCTCACACATGTACATGTTGTTCTCTGAGACAGGGCTTCTCTCTGGCCCAGGCTTAGGATGGGTGGGTGGTCCACCAGCCTCAGGGATCCTCCTGCATCTGCCTTGCAGGCTGGAATTACTAACGTATCACCCTGCCCTTTGTTGTTGTTTTAATTTAAATGTGGGTTTGGGGAACTAAACTCAGGCCCTTATGCACACACTTGATGAGCTATCTCCCCAGCCCCGGGTTTTTTATGTAATTAATATATGTAGCATAATATATATTATCATTTGAACCGTCCTTTGTTGTTTTCAGACAAGGTTTCTAGGCCGGCCCAGAATTTGTTATGTAGAGCAAGATGGCTTCGAAGCCACACAGAGCTCCGCTTGCCTTTGCCTCCCAAAAACTGGGAGTAAAGTTGTACACCACCACCCGGCAACTGTAATCCTTCTTAAGTGTGCAATTTATTAGCATTAAATACATTTTTGGTGTTGCACAACCATCCAGATTTCTAGAACTTTTTCTTTATCTACACAGGAACAGTACCAATAAGCAATAACTCTTTTTTTTTTTTTTCAATCCCTAAGCCCTTGGGAACATCGCTCTACTTTATACCCTCTGAATTTGATTTCTCTGTGTATGGGGGTGGGGGGATGGGGGGTACTGGAGTGATGGCTCAGGGGTTACAAGCGCTTGCTGCATAAGCATTGGGACCAGAAAAGCTGGGTGCATGTACAGCCCTGACCTCAGCATAAGGGGGCCTGAGGCAGGAGGATCACGGGAACTCACTGGTTACCAGCCAGGAAAAGAAATAGGAGCTCCGAGTTGAATGACAAAACTCTGCCTCAAAGGAATGAGACAGAGGATGATAGAGAAGGCATCTGATGCTCACACATGTGCAACACACACACACAACGTGTGTGTATATATATATATCATATACACATAACACATACACGTACACACACATATACCACACGCCATGTATATACCACACATTCATCATACACCACACACACACATACACATATATACCACACATTCATCTCTCTCACACATACCACAGACATATACAACACACACACACACACACACACACACACACACACACACACACACACACACCAGCATGTCTGCAGCAGGTCCCTCAAGGCCTGACAACCACCGGGGCTGTAGGTGGGCCTGCAGGAGTGCTTGCCTACGCAGCGGCTACTTCAGAGGAGATGAACTCCGAGCTAACGGACCCCACATCTTACTCAAGGGGCCACAGACAGGCCTGTCCTTGGCTCTGGAGAAAAAATGCTATCTGTCTCCCGAGGTTCCAAGCAAGACCTCCTCTTGCTTCAGAGACATGGTAAATCTATCTTCCAAGGCTATGTGTCACCCACGCATCCTTGGAAAGGTGGTCACATGACAGGTGGCCGGTATCTCTGGTCACAAGTTTCACAGAAGTGTGGGAGTGTGCAGAATTGTCTCCAATATTCTCCTTTTCAGGGACCCGGCGTATTTTTGGCCAGGACTATCTCACATGTCTACCTCTAGCCAAAAGAGAGGCCATGAAATTGAATGCATCTGGGCAGAGGGTGCCACAGGAAAACTGCAGTTCTGTTTGCAAGGAGGTAAAGGAGACCGGAGCATCCTTGGAGCCCGGCAAGTTCTGTGCAACCGAAATCCTTTTCCCGTGGTGCAAAATAATAAAATAAAAGTATGGCTTATTGCTTTGTCTAGAAGCAATTTGCACAACTCAGACATAAAATTGGTTCTTTTGTCCCAAACAAATACCCTTTTATTGGTTTTGAATAAGTTACTTGACTCCATGTGAACGTGGCACACAATTTCAGAGACAATGAGTAAAGTCTATCTTTATGGCTCACAGCAGTAGAATGCTTACCTAGCATGGGCAAGCCCATAGGTCCAGTCCTTTGAAGGGGGTGGGAAGAAGCCAATCATGTGGTGGTCTGTAAAATCTTCTAATTTTGGTGTTTCTGAAACGAGGTCTCCCTATCTCCCCATGTAGCCCAGGCAGGTCTCGACACCCTGTCCTCTGCCTCAGGCACATGAGCTGGGATTACAGGTCCATACCTACTATCCCACTTGGCTCAGTCTTTGTAATGAAGAAAAACTCTGTCCTAAAAGGTCCCCCATTTTTTTTGGAACATCTATACTTTAAAAAGCACGCCCTACCCTGCGAACAGATAGGTGGTTGGAAAGAGATTTATAAATATGCCTTTTCTGGTATCATTTATTTTAGGAGTATTTTTTCACCTCATGACAGTCACTTGAGGCTGACAACGTTTCCATGGTAACCACGTTCAAAAAAAAAAAACAAACTGGTTCCTGGTAAATATCGATCCTTCAGTGTCTCAACACCCTTGATTACTGCGTTGCCTCCCCACATGAAGGGGCTTCATGTTAGGGCACAGGCCACACCCAGCGCGGCAAGGACATCCTCAAGGGATCTGCTGGTTCTGGGGGGAAGTGGGGGGATGTGAGGCTCCCAGGGGGAATCTGACTCAGCCTACATGGTTCGGTTCACTTCCCCCACCAAAACTTCTTTGTTTCATTTTCAGAGGCCCGGAGGAGAGCTGGGAAGCTATCCTGTGCCAGCATGAAAGGGGCGGGCGGGGGTGGGCCTGAGCATGCCTTTCCCAGAGCCACAGAAGTTTGCAAATGACTTTCCAAAGCCTTTGCAACATGACTTTGAAATACAAACGCTCCTCTCCTGAAAGGGAGGGAAAGTTTTGAATCAGGGCTGTGCCACTGGGTTCATTCAAATCCGAGTCCAGGGGCATCATGGGAGTAGTGGGCGGGACTAGAGGAGGGCAGTGGAAGGGAAGTGTGAGCCTCTTCTGCAATAATGGGGAGAGTTGTTTTCAGCAAGATTGTGTGTGTGTGTGTGTGTGTGTGTGTGTGTGTGTGTGTGTGTGTGTGTGTGTGTGTGTGTGTGTGTGTGTGTGTGTAACGGGGATGGGGGGGGGGAAGGCCTGTTAGAGAGAGCGACTTTGAAAACTTAATTTTCCTTGCCAAGAGCTAATGGACCGTCTGTGGTGTGCCTGAAATTACATTCTGAGCAGCCGAGAGAAGCCAAAGCGAGGCCTCTGCAGAGTGAATTTGGCACCCATCGATCATCTCCGAGTGAGACAATCTGGAGGCTCTTGTGTTACTCTCCTCCGCTGTAACCAAGAAAACAAACAAAAGCCCCGCGAAGCTTCACCTGGCAACAGTCGGTCACTGGAAAGGAACTGGAACCGAGCAAGATAGAGTTACTCAGGCTTTATCCACGGGGTTTCTGAAGCCCGAGTGCTGATAGTCAGACAGGATTCTTCCCGGTTCCGTTTAAACTTCACCAAGACAGCGCAGAGGTTGTGTGATTAAAAGACTCTGTACACAGACCACCCAATCTCCCGATGGCTTAAGAACTTTGAACAGAATAAAAGGATTCCAGAACTCCTTTCTTATCTTTGACCGCAGAGGTGAATGTGTTTCCCTGAGGCGCAAGTCTAGGAGACAGCGCAGTTGGAGAAATCCTTCATTCGTCCCCATAGCCAGCCTTTATGGAGCTCTGGCCACCAACCAGCTGGACACTATTCTCTAGGAGTTTCCAAATAAGATCTGATGGGATGCTCCTCCCCTCTCTTCCAGAAGGTGAATGTGATCGCTATAACAGAGAAGTTAAGTGACTTGTGTACTGTCACACAGCTAAGGCTACAGGGGACCACACTATGTGTAAAAATGACACATAGGATCACTCTAGCTTTGTGGCTCAGGAGTGTCGGAGCAAAATGCTACAGCATAAAGGACAGAGGAAAATCCAGCTGTGGCAAACTGTAGGAAGGGACAGAGGTTCTTAAGGCAAGAGCAGGGTCTCGAGGGACAGTGCGCAGTCTCATCGGAGATGTGTTGACAGGCTCCCCAGCCTCAGAGGTCTCTCCAGGGTTTCTTTGCTGCCAGGGTCACTTGTCCCCTGCCCACTGGGGTGGCTGCAGCCACAGAGAGAAGCCCAGGCTGCAGGCTGCCAGGAGCCTGGCTGGTCTCTTGTCCTAACAAAGGCAAAAGAGGGAACCATTTCTAGATAAGTTCTCCTTCCGATGATTTTTCTGAGGTGAGTCCTGTCTGTTTGGGTGTCTGCTTCTCAGCAAATCCTCTCAGGCTCCACAAGGACTCATCCTCTGATAGGCATCCAGTTCCCTGGTGCCCTTGCATTCTGTTCCTGCGGGGATTGATCCCAACGTTCCTTTCCTGCAAGGCTCCTGTTAGGCTAACAGCGGCAATGTCTGAATACCAAGCATCTTATCAGCAAAACGCACCCCTAGTTTACGCTGCCTGCTTCCCCGCGGGAATGGAGCTCTGTTTAATCCAGACAAAGAGTTTGGGACTGGGATGTGATCGTCTGTTGGCGGGAGTTAGAAAGCCCAGGCTGACGCCTTCCTCTGCTGCCCCTTCACTTGCCCTTCATACCTTGAGAGCCTCAACCCTGTCATTATGGATCCTCTGGTTATTAAAACTAAGAAAAAGCCAGCCCTCCCTCACCCCAGCACAGTATGACAATGTTTCGATTTTCAAAACATATAGGCATCTCTAAGAAAGCAGGTAACTAGATCAGTTAACACGGTTTAAAAACCCACTGTCAAGCCCCATTGGATGGACCGATCATATGAAATCTCAAAGGTTTGGTTTAACCAACGGGCGAGCACACAGGTTGGCGATTCCTCTGAAGGTTTTCTGGAAAGAAACACGACAATTGGGGTCCCTGTTCACATCTGCTCGGCGATGCGTCTGTCTGAGAGGACAATGTGAAATTACGAGTTACAAGAGCTTTCAGGTTGTAATGAGAATTGAGGTGGGAAAATTCACGCCAATGAAAGGTGCACACTTCGAGAAGGTGTTCTCTGCAGGAGGACTCAAGGTAACAGGCTTTGCTGGCAGACATTGTTTTCTTCTTCTGATTATTTGGCTTTTGCCCAGGTGAGGTGGGAGGCACAGATGTTTTGACTCTAGTGAGACAATAATTCCCTTCATCGTTGTTTGAATGCCTTGTTTGGACCATTCATCATGATGGCAAGGCTGTCTGTGGCACCCCCAAAAGTATTGTGAGGGGCCAGGAGACCTTGACATAAGAACAAAGGAACCCATCCCCCCAGATCCCATTGTCCCCAACAAAAATCGTATTTTGACATCCTCGACGCTTGGAGATGAGCCTCTCCTCAGCTGCTGCTGCTGACCGCAGGCCGGCCTGTTGCCCTAGGCCCGACCCAGGGGACTTGAGAAGGTTAATACCACAGTCAGAAGAACGCCCTGCCCCTAGAAAAGCACAGTTCTTGGGAAGGATGTGAACACAGATAGGGACTCTGTGTGGATGCTGCCTGGGGCAGGTTGGGCAAGCTGACGTGTGCTGTGAGTTAATTCTCAGGCTTACCATGTTGCCCAGGCTAGCCCCAAGCGTGTGCTCCTCCTGCCTCAAGCTCCCTTGCGCCGGGATTTATCAGTGGCTGCTACTACATCCGGCTTAGAAGTGGAGAGTCTAAGGAAGGCTAAAGAGGTCCAGTTAAAGAGGACGGATGCTCAGCGAGCAGCCCTAAGCAGAAAGATTAGAAGATGCTGGCCAGAGACCCTTGCTGAAGGGAGCTCAGCTTTTGACGGCAAGGGCCTGCAGCGAGAGCCTTTGCTGCTAGAATCGGGTCTCTTTGGAGGAGATACAAGCTGGAGGTCTGAGCGCAGGAGCCAGGCTTGCCTGTTAAGTAGGGTGGGGCAGAACCTGCTGGTTGCTTACCAAGAGCCATTCTCTCCCTTTCCCTCGACACAACCGGATTTTAATGTGGCGATGCGCTCGGCTGAAAGATCGGGCAGCCACGCAGGTAGCTTGAGGCACCAAACCTGTAAGGTGTGAAGCAGATGTTTTGGAGTGAGTCTTCTGAAAGGACTTTGTAAGAGGGAGTAGACTGCTGGCACACCTCTGCTGGCCCTTTCTCCTGGGACAGGTAGATCAGTGGAGTTGCTGTGGCTCTGGCTGCCACACTGGGTCCTGAAACGATCTTGAAGTAGGATGTCATATATGGACGGTGGGAGAAAAGACAGAAGCAGCCTGGAGCCGTGGTGACACTCTCAGTCCCAGGCCAGACAGACACCAGTCCTCCCTGAGGGAGCCACAGCTTTCATTGTTGAACCCCTGTTACTTCCTCATTTGTTGGGTACCACAGATCTAGGAATCTTGGGGAAACTTTAAGGAGTGCGAAGTTGTGTCTGTTTTGCCATGATTATTTGTTTAAGAGAAATAAACTGTAAGGATAAGGTGAGTTTAAATGGCCAAGTGTAATCTCTGAGTTGCAGCATAAAAAGGAATCAAAGCATTATGTCTGGTGTATTATGTACATATTGGGCTTAAACAGAAAGCAAAAAGAGGCTCTGTCCTTTCATATATTTTAAGAAATCCATAGGCTTGGACCTCAGATAGGGCTGGAGATAATGCCTGGACAAACCAACAAAGATCCATTTTGTGCATTCGAGCGTGCGTGCGTGCGTGCGTGCGTGCGTGCGTGCGTGCTCATCACATCAGCTGAGCTGCCTTTCCTCCCCTCCTTCCCAGTCTCTTTTGAGATAGGATTTCACAATGTAGTTGAGGCTGACCTGAGCCTCACATCTTCCTGCCTCAGCCTCCAGAGTCTTGCGATGTTCACCCCTGGTTTCTGTCTCTTAGTCAACCGTGGTTCCAGAGTTTGCTCCCAGACTCTCTTCACTCATGATCACAGGATGGCTACAAGGGACACCAGTGGATTTGCATGTGTCCTCATTCACGTACAGTTAGAGAAAACTGTCCCAGAAGTCCCTGACACAGCGTTCCTGCCCAGGTAGGTAGGCATCTCTGATGTGTGATGAAACTTCTTCTCGGGAGATGCTATATGCCTTTCTATCACCTGAGATAGGGACTCCATCATAGACCAAGGTAAGGATGACATTGAAGTCACTTACAGGAATATGGGTGAGGGGCCACTTACAGGAACAGAAATGACTCAAAGACAGCTGCACCACTAAGGCCCACCCCCAACGTGAGTGACAGCTCACAAGCTGGGAACCGGGACCATATTCACAGCCTGCAGGCAGCTCAACAGGTTGGGGAGTGCTTTCTGTGTGCCTCAGTTGGTCTAAACCTCTTCCAGGCAGCTGGTCTGGTCTGAGAGTCAGCTTTACCGTCTTGCTTGTCTGACCATCTTTGCGGCTTTGGTTGTTGACTCTGGCAGAGAGGGGCCGAATGAAGCTGATCAGTTTCTAGGACTTCCTGAAGCTATTTTGAGTTGTTTACCTTCACGTTTAAAGCACTTCCCTGCAGAATGGAATGTCTCAATCTCGGGAGAAACTGTTAGGTAACAATCTTCAGACCATCACCTGGACTAGTGTGCTGCTGCTCATTGGTTGGCTGAAAAGTACCAAGTTCCTTATGGCGAATGGGAACTAGGTCACCCCCTTCCTGAGACAATTCTGGCAAGTATGGGGTCTTGCTAGAAAGAACAAAGGTGTGTGGGGAAGACACGGGGTCATGGCTATCTCTCGTGCTCACCTCATCAGATAATCTCATTTAGTTTTTTTGTTTAGCTCGAGGCCAAAGTCTTCCAAACTTCATCCTTACTAGTCGGACACCTGCAACCTACTGATTGAGATGAGGTGAGGCCCGAGGTTTCCAGAGCACCTTCGCCTCTTTAACCTCCATCCAAGAGCTCAACTGCAGGGGTGGCTTGAGTTCTATGAGCCGTATCTCCAAGGGGCTTGCCTGAGGTGACGAACGTGGCTGGAGAGGATGGACTCAGCATCAACCATTAGGAAGGACCCCTGCACTCGTACACGGGGCAGATACGCTCGTTATGAAGGTCAAAAAGTGAGTGTGAGGGCGTAGGATGGGTGAGTTTTGACAGCGATGAAGGAATGAGATTTGAGCTGGGCCTAAAATGAGGGTCAACAGGCGTGCATCACTCAGCAAGGACCCCGAGGGCTTTTGTGAACCCGAGGAAAGGAGAATGAGGCGGATTGAGACCACATCTCTTTTGAGTCTCAGCTTGGCTGGGTTTGCAATCCTGGTGCTGGGTCCCACTGAATAGGAAGTCTCTTTGGGAGGAGAGGTAGTTAGCGGTTCTTAATGTGGGTGCATGTGGGGGCGCTGTTAGGATGACAGGAAGCCAAGCTGTAGAGATGGTTCAGTGGGTAAAGAGTTTGTGCAAGCAAGAGGACTTGGGTTTGGTTCCCAGCGCCCATGCAGAAGTTGGGCATGGCAGTGCGCTTTTTTTTTTTTTTTTTTTTTTTTTGGTTTTTCAAGACAGGGTTTCTCTGTGTAGCTTTGCGCCTTTTCTGGAACTTATTCTGTAGACCAGGCTGGCCTCGAACTCACAGAGATCCGCCTGACTCTGCCTCCCGAGTGCTGGGATTAAAGGCATGCAACACCACTGCCTGGCGCAGTGTGCATTTGTAACCTGGGAGGAGCAAAATGTGTGTGTCCTCGGGGCTAGCTGAAAAGGTCAGCTCCAGGTTTAGTGAGAGGCCTTGTCTCAAAAAGGAGGAGGGGGGGCTGGAGAGATGGCTTAGTGGTTAAGAGCACTGGCTGCTCTTCCAGAGGACCTGAGTTCGATTTTCAACACCCAATGGCAGCTCACAACTGTCTGTGACTCCAGTCCCAGGGGAGCTAATGCTCTCTCTGGCTGCTGCCGGGACTGGGCATGCATGTAGTGCCCATGCAGGCAAAACACTCATCAAATAAAAATAAATTAAAAATATAAAAGGAGAGAGATATGAAGAGAGACAGCTGATGTTGGCCAGTAGCCTCCACATGTACATGTACAGGCTAGGATACACACACACACACACACACACACACACACACACACACACACACACACACACACAAACACGATGCTGGGGAGTGAGAGTAAAATCTGTGATCCTTTTCCAACCCAGCTGCTCTCCTGACTCCACAACCACAACAGATTCTCAGGGCATCAGTTTTTCACAACATGATCTCCCCCCCTACAAGAGTAGAAGACTAAGAGGTGAAGGGGACTCCTGAACAGCGGGGGCTTCCCAGACCTTGGATTAGGATGGAGATCTGTGTTAGGATAGACAGGATGGAGATCTGTGTTAGGATAGACAGGATGGAGATCTGTGTTAGGATAGACAGGATGGAGGTCTGTGTTAGAATAGACTAGGATGGAGATCTGTGTTAGAATAGACTAGGATGGAGGTCTGTGTTAGAATAGACTAGGATGGAGATCTGTGTTAGGATAGACAGGATGGAGATCTGTGTTAGGATAGACAGGATGGAGGTCTGTGTTAGGATAGACTAGGATGGAGATCTGTGTTAGGATAGACAGGATGGAGGTCTGTGTTAGAATAGACTAGGATGGAGATCTGTGTTAGGATAGACAGGATGGAGATCTGTGTTAGGATAGACAGGATGGAGGTCTGTGTTAGAATAGACTAGGATGGAGATCTGTGTTAGGATAGACAGGATGGAGATCTGTGTTAGGATAGACAGGATGGAAGTCTGTGTTAGAATGGACTAGGATGGAGATCTGTGTTAGAATAGACTAGGATGGAGGTGTGTGTTAGAATAGACTATCTATCTATCTATCTATCTATCTATCTATCTATCTATCTATCTATCTATCTATCTATCATCTATCTATCTACCTATCTACCTATCATTTATCTAAAACTATCTATCTATTTATCTATCATCAATATCTATCATTTATCTCTCTTTATAAATCCATGGAAGTCTGCTTAAGGAGTAAAAGGAATTTTACTTAAGGGGAAATTAATTAATTAATTAATTAATTAAATTAATATAAATTTGGAAAATACATTCATGAAATACAAAATAGGAGAATCTTCACAGGGTCCTGGAAAGCTGAGGTACAGTCCAGTGCTGTTCTGTCGCTGAGATGGTCTACACCATCCAGCCCAGGAGCAAAAGAAGAGAGCAGGATATGAGCCTCTCAAGTCTTAAGGGTAGCCCCAAGCTATGCCCTAGGAGGAGGTACTTCAAGGTCATAGGTAGGTGGGACAGTTACCTGCTACATCTCTGGGGGGGTGTTTCAAGGTCATACATAGAACAGGTATCCACTACATCTATCTATCTATCTATCTATCTATCTATCTATCTATCTATCTATCTATCTATCATCTATCTATCTATCCATCCATCCATCCATCCATCCATCCATCCATCCATCTATCTATCTATCTATCTATCTATCTATCTATCTATCTATCAATCATCTATCTATCTATCTATCATCTATCTGTGTATCTATGTATCATCTATGTATCTATCTATCTACCCATCCATCCATCCACTTATTGGTTCTGTTTCTCTTGAAAATCTTAATACAGAAAGACAACCTCGAGGAAATTAACCCTTGGCCTTGACATCGTGAGTAGCCAAGACACATGATACGATCTGTAGAGACTCCATTCACTCTAGAAGGAGGAAAGGAGATCAATGAGGATTCCAGAACATCCCAGGTACAATGTAGGCCCCACCACTCAAGAAAAAAAAAAAATCAAAGATCTGAGAAGATGGTACATTGGGTAACTTCACAGTGGTCTGACGTCAGCTCTCAAGTTTCCACATAAAAAGCTTGATGTTGTGGTTTGAGTGGGGGAGGGGGAGGGGCAGAGGACTGCGGACTTGATGTCCAGTCAGTCTAGCCAAAGCAGCAAGCTCCAGGTTCAAGAAGAGTCCTTATCTCAAAAAATGAGGTGGAGAACAATAGAGAGAAACATTGGACATTGATCTCTGGCCTCCATATGTGCACGTATGGGTGTATGCACACACCCCCATCACACACACACACACACACACACACACACACACACAACAAGGATAATAACAACAACTACTACTACAATGCAAGAATTTCAGTTTTGAGACCGATGAATTTGCACCTGGTTCCAAAGTGTCCTGGACCAATAGAATGCAACCTTACCACCAGGATAGGTTATATAGAGTAAAACCAAATATAATGTAGCTGTTTGCAGTGGTCAGTGGTCATGTCAGAAATGTTTCAGACATGGCCCTTCTGGCCTCCTTCGCAGCCAAGTAGTTCATTACCATAAGCAGCAGTCCTCCGGGCCTGGTTCTCTGGCTGGTTGGTAACAGACAGCCTGGGTGAGCAGAACTTAGCCTCACTGCTTAGGCGACATCTATGGTGGTTTGAATGAGAGTGGTTCCTGCTGTGGGATGGTCTGTATGTCAAATCTGTTGCTCTGATTGGTCAATAAATAAAACACTGATTGGCCAGTGGCTAGGCAGGAAGTATAGGTGGGACTAACAGAGAGGAGAATTAAGGGAACAGGAAGGGAAAGGGAGACACTCCCAGCTGCAGCCATGACAAGAAGCATGTGAAGATGCTGATTAAGCCACGAGCCACATGGCAAGGTATAGATTTATGGAAATGAATTAATTTAAGCTATAAGAACAGTTAGCAAGAAGCCTGCCACGGCCATACAGTTTGTAAGCAATATAAGTCTCTGTGTTTACTTGGTTGGGTCTGAGCAGCTGTGGGACTGGCGGGTGACAAAGATTTGTCCTGACTGTGGGCAAGGCAGGAAAACTCTAGCTACAGGTTCCCATAGGTTTATATATTTGAATGTGTGGTCTCCAGTTGGTGGAACTGTTTGGGAAGGATTAGGAGGTGTGACCTTGTTGAAGGAGGTGTGTCACTGAGGGTGGGCTTTGAGGTTTCAAAAGTCCCTGCCATTCCCAGTTATCTCTGTCTCTCTGCGTTCTGGTTGTGGCTCAGATGTAAGCTCTCGGCTACTGCTCCGGTGCCATGTCTGCCAGCCTATTGCCATGCTTCTCACCATGATGGTCTTGGACACACGCTCTAAAATTGTAAGCAAGCCCCCAAATAAACTTTTTCTTTTAGAAGTTGTCTTGGTCACAGTGTCTCTTCACAGAAATAGAACAGTAACTATACAGTCTCCTAGAGAGGGCCTCTTGAGAGCAGCAAGCTTGAGAGACGCCAAGGAGGAGCTCCTCAGAACTGTACCCCTAAACTTGAGCTTACTTCTCAGTGATGTCCAGACTTGAGGAGAAGAGGATACAATGAAAAACATAAATGAAACACTCATTACTCACCAGGAAGTGGTAGGATTCTTTCTGTTACCACAATGCTACCATTTGCTGTTACTCCAAGTAAGCGATTAGTGGGTTTCAATTTTAAAATAAATACGCCAACCGAGCCGCTGACCCGTCACTAAAGTGGCTGTTGTCATCATACTCAGTCACTGCCTGGTAGGCAGATCATTCTCCTCCGAAAACCCGTCCTCAGCTGCTGGCAGCGGCTCACACTGCCTGCTTAAATTTGTCTGTTAATGGATGGTTGGACTGCAACTTTTTTCTTTGACTGGTAAGTAGTGGCAGGCAATTCAAGACTGAAAAAAAAAAAGTGATGTTTACAGCTTACGTTTTTTCTTCCTGGGAACAGAGGACCCTTGACAGGAAACACATGTAATATGGACTGACCTTCAGAATTGTTTTAATTTCAATTTGAATGATTTCGAATTAAACATTTTTTGTTAAGATTAATTTTAATGTTGTTGTTTTTTTTTTTTTAAATTGGAGTGTGCATTTGGGTGAAGAAGGATGCGAAAAAACCCCTACTACAGAGGAGATGACCCCAAGTGGCTGTGGTGCTGTATGCCACTGCCCTGCGGTCTTCTGAGTCTAAAGCGAGCTCACGGTGGTCATCACTGCTCACAGCATCATGCTGCCTTTCTGACTCCCGGTCGGGAAAACACAGCTGTGATAAAAGGGCCTCCACACTGGCATCTTCAGTGGTCCCCTGAAGGGACATCTGACAGAGCAGCTCCACAGTTTGGGGCCGCTTCACAGGCTGACCGTCTTTATATGGCAGGATTTGTCTCGAGCGCCTTTATCAGCCTGCAGGTCTCCTGAAGTTTCGTCAGGCTTGCCATGTCTCAGACGGTGAGGATCAGAATATCATAGTCTGGGGTATCTATAAAGAACAAAAACCATCTGGCAGGATTCCCAGATCCTACTTCCAGATGGAAGGAGAGGGCTGACTCCACAGAACTGTCCTCTGACCTCCACATAGACAATACGCATGCATGCAATAATGCATAATGATGATATAGTTTTAAAAGAATTCATTAGGCTCCTGGTTCTGGAGACGGAGAAGAGCAGGCTACCCAGGCTGCAGCTTAGGGCCTTCCTGGAGCGTGATAACACACTGAAGGCCTCCAGAAACAAGAGAGCCGACCTAACACAACAGTGGTCACGGGAGCGGACGTGTTAAAAGTTCCCGTAAAAGTCCTTGTAATACCTCCCTTTTGTTTGTGTTTTTGAGACAGGGTCTCACTCTGTAGCCCAGGCTGGACTCAGCCTTACTAACTCACCCAGCCTGGCCTTGAACTCAGAATCTTCCTGCTTCAGCCTCCTGAGGCCTGGGGTTTCAGCTCTGATGACCCCCTGGACACTGTTGCACTAGGCACTAAGTTCCCAGTGAGTGAATGCTGGGGGCACATGGCAACAACCATGTGACCATCTCTATCCCGAGAATAGCCCTTTGTCCCCCTCGGTGAGGGAGCAGGGTATCCAGACGGAAAGAAGGAAGCAGGGAAGCCAGAGAACGAGGCTGGGGTGTGAAGAGACACCCCAGAGCATGCCCAAATCAAGTGAGTACTCCTATTGAGCAATCCTGCAAAGGCCCTGAGCCTGAATTAAAGACAGAAACATAGACAGCCTTGGAGGGCATTGTAAGCGTCACTGTTTATGTTGTTTCAGAGATGATTTCCATTTCAGCCTGGGAAAATACAGTCTTTGAAGCAGCTCAGGGGCTTCTCGGCTGTGGCCTGCCACTTTGAAGTTCCTAAGTCATTCTCCTGAGGAAACTGGGAGGCTCCGAGTGGTTGAAGCCAAAGTTCCATGGAACCGAAAGCCAAGTGCCTCCTGGCAGGAAGCTCGGCTGAGGCGGCTGAGGCGCTGTGGTCGGTTGGAAACCTCTCAGTATGGGCTGTGCTTCAGCCTAAGGGTCAGATTCAGACAAGGAGGGAGCGGGGATGAAGCCTGGGACAAGCAGAGAGACGGCCTTGAAAGGAGGTGGGGGTCACCATGGATGGTTTCAAACTCACCAAGGCTTTTCTGCTGAGGGGAGGGTGAGGGCACTGGCCTAGAGAACAGGCCGCAGAGAGCCCTAGCCTTGTGGTTTTAATTACCCAGTTAGTCATTGGTTCGCTGTCATCCAACTTTAATAAGCTCGGCTGGGGCCTGCGAGAGGAAAAAAAAAAATCACCCAAGCTTATTTGTGTTTTGCCACCGTGGGCCCCGTAGCAGCCTGAGGTGGGATCCTCCAAGGCCACAAGGAGGGGTTAGGGACCCGGGATGGCTTATCTTTTCTATCTTTGGAACTGTGGTCTTGAGCGCATGACATCAGCCACTAGCCTATCCAGTTAGGCTGGAAAATTTTCAGAGCCCACAGTTTATAAACTGCTCAGGGCGAGGTTTCCGAGCTCAGGGCCTCTGAAGGCAGACTCCAGATTGTCAAGCCCTGAAGGAGGGTGGTGCGGGTGGGGGGCCGGGACCCTGATGGCCGCTGGATTGTTCACCCAGGAAGCAGCAGAGCCCCCGTGGTCCCCGAACCCCTGCCAATGCCTGGGGAGGCATGAGTGTGCCCGGCTGGCGCCCTCGGGGGGTAGAAATAGGCAGCGTTTTGTGCCCCCGACCTGGGAGCAAAGCCCGAGTTCAGTGTGCACAGCTCCAGCTTCCGTGTTGAGAGAAACCTGATCCTCCGGGCCAGAACAGTCTGCCCCTTGTGCTTTTCACTGCAGGGGTGTCCTGCTCCCCGCTGGCTCAGCTCGGTCTCCTGGCTTCAGCTTCCCTCCTGAGCACCTGACGACTCTTGAGTGTACTGTGACTCGCTGCTATTTTATCTGTCTGAGCTTTCCTTTCCGGTGCTTCACCGTAGCCGCCGTGACCCAGCTCCCCGGCAAGACTTTGCACGCCAAGGCTGCCAGGCTAGCAGGAGAGGAGACCTCCAGTCCATCTGTCAGCAGTTGAATCGTTTCATGCACACCGAAGCCTCTGGGCCACCTGGGCTACTTTCGCTTCCTTGAATTGTGCAAACCGAAGACACCGGCCGACCGGCCGGGGGTTTTCCTTCTGTGGCGCCTCTTGTCTCCTTCACCCGCGCATGTCAGGAGCTCGCCACACGGGTTTCTCTCCAGGAGGCCACCTTTGCAGAGGCTTCCTGAAGCTCCAGCCAACTTCCTGTTGTCTTCACATTCTGTTTGCCTGGGTTCTTAAGGTGTTTCAGTCCCGTGAAAAGCGTAAGGGCGAGCCCGGCCTGGTGGTGCATGTACTCTGGAGACTGAAGTGGGGCTAGTGTGGGGTACATTGGGAGATCCTGCCGTGAAAAAAACACGAAAAAACTCCAATCAATCAAACAAACAAAAACAACGACAGGAAATCAGTCCTGCATACGACTTTTTGCTGGCTCCTGGGTGTCACATTGCACTGGATGCACAAGGTCCCCAAGAGTGCTCTGGAGGAGACCGTGTGTACTTGAGTCATGCAAGGTGAATTCCGTCTAACAGGAGTCCCCACCTCGCCCACACCCCCACACCCCCACCACCACCAAAGAATCCCACTATCAATTAAATTTACAAATCTGCATACCCATCCCACTCTTTGTGATTCGAAACACATATTTATATAACGAAGGTTCTGAAGAGTCTTATAGCAACTCCTGGTCTCCTTTGGAAGCCACCATTTCCTAAACCCAGCATGATTCTGACCACAATTCTTTTCATTTAATACCTATTTATAACCCCAAAGACCTAATTAATGTCTGTTGGACTGTATTTTAGGAAATTATCTAGCAGTAATTTTCAAACTAAGGAGGCACCTAATCCTTTAGGAGTGTGTTTAGGACATAAGTGCCATTTTGGGTTGTCACAAATCTTGTGAAGTGCTATTGGCGTTTAGTGTGTGTGTGTGTGTGTAGTGATAATTAACTTCCTGTTCTGTGGTAGACTGGGGAGCGGGATTAGATATTCACTCAGCATAGGGTTTTGAAGGGTTCTTGCTCTCCTGCTCCTCCCACCCCCCATCACTCTCCATTCCCCAGTTCCTGGAGAGTGTCCACTTTGGGGTTTTGTGGGTCTGAGCCCATTTGGAGTTGGCAGATGCAACCACACGGCTTCAGTCTGTGGCTTCATCTCTTCTGGAGGAGGGGAAAAAAAAGGGTGTGGTTCAACTGGTCCCGGGGGAATGCTGGGGAAGCTACTTTATTATTTTAAAAAACAACATTTGCCTCTCAAAGTGGAAAAGAAGAAGCCCGCGGCTTTAGCCTTGGAGAAAACACCTTGGTACCGCGCCAAGGTCAGGAGACTGGAGACGAACCTTGAGAACAGAGTGGACCTTCCCATCTCCCCAGAGTGAGGCAACAGCCGCAGAGGAGAGGCCCCGAACACACCAAATTTGCAGCCCAGACTCGCTTGACTATGCACCCCTTCTTGCATCAAAACAGAGGAGGCTCCTGGCAACTGGCAAATGTGCCCAAAGAGGCAGCGAGTGTTTTATGAAAACAAAGGGAGCCTCCCAGGCAGCGGCCCGGGGCTGGGGGTGGACCTCAGGCCCAGGAGCCCTAGCAGGACAGACAGGGCAGCCCACGTAGCCTAGCAGCTGCAGGGTCCCCGCGGGGCAGCCGCGGGACACAGGTGCAGTCTAGCTTTGGACCCTGGAGCAGGATGCTGGGGAGGAAGTGCTCGGTCAGCCTGCCTGCGACTCGGTTCCTGCTTTCAACTGAGGAAGTCTGCTGCCCCAGAGCTCAGATCAGGAGGGCAGCCCAGGGATTGTTGGCGCGTGGTTTGTTTGGATGCTTGCCTCTCTTTGCTTCCTTCCCTTAGCAGGATGTGTGGGGCAAGGGAAGCGAAGCCCCTTTAAATTAAAAACAAACAAACAAAAAACAAAACCAAAAAACCTTTAGAGCAGATTTTACAGACCCAGACACTGAGCGGCTAGAGAACAGATTTTAGTTACAGTACTCCTTGGGCATGAGGCTTCCCACCGTCGCCACGGTTTCCCCTTTAAAAAGCACCCACGGAAGCAAAATTTTGTTGATTTTTCCCAGTGTTCAAAGTTACATCTGGTCCTGGTGGTGCACACCTGTAATCCCAGCGCGAGGGAGGCTGCAGCAGGTAGCTCACGAGTCTGACCGAGGCTACGCTGGACTACACGGAGAAGCACTGTCAAAAACAACCGAAACAAACAAAAAAATCCCCAGAACTGTAAATACTAAAGGGAACTGGAAAAGGCCCTCTCAGTATTAAACGTTACTGCCTGTCAGGACCAGTGGACAGTGTGCCTGGACCTCCAGTAGAAGGTAACTTCAAATTGCTGTTCTTAGGAACTAGAGCCTACACATCTATGACAAGATTAGATGACCCTGACTGGAGATGAGAGACTGGGAATCAGACTCCCTGGTGCAGACAGATAAGGAGAGAGGTCACGGCCAGGTCATAAAGGTGGTGAATTTCCAAGAAAACCAGCTTCTTCAAGCCTGGCAGCTTTTGGCTCCCACCAGCTGGCCCCCTGCTGATGGACTGGTTCAACAAGTTCATGACCAGATCGGGACATGTCATGTGGCATTTTCCCCGCCAATCAACAATCCTTTATGTCTTCAGACTGACCAACCCTGAAGGAGGAGGATGAAACACTTCAGAGGTTTTAAAACCCACAGCCCTCCAGAAGAGACTGCGTTTTCCACCTTCCCTAGAGTCCCCTCTCTGGTTCGCTGAGGGCCCTGTTCTGTGTGTATCCGCTGCCTGTGTGTCTCCTCACCTCCAATGGACGCCTTTCTTCAACTCTGTTTGGGATTTCTCAGCTGCTACCTGTTACGCTGCTTTTGAATTCTTTAACTGGCTTGCAGCACGAATCCTAATTGGTCTTAATAATAAAAACCTGAAGCCGGATAAGGGGGTAAATGCTGAAAGATGAGTAAAGGAGCCAGGCTGAGAGGGAGCCGAGTTCCGGTCTCCTCCCGCCTTATATTCCGGTCTCCACCTTATCACTTCCTGTCTCCACCTCCTCAGTCCTGGGATTAAAGGCATGAGATCCCAAATGCTGGGATCAAAGTGTGTGTCACCACTGCCTGGCTCTGTTTCTCTTTCAGACTGGATCAATCTTGTGTAGCCCAGGGTGGCCTTGAACTCACAGAGATCCTCTGCCTCCCGAGTGCTGAGATTAAAGGTGTGTGCCACCACTGCCTGGCTAACTAGTGGTTTAGCTCCACACTCTGATCTTCAGACAAGCTTTATTTGTTAGATCACAAACAAAGTATCACCACGCTGGCCGAGAAAACAGACCTGATCAAGACCCCCTCAGACTGTACCATTTCCAGACCCCTAGACTGTGCCATGTGCAGACACTCAGACTATATCAGACGTTTAAAATGTAAATGACTTCTCTGTTCAATAGAAATGTCAAGTATGGGGGGGGAAGCCCCCCATACATAACCCTAAAGGTTACAGTTTTGGGGCTCCACCAGACTTTAATCATATTTAAATGTTAACTTTGCAGCTCAGTTCAGCTCTCCTCTTTGTTCTCTGAGTGCATATTTACCCGCTCCTCGTATTTTGTCCTGTGCTTGCCACTGTAGATTCTCTAATAAATGAGTGACGTGAATCCTTTTCATACCACCTCTAGTCAAGACCGGTATTCCTCCCCCCCTCTAGACCCCAGCCCTCTACCCCAGCATGGCAAGCACACGGAACACCCATCGTTGACTCTCTGACCTGAGCGAGTGCCTCTGGAGCATCCTCTCGACAGCAGCAGGACCTGGGGCCATTCATGCCCCACCTTTACAGCATAGAGGAGATCTCCAACTCAGAAGTAAGCTAGAACATGCCGGTATGAGAACTCAACACGCCTCTCCAAGTCATCTCTCTCTCTCCCTGTGACCCCCCCCCTGCATATTTTATTAATTTTTATTAATGTCATATCCATGGTCTGAGGCTGGGGTCTTGACCCTCAGGATGCCTGCTGTGTCCTCAGCTCTGTTAGGAGCCTCTGCTACCGGACTCCCTCCCATTCCCATGACTCCTAGGCTGAACGACCTGCGGCTGTGTCCTAGCTGTCTGTTCCTAGTCGCAGAGCTCACATAGGAAGGCTCAACCTAACCGGTCCATGGAGAGTCCTGCCTTGGCAAATTTAACACGGAGACTTTCAGCGAGTACAAGAGAGAGATGGAACACTGGTGGTCAGGGGTCAACAGATAGATAAATAGTCAGAACAGAAGAGCCAAGGAGCCCCATGACGGAGCAAGGAAGAGCTGCTGGGCTGGAAAGGGGATAAAGTGGCTGTATTTATTTATTTAGACAGGGTCTTGCTATCGACCCTGGGCAATTCTCCTGCTTTAGCTTCCTGAGTGCGGGAATCACAGACACGTGCCAGACACGTGCCAGCACAGCTGACTCAGGTATTTATTTTATGGGCTGGGAATTGAACCCAGGGCCTTGCACATACAGTGGAGCGTGCTGATGCCACCACACCCCAGCACTTGCTTTTTAGAGCGCTATTTGAACTGGGAAGGCTCTGGGTTCCGGAGCTCCATTCTGGGCTGCCAGGCAGCATCCGCTGCTCCCAACTGGCCACCCTGTGTGGCGTTCCCCCGGTGTCTGCCGTACTCATCATTGGTTTATTACCCAAATGTGGTCTAAAGGGACCCCACAGTTCCTGAGAACTATTGGCATGTGTTTATTTCTTCTAACAAAAACCTCTTGACTCACCCTTTCTAAAAACTTAATAATTAAGTAATAATAGGTTAACCATTATATAAATAATGAAAAGTACATCACACTATTGGCAGGAATGTAAATTGGTCTAGGTATTGTGAAAAACAATACATGAGTTCCTTTAAAAATCTACAACTATAAAAGCTGTGTGATCCAGCAACACCATTCATGGATATATGTGAAATGAATGTGTGGAAAGGCACACCTGAACGCCCGTGTACACTGGAGCACTATGGAACCCATGGTGAGCACTAACAGGTGAATGCCTAAGGAAAAAGTGCAGTCGGGGGTGTGGCTCAGTGGTCGAACATTTGCTTAATATGTTCAAGGCCCCGGGTTCAATCCCCAGTACCCCAGACCAAGAACAAAGAAGAAAATACGGTCTATCCATTTACTCCTCAACCAAAAGAGAAAAGAGATCCTGCCCTATGCAGAAACCATGCATGGGTGGAAGGAAGCGGGGGAACGTGATGGTGGGGAAATGAGGTACAGAAAGACCATGCGTGCTCTCGTTAGAGTTGGATGCTTTAAAAAGGTTGTCTTAGAAGTGGAGAGTAGATGGGGGCACAAGAGTCTGGGAGGGGTGCAGGGGGGAGAAGAGTGGGGAGGGAAAGAAGGGGAGATCCTATTAACGGGCACAGGGGAGTAATCCGATAGAGAATTACTTATAACATTCTAGAACAGAGCTGTTAACTATGGTTAAATGCAATTAATTAAATACTCCAAAATTGTTAGGAGAATGATTATTTTAAGACAGGGTTTCATGTAGTCCAGGGTGGCCTGAAACTCACTGTGTAGCAGAGGCTGGCCTCAAATTCCTGGTCCTCCTAGGTCTTGGGATCACAGACCAGACTCATCACATCTGATTATGTGATGCTGGGGATCAAACCCAGGGCTTCCTACAGGCCAGGTAGGAGACATATTCCCACCCCTTCCTCAAGGATTTTCTAGGAAAAAATACATTTCTTTGGTTAGACCAATTCAAGTTGATCATTCATTCACTTTTACCATTAGCACATCACAGATTTAAGACAAGTAAGGCAGTGTTTAAACTTTGAAGAAGCTCTCGGTCCCGCAAGCACAGGGAGAGGAGGGTGGAGTTTGTGCAGGGGTGAAGTGTGAGGGTGGGTGCTGTGTCCATCGCTAGGCGGGGATGGGACCTTGGGCTGTCCTGGGCGGGGTGAGAAGGAACTCCAGGCTTGGGCTGACAGCCTTTCTCCTCTGGTGTTCATAGCTCTGGCCAGGAACCTCACATAACCAAAGCCATATGTTCAACTTGGATTAATTAACTGGCAGCCTCAGCCAAAATTTGGTGCTCCTTCTGATGGTTTGTGTGTGTGTTGGTAACGCCTTTATTGTTTTGTCTTTAAATATTTGTTAATGTAAGTTGTTATATTTAACCCTATGGTATATTCTATTTGTGTGTAAAATTTAAACATTGAGAGACTTCTGGTCCCAATTTTTTTAAATGAGGACTATTTGTGGTCTTTTCCATGAGGACATAGCTTCGCTCCTCTAAGTTGGCCTCAAAGGCTACTCAGTTTTGATTTTAATGGGAGGTGACTGTAAATTTTGTGGGGGTTTTTCTTGATAGATTTTATGTAACCTAGACTGGCTTCAGACTCACTCCGCAGCCAAGGACAGCCTTCAACTACCGGTCTCCATGTCTCTCAAACACTATCACAGTGCCACACAGAGTGCTTACGGCGCTCTTAACTCCGGATGCATAAGAAAAGTGTGTGGTAAATGGAAAGTACCAATCCTTGCTTGTCACCCACTAAACTTCAGCTAAAACAAAGTCCCTGCCTTGCTTCTAGTCCCGAGTGTCCCCGCACCCAGAGTAGCAAGGCTCTGAGGAAGGAAGGACCCTTTTCTAGAGATGGGTATCCCAGGGGCTACACCCAATGCAGCAGTCAGGCTGTGTGCAGGCAAAACCAACTGTGTACTCTAGGCGGTGGTGCCCTGCAGGGGCAACGGTACCATGGGCTGGCCCATTTCCCTCTCCCACAAGGATCACCGCCAGTGCTGGCGATAGAATGGCGGGTTTGGTCATTTTTATTTGGTGTGGGGGCTATAAGTTGCTACAGTCGTTATAGTGAGGAAGAGCTCCTGGGATTTTTGGTGAGGTCTGTTTCAGCTTCTGCTTGCTTATTTGTTTGTTTGTTTATGTTGGATACAAGGTCCCGCTGTGCCGTCTAGGCAATCCTCCTGCCTCAGCCTCCCTCGAGTGCTGTGATTACAGGTGTGTGCTATGACTCCTGATTTCAGCTTCTTTTGTAATGCACACAGGCATTGAGTGTGCAAGGGCCAGCTATGTTTCCAGAGGTTGTTTTGGTTATGATTTCCTGCAGGGAGCAGAGATTCCTCCTGGTCCTCAAACTGTACACTTAGGCCAGGTATCCTTCAGATACAAGCAGGGCTCTCCTGGCTGTGCAGCACCAGAATTTTCCTTGGGATGGGCCGGCCATCCAGACCTATCTCTGAAGCAAGGTGGGGTAGGGCCATGCTGACCCATGAGCTCCCTGACCTCCTTGTTTTAACTTCTTTCTTTGTTGGTGGAGTACCAGACAAAAGCTCCTTAGGTAAGAACAGTTTATTTTGCCTCACAGTTTGAAGGTTCAGTTAGTTACCAGGAAGTCATGGCTGCAGGTCACATTGTATCCAGTCAGGTATCAAAGAAAGATGAATGGTGGGGCCCTGTTTACCCCTCTTCCTTTTTATTCGACCTGGCATCCCGGCTCACAAAATTGGACCACCCACATTTAGGGTAGGTGCTCCCACCCCTATTAACCCAAACTAGAAAATCTCCCACCTGCCCGGAAGTGTATCTCCTAAATGATTCTGGATCTCATCAAACCGACAGTCACTATTAACTGCCACACACCGCCTGAGGCTGAGCAGGCGAGAGTCCACATCACCTGGTCTGTGAGGGCCAGGCTTTCCTTTGAATTCACCAGGTACCAGCTCACATACCCTCTCTAGCCAATTTTTTATACCCAGCCCTATGACCTGGGAGCTTTTTTTTTTCCTCTCATGATTTCAAGAAAGAAACAGGACTCAAGTAACATTCCTCTATTTCTAATTAATATTAATTAATATAATAAAATTAATAGTATTATAGTATAATATAGTTAATCAAACAAGCCTTTTTTCTGATGTTCTGCCCTCCTCTATGGCAAGGGGCCCCAGCCTTAGCATCGTCCTTGCTACCCAGATCCTATTAGCACTCAGTGGGGACAAAATGGACCCTTACCCTTAAAGCCTGCATCTTTCCTCCCTTTCCAGCTCCCTTCCTTCCGTCTCAGGTGTATTTCTGTATCCAGCAGAGGTACTGAAATTACTGAGGGAGCCAGGTTTACCTTCTGGGCCAGATTGAAGAAAGGCAGGTGTCTCTGGTTGGATTGGAGGGGGAGGGGGAGGGGTGCTGCTGAAGAGAGAGCTCACTCCTAGGAGCACTTGGAGCTCTGGTGGAGGACCCAGTTCCCATGCCTAGCACCCACATCACATGTCTCCCAATGGCCCATAGCTCCAGTTCTAGGGGATCGGATGCCCTCTTCTGGTCTCCCTAGGTGCCTGCACACATGTGGTGCATATACAGATATGCAGACACATACACATACATGTAAATAAAAATAATTAAAAAATATTTGACTGCTCAGCATTTTCCTCTCCCCCCCACTTCTTTTCACATCACCATCCTTCTTCTACTTACATGCACTTGTCTGTGCTGTTTCTATTGCTGTGAAGAGACACCATGACCACAGCGACTCTTATAAAGGAAAACATTTAATTGAGGTGACAGCTTACAGTTTCAGAGATTCAATCTGTTATCATCACGGCAGAGAGCATGTCTGTGTGCAGGCAGACATGGTGCCGGAGAAGTAGTTGAGAGTCCTGTAGATGTAACCAATCGTATTATTAAAATAAGAAACACAGAGCCAAGGTAAAAGAGAAAAGCCGAGAGGTCAGAGCTCAGAGATAAAATCTTACCTCCTGCAGTGCTCCTAGCTTCCCCGAGAGAGGGAGGTACTTCCTGTGTCCCTGTTTAAATAATCTTTCTGTTCTGCCTTCTCATTGGTTGTAAACCCAACCACATGACTGCCTCATCACTGCCTGTAAGTACCGCCCTCCAGGTCTTAAAGGCATATGTCTCCAATACTGGCTGTATCCCTGAACACACAGAAATCTACCTAGCTCTTCTAACCACCACGCTCTTACTATGGCTCTAATAGCTCTGACCCCAGGGCAACTTTATTTATTAACATAAAATTAAAATAACATTTCAGTACAAATAAAATATCACCACATTTCCCCTTTTCTATTTTAATAAAAAGAAAAAAGGCAAAAGGTTATAACTAACAAAAGAAAAACTATATACAAAAGTACAATAACTATATACAATATATACAAGTAACAAATACCTAAACGATGTCTAGTCCATTTGTATTTGACAAATCAGAGAAAATAATTCCCTTATCTATCCTATTTTAGTAAGTCCAAAATGTATCTAATTCACTTTCTATCCTAATTAATCTTCAACTATAACTAACTAATCTTCAACTCCCTCAGAGACCCAAGAAGGAAATAATATTAGCTAACAAAAATAAAAACAGGAAGTGCACAAAAGCAACTTCCAAAAATTTTGTGAGTCGACAGAAACAGCCAGCTGCCTGGACAGTCACCTGAGGTTTCTCTGCAGTGTTGGGGCATCATCTTCAGCCTATAGGCTTAGCGTATCTGACAGACTCATTTGTGAAGTAGGTTGTACACAAGGTCAACAGTTCAACCTCACATTGGGTGAGAGCAGTCCATGTACCAGAAACACCTGAATTCCACTAGTGTCATGTCATGATTCAGGATTTTAAATTCTGGAAATTGTTGATGGTTTTTGAATTCAGCTGTCCATTCTTCTTGGCTGTGTATATATGGCTTCATCTAAGCATCCCCTTCTCCACATCCCTCTATTAAATGCCAGTCTACTATTGAGAGGCGTGAGCTTTCAGTTACTGTTCCATTGCACAACAGAAGCCATCGGCCCACTGCCTGTTCAGCTGCCTTCAAAGAAAAGGGCACTGTACCTTTTCCAGATTGTGAAGGCCACTTCAGGGATGGTGCCATATTGTCCAGGCCTCAGAAGATGCCTTCTGATAAAGCCATAACCATACTTATTTTGGCAGGAATCGGTAGTCCTTTGTTTCGTGTTCTGTCTGTCCATTTTGTCCTGTTGATTTGAGGATACTTTGTTGTCCAGTGGCTAACTTTTGCCACAATGAAAATTAACTCCATATGCAGTTTCTTCAATGCCCATATTTTCTCTGAAGTAGATTGGTACTGCCAGGAGCTGACATGTCTCAAAAAAGAAAAATTTCTAAGTTATTAAAATATTTTAAATGCCATATTCTGTAGATCTCTGAAGGGTTTGAAGATGACCTGTCTAAAATACATCTGCTCAATTTTTAAAACATATCTAATATGACTACAATTTCTATTGTAATGTCTAACTACTAACTTTCATTTCTTTATATCCTAAGAGTTGGTAATAATGTAAAGTATTTAAAACTAGTAATTGTCTTTTTCTTTTCTTTCTTTCTTTTTTTTTTTTAAACAAAAACCTTAAATCTAATCTCCTTTGCTTAGCCTTTTTCCTAACCCTTGACAACTTGTAACCTACCCCCCTAAATAATGAAAATTATCCCAGACCCAAAACCCATTAAAAGAACCAAAAAAAAACCACCCACCCCACACCACCTCTTTGGGAATGTGGGCGTCATTCTTAAAATTGCTTCCTGCTGGGTATGGGCGAAGTTATCTTTATCCTGAAAGAAAAATTTAAGTTAATTGTCAAATTCTAGGAAAGGTAACTATATCCTTCATTATTATCCAGTCTGTGTATAATGCCAAAGTTCAGGGTTTATCTCAAGTCCTTATTCAAGTAGTCTTTGAGACTGGATCATCTCAGCTAGTCATCTCAAAATTGTTCTGAGCACCTTGTAGTTCAAAGCTGATCTGTAGATGATGTTTGTCAGTTTAGTGATATTATTATTGTCCACGTGGAATTGTTGTTGTTGTGGGGCCCCATCTTCTTTCCGGAGACTTCAGTTGATGTTAGGCCTGGCCGTGATTTCCTGCAGAAAACTGATAAGAGACTCGAACACAAAGACATATATATGCAGCTAACTGAAGCCTTTTTTCTAGAATTAGTTAGTACTCTATATGACCATTCATATCTTAACAAAGTTTAAAATGTATATATATATTAATCTTGTAAATTTTGATATAAAATTTATACTTTAAGAAAAGTTTAAAGAATCAGAATAGAATCAAAGAGTTGAGATTAGTAATAGAATAGTCCCTTAATTAATTTGGCTTTTGTCCTGTCCCATAGCAGAAAATGGCTCTTTTATTCTGTCATGATACAGGGAGTTTGTATTTTCATTTTAACAACATGCTTGAGTTTAAAGAAGGAGAGAGCCATTCTCCAACTCCAAAGTCAGCTTTAAATTTTAATTGAACTGGGACTATTAGAAAACCAATAGTGTTAAATCTTTAGAGAAAAGCAGAAACAAACATTTAAGAAGACATAAAATTTTTTAGATAATATATACCCATATGCCATATACTCCAATATACTCTGTTTCCTGGGATAGATGATTTGTCCCTTTTCTTCAGTTGTCTCATTTGTCTTGTGTCCTTCAGATTCCTTAACCTTCATTCTCCTAAAAGACAAAAACAAAAACCTTCCCCCAAGACTAATTTTGGGGATGTTCCTTTTTGGCAAGTTATTATCTGATTAAATGAAAAGACATGTGTTACAGGTACAAGTTAGTTTAAATTGGATGTTCATGCTGGTTGATGAACTATCACCTCCTCTAATTAAGAGGTTTCTCTTGTTCAAATCGAACCTTTATCAATTTTGATGGTATCCACAGCTTATCTTCTCCTGTAGAAACAAAAGCAAAACCTCGTCCCCAACGTAATACATACCCTGGCTTCCATTCTGAGGTCAGCACATCCTTAAAGTATATAGGCTGATTTAATTCTGTAGTTTTTTCTATTACCCAATGTCTCTCTGCAGCTGTTGTTCCTTTCTCATTGGCATTCAGAAAATTCAAAGTTAATAGAGCATTATGCAGTCTATTTCTGGGGGTTTTTGTTACTCCTTTCTGTTTATTTAGCATATCCTTTAGAGTTCTGTTTGACCTTTCTATAACTGCTTGACCTGTAGGATTATGTGGTATACCTGTAATATGCTTTATTTTGTAATAATCAAAAAACTGTTTCATTTTAACAGAGACATATGATGGAGCATTGTCAGTTTTGATTTGTGCAGGTATACCCATGATGGCCATAACTTCTAGCAAATGAGTGATTACAGAATCAGCTTTTTCAGAACTCAGAGCAGTTGCCCATTGAAATCCTGAATAAGTATCGATAGTGTGGTGTACATATTTCAGTTTTCCAAATTCTGCAAAGTGAAACACATCCATCTGCCAGATTTCATTCCTCTGAGTACCCTTTGGGTTACATCCTGCTGGTAATGGCGTTTGATTATAGAAGGAACAAGTAGGACATTTCTTTACTATTTCTTTGGCTTGTTGCCAGGTTATAGAAAAATCCTTTTTTAAACCTTTACTATTGACATGATGTTTTTTATGAAATTCTGAGGCCTCCAGCACATTTCCTACCAATAATTTATCAATCTCATCATTGCCTTGTGCTAAAGGGCCTGGCAAACCAGTATGAGATCGGATGTGAGTTATATATAAAGGATGACTCCTTTTCCTGATTGTATCTTGTAATTGAATAAATAGTGAAGTTAATTCTGAAGCATCAGGGATAAATTCTGCAGTCTCAATATGTAATACCACTCTTTCAGCATACTGAGAGTCAGTTACTATGTTGAGAGGTTCTGAAAAATCCATTAATACCAACAGAATAGCATACAATTCTGATTTTTGCACTGAATTATAAGGACTTTGTACCACTTTACTTAAATTTTCTGATTTGTAACCTGCCTTTCCTTGTTTGTTGGCATCTGTATAAAATGTACAAACTCCAGATATGGGTTTTTGCCGTACAATTCGAGGCAAGATCCAATCAGCTCTCTTTATAAAATCAATTCTGTTGCTTTTGGGATATTTGCTGTTAATTTCTCCCAAAAAATTACTGCAAGCTCTTTGCCAAGGTTCACTTTCTGTCCATAATTTTTCAATGTCCTCCTTAGTTAAAGGTACGACAATTTCTGCTGGGTCTATTCCTGCTAACTGACGAAGTCTCAATTTTCCTTTCCAAATCAAGTCAGAGATTTTTTCCCCATAAGTTTTTAATTTTTTATTTGGTTTATTTGGTAAAAATATCCATTCCAATATAATATCTTCCCTCTGCATTAATATTCCAGTAGGGGAATGCCTAGAAGGTAAAATAACCAAAATGCATTCCAGCTTTGGATCAATACGATCCACGTGCCCTTCATGTACTTTCTTTTCTACCAAGGTCAATTCTTTCTCAGCTTCAGGTGATAATTCTCTTGGACTATTTAAGTCCTTGTCACCTTCTAAGGTTTTGAACAAATTAGTCAGTTCATCATTTTTTACCCCAACAATAGTTCGTAGATGAGAAATATCTCCAAATAATCTTTGAAAGTCATTAAGAGTCTGTAGTCTATCTCTCCTAATTTGCACCTTCTGGGGTCTAATTTTTTGTAGCTCTATTTTATATCCTAAATAATTAATAGAATCTCCTCTTTGTATTTTTTCAGGAGCAATTTGTAATCCCCAGCAAGGCAAAATTTTCTTTACTTCTTCAAACATTCTTTCTAAAGTATCTGCATTTGAGTCAGCTAGTAAAATATCATCCATATAATGATAAATTATAGATTTAGGAAATTTTTTACGTATCACTTCCAATGGCTGTTGTACAAAATATTGGCACAGAGTTGGGCTATTTAACATTCCCTGTGGGAGGACCCTCCATTGAAATCTTTTAACCGGTTGAGAATTATTATAAGTAGGCACTGTGAAAGCAAATCTTTCTTTGTCTTTTTCTTGTAAGGGTATTGAAAAGAAACAGTCTTTTAAATCAATAACTATGAGAGGCCATCCTTTTGGTAACAGAGTAGGCAGAGGAATTCCAGATTGTAGAGAGCCCATCGGCTGAATTACTTTGTTAATTGCTCTAAGGTCTGTTACCATTCTCCATTTACCAGATTTCTTTTTAATAACAAATACAGGAGAATTCCAAGGGCTGGTTGACTGTTCAATATGCTGAGCATTTAACTGTTCTTCTACCAGCTCTTCTAAAGCCTGGAGTTTCTCTGTTGTTAAAGGCCATTGCTGAACCCATACAGGGTTGTCTGTTAACCATTTTAAAGGTAGAGCTGTTGGTATTTTTGGAAGATTATCAGTTGTTGTGCCCTGTTCCTGTATAATATGGATGGCTGGTGACCACTCAAAATAATGCCTTCTAATATTTCTCTCAGAAACATGTGCTAGTTTATGATTTGTTTCTGAGATTGGAGGGATTTTAATCTGAGTATTCCATTGTTGCAACAAGTCTCGACCCCACAGGTTCATAGCTATGTTAGCGACATATGGTTTTAATTTTCCTCTCTGTCCTTCTGGACCTATACATTCCAGCCATCTTGCACTCTGTTTCACTCCAGATAATGTCCCAATTCCTAACAGTTGAACGTTTACCTCCTGAAGAGGCCAAGCTGGATGCCAAAATTCTGGTGCAATTATGGTAATGTCCGCACCTGTGTCTACCAGACCAGACAACAAAACACCATTTATTTTTATCGTTAATTTTGGTCTCTGTTCATTAATAGAAGTTTGCCAAAAAATTTTCTTTATGTTTTCTCCTGAATTTTCTATTCTCTCTTTTTCATCATCCTGACCAGCCTGATTTATTCCAATAGTCATTTGGTTATTTAATCGCTCAGAGCAGGGATTTCCTCTACAGCTGCAGGAAAGGTTTGAACTGGTTTTGCTATGGGGGCCTGCATGAGGCCCCTCCGGGAGTTTCCCGAAAACTGAGGCAAAGGATTACCCTGTCTGTCCTTTGTTGATCTACATTCGTTGGTCCAGTGTTTTCCCTTACCACACCTTCTGCATACTCCAGAAGGAAGGGGCATTCTGTTGCCATTGTTCCTTGAAGAAACATTACTTCTAGGATTGACCTGTTTACAGTCCCTTTTAAAATGTCCTTGCTTTCCACACCCAAAACATCTAACACTCCTCAAACCTTTTGAAATTACTTCTCCTACCCACGTATCATGCTCATCAACCTCAACATTAATTGTTTCTCTAATCCAATCTTCCAAAGGTGCAGATCTTGCCCTTAACGGCCTGATTATTCTTTTGCATGCTGCATTCGCATTCTCAAATGCCAAAGCTTCAATTATTGCCTTACTAGCTTCTGATCCTGAGACCATTCTGTTTACTGCTGAAGCCAGTCTTTCTAAAAAATCTGTGAAAGATTCTTTTGGGCCTTGCATAACCTTTGTGAATGACTCAGGTTTTTTTCCTGGTTCATCAACTCTGTCCCATGCATTCAAGGCTGCCATTCGACATAAAATTACGGTTTGAACATCATATAAACATTGTGTTTGTATTGAAGCATATTGGCCTTCTCCAATAAGCTGATCCTGACAAACTTGTATTCCTTTATCCCTCCATTGTGTTTCTACGTTTCTAGCTTCCTCCTTAAACCAAGTCAGAAATTGAATTCTCTGGCTGGGTTCCAGAACAGCTTGTGCAAGGTCCCGCCAGTCCTGTGGTATAATCCTATTATATGTTGACCAAGAGTTTAACATTTGCTTTACATATGGGGAATGCATGCCATAAGATACTATTGCCTCCTTAAACCTTTTAAAATCCATCAGTTCAATTGGAGCCCAGATATTTTGTGTAGCCATTTGATCAGGCATCTGCTGTACGGTTACAGGATAAATTAAGGATGATTGTGTGAAAACAGGCTTTCTTTCTGTAACCTTATGATCCAAACTTGAACCAACTTCACTGTTAAAATTAACAGGTTTTTCTAAAGCTGTTATCCTGGCACTTAAATCGACTATCTTTTTAAATAGTAAAATGAGAATAAGCATGGTGATTAACTGCATAATTCCCATAATACTAATCTTTTCATATAGTTGTTCCATTGTCAGACTGCCTAAAATTTCAAACAAAACCCAATTTTCTTCCAATGTACACAGGAAACCCATTTTTTTTAAATGTGGAAAAAATTTGTCTTTTAAATAGTTTCCTTTATGACTTACCAAATCTGCGTAGAACAGTAGAAATCCGAGCGAATTTCAAAACAGCCACCTAGAGTCCTAGGTGTAAATCCAGAGAGAGAGAGAGAGAGAGAGAGAGAGAGAGAGAGAGAGAGAGAAACAGAGAGACAGAGAGAAAGCAAGAGAGAAAGCAAAAGCGAAAGTGAAAGTGAAAGTGAAAGTGAAAGCGAAGGGGTAGCCGGCTAAAGCTTAAAGCCAGCCACTTGTTCCCTCTTGAGCCTAGTCAAGGCTTGGCTTTACAGGCAGGGGCCCTGTTTAGCAGGGCAGGCCTGAGCTGTTTGTAGCACTGGCTTTAAGCAAGCAGCTCACAGTCCGGCCTGAGCCCAAGCAGACCTGGGCTGGGGCTAGGGAGCCGGCTGCTCCGGCTAGGGAGCCGGCCCCAAGCAGTTTTTAATGGATTCTTGTCACGTTGGGCGCCAGATGTAGATGTAACCAATCGTATTATTAAAATAAGAAACACAGAGCCAAGGTAAAAGAGAAAAGCCGAGAGGTCAGAGCTCAGAGATAAAATCTTACCTCCTGCAGTGCTCCTAGCTTCCCCGAGAGAGGGAGGTACTTCCTGTGTCCCTGTTTAAATAATCTTTCTGTTCTGCCTTCTCATTGGTTGTAAACCCAACCACATGACTGCCTCATCACTGCCTGTAAGTACCGCCCTCCAGGTCTTAAAGGCATATGTCTCCAATACTGGCTGTATCCCTGAACACACAGAAATCTACCTAGCTCTTCTAACCACCACGCTCTTACTATGGCTCTAATAGCTCTGACCCCAGGGCAACTTTATTTATTAACATAAAATTAAAATAACATTTCAGTACAAATAAAATATCACCACAGAGTCCTATATCTTGCAGGCAACAGGAAGTTGACTGAGACCCTGAGCAGTATCCTGAGCATAGAAAACCTCAAAGTCTGCCTCCATAGTGACACACTTCCTCCAACAAGGCCATACCCTCTCCAACAAAGCCTCGCCTCCTATGAGATTATGGGGGCCAATGACATTCAAACTACCAAAGGCTCCTAGTTCTGATGAAGCTGACTCACCCAGCCTCAGAACTGACATGGACCCAGGCCTAATCATCAACAATGTATTCAAGGTAGATATGGGCCCAATTCAGACAAACAATGGCCAGTTCCTAGATATTTGCTATAGCTGGTAGAAAAGAAGGCCTAACCTGTTCCACAGTTTCTCCCAACACTTCTGATGGCCATCTTCCCACTGTATGAAGGTAGAAAAGCCATTAGAGGAAAACAACTTTGAGAGAGCTCAGGGACTGTTGAAGTTAGAGGTGCCTCAAACTTCCAGAACTGGAGTCTGTGAGGAAACACTTGCACTACATCCATTTGAATTAGGGCCTCCCCACCCCTACACCCTTGTTATAACCATGGGATCCATCTCCACACTATCAGCAGAAAAAAGAGGCTTGGTGGGTGTCCTTGTCATCATCAAAGGAAGCAGGGCAGGAACCTGGAGGCAGGAGCAGATGCAGAGGCTGTGGAGGGGTGCTGCTTACTGGCTTGCTCCCTCTGGCTTGCTCAGCCTGCTTTCTTATAGAACCTAGGACCATCAGTCCAGGGGTGGCTCCACACACAATTGGCTGGGCCCTTCCCATCAATCACTAATTATGAAAATGCTTTACAGGCTTTCTTTTCTCTTTCTTTCTTTCTTCCTTCCTTCCTTCCTTCCTTCCTTCCTTCCTTCCTTCCTTCCTTTCTTTCTTTCTTTCTTTCTTTCTTTCTTTCTTTCTTTCTTTCTTTCTCCCTTCCTTCCTTCCTTCCTTCCTTTCTTTCTTTTTTTCTTTCTTTCTCTCCTCCTCCTCTTCTTTCTTTTTTTTTTTTGGTTTTTCAAGATGGGGTTTCTCTGTGTAGCCCTGGCTGCCCTGGATCTTGCTCTGTTGACCAGGCTGGTCTCCAACTCACAGAGATCCACCTGCTTCTGCCTTCCGAGTGCTGGGATTAAAGGTGTGCGCCACCACCACCCTGTCTAGGCCCTCTTTTCTTAACTGAGGTTCCCTCCTCTCAGATGACTTTGGCTTGTGTCAAGTTGACGGACTAGCCAGCACCATGGGCTTGCAGGATTTTCAGTCCATAGTGGGGTATATGCCTGAGAATTCTGTCCTTGTTGGACTCCCCCCTGCCCCACTCAAACCCGCTCCTGCAGTGAATGTGGCTAGATTCCAACCCACAAGTTAGAAAACAAGTCATGGAGTCTGTCTGTGTTCTATTTGAACGGGTCTTCAAGTCTTCAGGTTACAGTGGACTTCTGTGGGATAAGCAACTCCATGCCCTACCAGGAGCCAGTGGAAATTAGATTCAGTTCTTAACGACTCCACCCTCCCCCACCCACAAGTGATTTAAACGAGATAGAATCTATTTTCCTCTCATATAAATAAAATTTGGATGGAGGCTTTCTGAAGCTGTTGCGGTGTGGTATCACTCTATCTTACCTTCTTACCATCCTTAACTTTGGGCATACACGTCCCTCTTCTCCCCAGGATAGGATGCTCTTCTCCACGCCCACATCACTTTCCCTGACATCACTGCACAGGGAACCACCAGCAAGGGAGGCTGGAAAAGGTGTCTCTGTGTGCCAGGTAGATATCAGGAAGCTCTTAGTGAGGAAGAAGAACAGTCAATAGATACTGGGGGGTGGGGCACTCTGTGGCAGGTTAGCCTAATGTGCCACAGCAAGATCCTCACAGGGTTAACCCCACAGCTGGTGGGAGCGATGAAGCCCCCCCCTCCACCTGGGGCAAAAGGATAATTGATTCAGACAACTCAGTAGACACTCCCCCTCCCTGCTGTGAATGCTAAGAAATGGCTTGGGACCCCAGGGGAAACCTTCACTATTATTATCTGTCCTGACCATTCACAGGTCACCCCCCCAGGTCAATTCCACAAGAACAGCTGGGCTGACAATAGTGTGAGACCTCAGAACCAGTTCAGGAAGTTTCCAGGGAGCCTTGTCCTTACTTGACCCCATCTGCCGGAGAACAGACAATAGCGGCATTCTTCAGGCCAAAGTGGGGAGGGGCTTCTTGATGTGTGTCAGCTGATAGGAGAGGGGCTGATGAATAATCGAACAGTGGCATTCCATACAGGGTTGCCTGAGGGCCGTCTAAAGCTCAGGAGAGCTGTAACTGGATTTCAAATACCATCTTGGCAAGTCCTCAGCAGCCATGTGACAAACACTTACCTTCCCCATTCTCTGGTTGTGCACCACATGGTGCTTAGTGCAGGTCCTCAGCCCTCCAGATAAGAGGAACCATCGTCATCTTTATTATTACATATTCATTCCAGCTCTGCGGGGCACACAGGACTGTTGTAAGCACTGTGGAAGGTCTTAGAGATGAGAAATGATACTGTTCCTCCTCTCACAAGGTTTAACAGAGAAACAGAGTTATTTCAAAAGTCTCCTCGTGGGGTGTGAGTTTCCAAAAACAAAGGAAAAAGTTCAGGAGAAGGGAGAAGTGGAGTGCTTCCCTTCCTGCACTCACCCCCGAAGCATCTCAAGAGGCTGATTTCTCAATCCCCGTATGTGTCTTCCAGAAGAGATGGCGAGGGTGTGTTCTAACCCACGTGGGTCAGGGCTTGGGGCTCATGGGTGAAAGCTGTCCTTGCAGACAGCAGCTCAGGCACCTCCTGCCAGTTCCAAGCCCCTCCGGCTTTCTAGCTGAGCCCTACCTCAGTTTACCCTCTCCAAAGTGGAGCCATCGTGTTTGTGTCTTCGTCATCACTGTGCTCACCCCCTCCCCCCACAGCACTGGAGTGGCTTCCTGAGAACTGGGTGTCAGTCACATCTTTCTTGAAGATGTCACTGTAACATGACCGGCTTTTCAAAACGGCTGATTTTGCTTTGAATTTATCTTTCTTGAATTTTTTTTTCTTCAGGAGTGATGAATGAAGGACTGACATCGAGAATAAAACATGCCCCGGGAAAATGACCAAGACATCAGAAACCCTGGGGGAGGCCCCAGATCTCCCAGTCTGATGCTTTGTTTGTGGCTATAAGGCAGCTCCCTCATGGCTGGAGCCCTTGTCTGCTGCCTGCACTCTTGGCAGCCACCACCCCTTCTTCAGGAGGAGGGGGGTCCTCCATGCTGTACAGCAATGTGGAGTCCCCAAATCTGTCCACATGCAGTTTTCATTCATTTGTTCGCCTGGTTTTTCACCCTGTGCTCACTCAATGTTTACTGAGCGCCGGTCGCTGGCTTGTGAAATCCTTTTGCTATCTCTGTTTGCTATCTGGAGGGTTTGTACTTACCTTCTTTCCTACGTCATTAGCCTCATTTCCCGAGAGCGATTGGCAGGTACCTGCCAACAGATGTTTCTCAGTCCCTTTTCGGACGGCAGGGTCTCAGTTGCTTAGGGAGGCACCTCCCTCTCCATCAAAGCTTCACATGTCCTGGGCCCAGCTTAGTGTCCATCTTCCTGGGCATCCTACAGATGTTCATAAAGGCCATAGTATCTTTACTTAGTCACCAAGGAAATCAGAGCCACCTGGATCTAGCCAACAAAGACCCATGTCAGTAGGGCGGACTCACCTGACAGGTCTAACTGTAACGTCCTCCTCTGGGCCAAGGGGAAGGAAGCTGCAAGACCAGCATTATGGGTCGAAATGAAGATAAAGCTTAGAAGGAATAGAAGTCGAGTTTATACTTAGTGATTAAAAGATGAGAACAGTCACAGAACAGAAGGAACTGCATTTGATGTGTGTGGAAAAAAAAAACTTAGAAATTTTGATTGGCTTCGAGCTCAGGGTGAATCTCATGCTGCGGTTAACAGTCTCGTGTCTATGGAGGAGGTGGCAGCCATCTGGCATATTACCTGCTGGGCAATGGATCCATGTTTTAAGACACACTTTAACACGGAGAAGAATTCCTAGAGGACGGTGTTGTTAAAGTATGTGAGGATCACACCACATAACCACAGTCTATAAATCTGAATAGAGATGTGATTATCTTCTTCAAAGATTTGATTGGGTGGGTGGGAAAGCTCCTGGAGAGCCAAAGGTAGAGACGGGCCTTGTCATTCTCAGATCACGGTCCCGTCACCTCAAAATTCCACTTCCTCTGTTCCTTCTCATCCTCCTGTCTCAGAGGTAGACTTAGTCCTTCCTCCACAGGCTGACCCCATCTCCTGTGAGGCATACCATGGTGATTTCCACCTCCAGAAATTTTCATTTTTCTTCTTCCCATAAGCTGAAAATCTGAGAGATGACAATTTGACCTTCATCAGGTGCCAGATGCACAGTGATTAATACGACTTATCTCGACCCGTCCTCGGTGGCCCAGTGAAGTAGGTGAGGACCGTCTGTTCACAGTTCAGGGGACAGTGTTCATGATTTCTCTCGAAGCTGTGATCAAAATACCTTACACATGCAGGGTAAAGCAGCCTGTGGCTTCTGAGGACTCAGTCCATCATGGAGGGAAAGGCTTGTTGAAACAAAACAGTGTAGTGGGCCAGGAAGCAGAGAGAAGGCATGCTGGCACTTGGCTGGCATTTTCCCCTTCTCCTTTCTATTCTTTTGGGGTCTTTAGTCCATGAGATGGCATCACCCCCCACTCAGAGTGGGTTTTCTCCTGAATTAATCTTCTCCGGAAATGCACTCACAGACACACCCACAGGGCTGCCTTACCAAGCTCCTAGGTTTTTCTAAATCCAGTCAAGTTGCCAATGAAGCGGGTGACTCTCAGCATCACAGATGTTCAATGACTTTCCCAAGCTCACACAGTTACCACAAGGTGGGACTGGGATTCGGTTCTAAGTCCATCACCCTGAGATCCTTTGACTCACTTTCATGAGGTTAAATGCTTCTCTTTCATTCTAAATACTTATCTGCATACCCACAGATAAGTGCAGCTCTCATGCTTCATCAAAGGAGCATTAGAGGCTACTACACAGACCCACAACAGTCTCCACTACGCAGAGAACATGTGATCATGAGCGTCCCAGCCCCAAGCGCTACATCTACAACAGGACCTGTATACCCAAGGCTTGGGGAACATCATGGGCAAGGGAACAGAGAAAGCTAAGATCCAGAGGACCAGAAGGCCTTCTGTGAAGTAGTATCTTCTAGACATGACAGAGAAATCGAACCTATGAAATCTCAACAATATGGCTCCTCAAACAAGACCTGTATAATGACAACATCAGTCAACATAACAATAAGAATGGGGAATATTTCACAAGGCCCCATTCCTACATGAAGAGCTACAGGCAATTGGTGGCTGCTGAGAGAGGGAGAATCAGTGTTCTCTAGGGATGAGTCTCTGATAGACTATCCAATTCCAAGTGGTTAGCCCTAAACATATGTACATAGAAGCAACTAGTATGTATAGACTTGGTAAGATATATGTATGTATGCACATACATTGCACACTAATATTTGAAGAAGAGGTCAGGAATTTGTAAGGGGGCACAGGGGGAGTTGGAGGAGGGGAGGAGGGTGGAAATATCATAAACACAGTACTCATATAGGAAATTCTAAAATTTTTAATTAAAAAAGAAAAAAAGAAGCAAGGTGTGGTGGTACATGGGAGGCAGAGGCAGGTGGATCTCTGTGAGTTAGAGGCCAGCCTGGCCTACATAGTGAGTTCTGGGACAGCCAGGGCTACACAGAGAGACCCTGTCTCAGAAAATAGAAGAGGAAGAGGAAGAGGAGGAGGAGGAGGAGGAGGAGGAGGAGGAGGAGGAGGAGGAAGAAGAAGAAGAAGAAGAAGAAGAAGAAGAAGAAGAAGAAGAAGAAGAAGAAGAAGAAGAAGGACTTTCACAAAGTGAATAGTAGGTCATGATGGCCCTCATGGATGAGATTAACGACCTTCTAAGTGAGGTTTGAGACAAAGCTTCCTCCTTTTCGCCCTTCCATCCCTCTGCCCCATGTAGACACAGCATTTGTCTTTTTTCCTTCACCTCTGTGTGAGAACACAGTAAGAAATCAGTGCATGAGAAGGCCCACACCAGACACCAAACCATCTGGTGCCATCCTGACCACCAGAACAACGAAATAACAAACTGCTGTTTATAAATTAGTCAGCATCATAAATATTAAGACAAGGTAAGATGTAGGGTGTGAGTCCAACAACCCATCTGTTCTTGTACCTATAACCAGCACAGTTAGAGATAATGTGAGAAGTTGTAGGGCAGGGACAATAGACCGAGGGTAGGGACTGGAACTAGAGGGTGCTAGAAGGGGTGAAGGCCGTGGGCAGAGGGGTGAAGGCCGTGGGCAGAGGGTGAAGGCCGTGGGCAGAGGGTGAAGGCCGTGGGCAGAGGGTGAAGGCTGTGGGCAGAGGGTGAAGGCTGTGGGCAGAGGGGTGGTGAAATTCAAGGAGAAGATATGCTTATAGGCTCTAGGGCACAGACTTAGCATTCCGGATGAGGTCCTGGGAGAGGCTAACTCGGATACTGTCTTAGTTAGGTTTCTATCGCTGTGATAAGACACAATGACCAAAAGTAACTTGGGGGAAAAGGGGTTATTTGGCTTACACTTTCACATCACTGTGCAGCTTTGAAACTCAAGGCAGGAGCCTGGAGACAGGAACTGAAGCAGAGAGCATGGAGGAGTGCAGTTTACTGACCTGCTCCATTTGCTCTCTTAGAAGCCCCAGGACCACCTGCCCAGAGGTGGCACCACCCACAGTGATCTGGGCCCTCCCACATCAATTACTAACCAAGAAAATACTCTACAGACTCATTTACAGGCCAGTCTTATGGAAGCATTTTCTCAGTTAAGATTCCCCTTTCCCAGGTATATCATGTTGGCAAAAGCTAACCAGCACACGGAGCAAGTGAATATTGCTGGAACCACAGATCTTAAGGCATGAGGATTCTAGATTGTTGCCTGGGTCATTCACTTAGACTCTTAAATCCTTTTAAAATCATGCCAGGCTGTAAGTTTCACTTCTCTGACATGTGCCCGTGTCCAGTGTGAATCACAGTCATTATCATCATCATCAGCAGCAGCAGCATCTTCATCATTGTCGTCATCATCATCACATCATCGAATCATCATCATCATCAGCAGCAGCAGCATCAACAGCAAGATTTTGCATCCCTTGGGCAACATTCTCTTTCCTGGCCTTTCCAGAGCTTAGCATTCCTACTCCAGATGACCAAAGCCATTTATCCAGTGCACCAAGTGGCCCTTCCCACAGACGCCCAGTACATGCCCCAAGCAACCCAGATAAGCACTTTCTGCAAGAACAGGTGGGTTCACTCCCTGTACATCTTATTCCAGCTTAGTTCACAGCATTTTGTAAGCACCCACTGTGGCCATCTGAGGGATGGTGAGGTTAAGTCAGACCAACCTGAGGAGAGGGGACAGAGGAACAGTCTGTTGCTCAAGTGCTTGATGTACTTGTGGGTTAGGAGGACATAGCCTTAGCAGTCCACACACACGCCCCTCTGGCTCAGCATTGGACAGTCTCCTTTGTAAACCCAGAAATGATTTAGCTTTGTTAACAAGAGGATGATGGTCTTGGTGGTCACTCAGGGTTATCTGGCATCTCTCAGGTACTGATTCCTCCCACCCCAAGTCACCGGGTTGTAGCACGAATTCTAATAGGTCTTAATGATAAAATCCTGGAGCCAGATATGGGGTAAATGCTGAACGATCAGAGAGACAAAGGAGCCAGCCACAGCCACCTCCTCAATCAAAAAGGGGTTGAGTTCCTGTTTCCACCTTGCCTTATCACTTCCTGTCTCCACCTCCCTAGTGCTAGGATTAAAGGTGTGAGATCCCAAGTGCTGGGATTAAAGGTGCGTGCCACCGCTGCCTGGCCTCTATGGTTAACTGGTGGCTAGCTCCTGACTCTCTGATCTCCAGGCAAGCTTTATTTGTTAGAGCACAAACAAAATATCACCCCACCAGGTGAAGGAAGTGGGAATACACAAACTTCGGCAGAGCTGCTGCTGGGCCCTGCAGGCAGACATCCTCTTCTCTTTCCATGCTCCTTGCTGAAGGGGAGGGTACTTACTGATTCCCCCTTCCCTGTACCTTCCACCTCGTTTGCTTCTGATAGGAATCTAAAATTCTCCATTTATACATGAAAACAACCCTTGGTCTTGCCTCTGTGTCAGCAGAAGCTGAGGTAACACAGGGTTCTTCCTCACCAGGGTCTTAGTGAGGAGGCGGCTGGTCCACCAGGCAGTGGGCAATTCCTTTATGCAGAGGCTGGCTTCCGAGCGCAGTGTATGTGTGTGGGGGGTACAGCAGGGAAATCCAGAAACCCTCCATCAGAGGCTGACTCTGAGACCTGGAGCCCAGGTCTGTGATACTGATGACGCTCTGCTGTATCTTGGATCACAAGTGTCTCCCAAATGCCCCATGTCGCAGGGGGTGAACATTTTAAAGTTACGGCTGGGGAGACGGCTCAGTTGGTGGATTGCTTGCCATATAAGTGTGAGGACCTGAGTTTGGATCCCCAAGATCCACACTAAAAAGCCAGAGGCCGAGACAGGAGAATCCACGGGACTTGATGGCCAGTCAGTCTAGCCAAATTGGACTCATCTCAAAAAAAAAAAAAAGATGGGGAGCGATAGATGAGAATCCAACACTAACCTCTGGCTTCCACAGGCACGTGTGCATTCACACATAAGTGCACCCACACAGGATCTATAGACACACACACAAAGTGCTGGGGTCTAGAGGAAGGAGTGTAAGTCCCCAGAGTGTGCCTTTGAGGAGATATTGGGGCTGCAGCCCCTTCCGGTCTTTCTGTTTGCTCCCCCCGCCTGTCCCCCGCGCCCCCCACCCCCGTGGACTCCCACCATGATGTACTGGGCAGGCACAAGCCCAGGCAACAGGCCAAGAGACCTCTAAATGATCCCTTTGAAACCGTGAGCCAGAGCACCCCTTTCCTCTGGAAACATTTGTCACAGCCGTGGAACGCTGACTGCTGCTCCCTCACACGGAGATCAGGTGACCACCCCTGCGCTAGCATTGCTGACCTTAAAGAGAAGGACTTCTCTACATGCTAGCCGCCATCCAGAGCGATTCCATACTTGCACCTCCTGACTCTCAGCACCCCCGCTGGGAGGATTCTAGGCTAGCCAGGGCTCTGTCAGTCACAAGGACAGGAAGTAAACTCACCTATTTTGAACAATTAAAAGTAAGGGTGGCTGACAGACAGGCCTGTGATTCTGGGAAGGACACCCGAGAGGCTTCAGGATTGAAGGGAGGTCTGAGGAACGGAGATGGCCACTCAGCCCTGCCAGGACTCCCCCGGCTCTCCTTTCTGCCCATCTCTGTCCATCTCTGCACAGTGGCTTCATTCTCTTCACCAGAGATGCCTGCATCACGAGGTGAGGATCGTGGCCACTCACAGCCCCAGGTTAGAAATATTAGCAGACAAAAGCGCTTTCTTTCTCCGCTTCTGAAACTCAGTTCCAGGGAAGGTATCTGGCTTTATGTGGGTCATCAACCTCAGGCTGCTTTCTTTCTAAGTCACTGGTGTAGTTGGTCATTGATTAAGAAGGTGACATTAGTTATTTAATCTCTTTTTAAAAATGCGAGGAGAGGCCATTACCACCTCTATTACAAGCAAAGGAATAAACCCGGAGAAATTATGGAGCTGTGGTCAAGAGAGGTTGGCACGGCCTTGGAGAAACAAACTTTGCCTCCCTTTCCATCTGTTGCTTGGTGCTGATTATTGGCTGACCTTCTGGGTCCCTCATCTTCAAGAAGGTTAGCCAGGGGCCTCTGAGATGGTTCAGCAAGCAGAGGTGCTTGCCGCCAAGGCTGACAACCTGAGCTTGAGACCTGGAACCTACATGGCAGAAGGAGAGAAGCGACTCCCAAAAGTTAGCCTCTGAACTCCCCAAGAGCAACACACACACACACACACACACACACACACACACTAAAAATGTCAAAAAGAAAAACTTGGAATAATGTACATGCTAATTTGGGGTGGGGTGGGGTGGGCTAGTCCAGGATTCTTCACAGGTAGCACTGAGTTCTAAGAGGGAAAGACAAGAAGCGGAAGGGCCTCTTAAGGTGTGAGTGAGTCACACAGCATCACTTGCTACAATCTGCTGCCCCAAATAAGCCACCAATCCAGTGCAGGAAGATCCAAGGGGTGGAGAAATAGATGCCTGACAGGAGATCAGTCACTCAGAAGGGGATTGTTTATACAGCAGTGAGAGGAGCATGTGGCTTTTTTTTTTTTCAATCAATCACATCTCATTTGCTCTAGCTCTTTAATTAACGTGGCATGTGTCTGGGAGTATAAAGATAACAACGTGTAGTATGTGTGGGAGAATGTGGCAAACGCTGCTAGCTTCACTCATTATTCAGCTTCTAATTCTTTCCGATTAACAGAACTTCAGCACTTTTTTTTTCCAGAGTGGCAGTGTGCCCAGTTACAAATATTCACTTCCCCAGATTCCCTAAGGGCTGCTGTCACCATGTGACCTAGGTCTGGCCAATGAATGGAATCAGAAGTCTTCGGAGGCGGGCCTTAGGGGAGCTGCTGTTTTCTGAGTGAGAGGAAACAGAGTCAGGAGTGGGTAGTATGTGTTCTTCTCTTTCTCGCTGCTCCCTCCCTGTGTAGCTCATAGGTGGAACCGCTGGAGGTGGAGCCACCACTGGAAATCAAGAAGGACAGCAGAATGGATGGACAGAAGCCAGACAGCATGGTGGCATGCCTCTGGGCTTCCAGAAGCCTGAGAATGAGGCAGGATAGAAAGCCAGCCTGGATTATGGGGGGCATGGGAAGGAAAGGCAATCTCTCACCCCAGAGTCTGATTGAAGTCTGTCACCAGCTAAGAATCCCAACACAATTAGCAACATCTGATGTCCACAAAGAGGTGATATTCCTTTTATGCAGAGGTTGTTCAAACAAGAATAAATAAATAGCAATATTACATTACATTTGAGGCCTGAATATACATATACACATACATATACACATACACATACACATACACATACACATACACATACACATACACATACACACACACATACACATACATCTGTATATACACACACATGAGACCTTTCCCTTTCCTAGCTACTTGACTGGAAGTTTCTAGGAATCTCATCAGAAACACCATTTATAGTAAAGGACACATCATGACCGCCCTGTGCAACCCTGGCTGCTCCTAGTTTTATCTTATCAGATTGTAATCCCACCCAAGTCACCTCTGAAGCCATTTTATAATCCTACTCATTAAAAGGAGGAAGGCTCTTAGCTACCCTTTGAGATTTAGCTTGAGAGCCACTAAAATGGCATTCACGGCTACTTTGAAGACACTGAAGTGCTATTGTCCTTTGAGAAGATTGTACCCATGCCCTCTGGCCCACTTTATTCTTCTCCAGAATACCTGTCATTTTTTAAAATAAATTCTAGTTCTGCTTCCTACCAACTAATCCTGAAATTCCTCTCTGCAGGAAAGTCAAGGACCTGCCTTTGCCTGAGTGGAGGCCCCTACAAGATGAAGGCCACACCTCAAGCTGCTGGCAGGAGAGCTGAGCTGTGTCTAACCAGTATAACTCCTACTTGGTTAAGTCATGAGAGTTGTGGTTTCTACTACTGAGGGATTGCTGAAAAGATAAGGCTGGGAAGGAAGGCAGGACTCTGATCACAGGGCCGGAGCTGCTGTGAAAGCTGATGTAAGTTTTTGCCTTCTGTCCTATGCACGTGTGTTTGCGTGTGTTTGCACGTGCATGGGTCTGGAAGAGAATGAGTGTGTGCATGGAGTGAAATGGTCTTAGTGTCTTCTATTCTGCTGCGATAGAATACACAGACTGGGTAATTTGCAGTGAGCAGAGAGATTCATTCGATGGTTTTGGAAGCTGGAAAGGCTAAGCATGTGGTGCTGGCGTCTGGGGGGGGTCTTCTTGATGTATATCATGAGACGGCAGAAGATATCACAATCCAGGAAGAAATGGAAGGAGGGGAGGAAGCGGGGGGGGGGGGGGGGGGCCGGGGGCGTTCAAATCTGCTTTTATAAGAAACACGCTCTTGTGCTGGGGAGATGGCTATGGGTAAGAATGTTTGCTGCACATGCCTCCCAGTCCGAGTTTCAAATCCCAGAGCCCCCAGACAGGCTGGATCCAGTAGGGCAGGCCGTAAGCCCAGTGTGCTCCTACAGGGAGATGGGAAGCAGAGACTGGGGACTCCTCGGAGGCTTGTGGTCCAGCCGGCCTGGTTTACGCAGCAGCAGAGACCCTGTCTCAGCTGGTGTGAAAGGGCAAGGATCAGCACCCAGAAGTTATCCTCCAACCTCTGCATGCACACTTCTGCATCCCCACACCTGCAGAAACAGTGAAAGGGCTGGAGAGATGGCCCAGAACTTAAGAAAACTATGTGTTCTCTCAGGGGACCTGGGTTCAATTCCCAGCACCCACACAGTGGCTCAGAGTATCTATAACTCTAGTTCCAGGGGATCCAAACCTACAAATGTATATGGCGCACAGTCATACATGCAAGCTAAATATCCATCATATACATTAAGACACACACACACACACACACACACACACACACACACACACACACACACGCATGCACGCACGCACAAGCACACGCACACAGATACACACACAAAAGAAAGCAAATCTTCTGAGAGCAAACCCACTTCCATTTTAATGCCATGACGCCAGTCAAGAGGACAGAGACCTCAAGCCCTCACATCTCTGAGAGAGTCCACCTCCCAGTGCTGTTGCTTTGGGAAATAAATGTCTAACACATGGACTTTGGAGATACTCAAGCTGTTGCAGAAATGCTACAGTTGCAAAACCTTAAAAGCAAACTTGAATCCAGAAACTGAATTAAGAAGCTGAAAGTGGAGAGGTAATGGTAACGGCTATAAGATGCATACTTAGGTTCTCTAAAATGATGTTAGCATGGGAAGGCTTAGTTTCACAGCCTGGGGGGTTGAGCTGACTGAAGAGGCTTTGGATGAGCTCACAGAAGGAGCTGTGAGTGCCAAGAGTCCGGCTTTCTCTCTGCCTGCAGTGTGCAGCCAGGATTCAGAATCCTGGGCTGGCAGCCCACAGCCTCCGCACAGTGCGTGCCCTAGTGATGAGCACCAGGCCATCTCAGAACTGGCCAATGGAGCCCATCCAGAGGAAGACCAGGATGCCAGCCAGCGACCGGGGAGTTTAACTTGGCCAAGGAAAAGCTTGGCGGGATCTGATAATAACTGTAATAGTCATCTATCATCGTGCAGAAGCCACACCTAAAACCTAGTGTCCCTAAACCAACAATAACTATTCATTTGCTCACAACTCTACAGTTGGGCCAGAGAGCTTTTGTCTGTCCAGTGTGGGGTTCCTGCATGTCTGAGGCCTGTGGGGCATCCAGAGGCTGATCTCCTTCCTGTTCCTTCATCCTCCTCTGCATGGCTTCCCATTCACTGGATGGTGAACAGAACGCAGCCTCTCAGAGTATTGGTGGAGGAGACTGCTCTAGGGTGCTTTGTGCCCGTCCCCAGAATTCCTGTCACTTTCCACGTCACCAAGTGAGTCCCAGAACCAGCACAAGGACAATGTGGAAACTGATCACCCAAAAATTCAGGCATGCGACTGCTTGGGGGCTGGCCTATGACAGTCTATCCAAATAACTAATATTTAGAGTTCACAAAGAGCACTGTCATATTCGATCTTGACAATGAAATCAAAATACAATTAGTGTTTAAAAAAAGCCCAAACCAGAGAAGCCGGACAATTTGTAGCATTTGCCAACACCCCTGGCACAAATATTGCCATAATGCCAATTTTAAACAAATATTTATTTAATTTTTATTTTCCATGTACAAATATATGTATGTATACCATAAGTGTGCCTGATATCCAGAGAGGCCAGAGGACAGTATTAAATTCCCTGTAACTGGAATTACAGACAGCTATAAGCTGCCATATGTAAGAGCAACATGTGTTCTTGATCAGTGAGCCATCTCTAAAGCCTCCTAAATTGCCAAATTAATATACATGTATATATATTATATATATAGATAGACACATATGTGTGTGTTTGTGTGTGTGTGTGTGTGTGTTATTTTTATCTTATGTGTATGGGTATTTTGCCTGCACATATGTCTGTGCACCACAGGTGTGCCTGGTGCTCACAGAGGCCAGAAGACAGTGTCAGAGCCTCTAGAACTGGAGTTGGAGATGGGTTGTGAGCCACCATGTAGATGCGAAGACTTGAACCCGGGTCTTCTGCAGGAGTAGCCAGTGCTCTTTACTGCCGAGCCGTCTATCTGGCCCTGTAGATTACCAATTTTAAGTGCCCGATATGAGGTCATCGGGTGTGGAGAGGTGAGGCAGTCCCGCCGTAGCTGGCCATGGCGCCGAAGAGTGGGTCATATTTCCGCTGACAGTTGAAATGATGACGCTTACTCAAAATCACACACTACCAACAATGCCAGACCTGGGACTCAGCCAAGTTGTGTTCCTTGGTGGCGGCCTCACCCTGCCTGATAGCGTTTGTCTTCAAATCATCTGAAAGGCCACCACAGAGGAGAAGCCGTCAACTAGTTTGTCCCAGAAGACAAACTAAGTCACCGTAAGTTTTGGAGAGGGTGATTTCAATGTAAGAGAGTCAGTGTGGGGCTGGAGCCTGGGATTGGAGAATCTTCCAAAGGGCACTGAGTGCTTGATGCCAGTCTTCAAGTCCTCAGAAAAGTGTCAGGTGGGGAATAAGCCTTTGAAGGTTTCTGAATTTGGGGAGAAACTGAACTAGACCACATGGAAGGTCCCATTTGTCTCTTGTACTCCTGGTTGTCAGAATGTAGTGATCTCCCCAAACTGGAATCACACAAGGTCCTTTTGAGACCAGATCAGGCAAGGGGAGCAAAGAGAACAGGAAAAGAGGGAGGAGGGAAGGGAGGATTAAATCTTGGTGGGGCATGGCCAGATGAGAAGTCCTGTTCTAGAGAACTAGGAGTCCCAGACAGTCAGTGATGGGAAATGGCTGTGACTAAGGTTGATTAGCTAGGGTCTAGGAGGCAGAGCCTGAAGACCCTTAACACAGAAACCCAACTTAATTTTATTTCAAGTCAGTTCAAATGACAGCAGATAGCTCCAGATTCGGTGTGTCTGAAACTCCACTTGTTCCCAGCGTGGCAGAGCACAACCACTGATTGTAGCTGGCTTTGGATAATCCCCTGTCTTTCTAAATAGGCTGCTTCAACTTTTCCAGGACTTAGCATTGTGTCTCTTTGGCTCAGCCAGAGCCCAGCTGCTCCTCCCTCTTGGAGCCTCACTCCAGCTCTGTGGGGGCATTCAGCATTCTGCTGGAGGGCGACTCGGACACTTTGGCTCTGGCCCTGGGGGCTTCTTGAAGCAATTCATGTTTTATAATGAGAATCATGAGCCTGGAAGCTTCCCTGAAAGAGCAGCTCAGACCTGGAGGGTGGAATCCAGAGTTTGCAAACAGACGCCCAGGGTGCTCCTGGGAGACCTCGGGCATCACTAACAGGGCCAAGAGATGACACAGAGTCACGAGGCCTCAGAGCTAACAGGGAATGCTTGAATTAGGAGTAGAGGAACTCATGACTGCACAAAGCAGTTCACCCCTCCCACCCCACCCCCCACCCCCTGCAAATAGAATCTCTGGCTCTGAGGAGAGCTGGTATTTCTTGGTGCTGAACACACAGAAAAGAACGCAAACTGATCACATGACATCCAGCTCTGTCTCCCACAGGCAGGATCAGTGCCGGGACTTTAATACAAGCTCGCCAGATTTTTGGGTTAGCAATCTAATTCCATAATTAATATGTTGATAGTATTTGGGGGTGGGACCTTTGGGGGGTAATTAGGGTTAGATAAGTTCACATGGGGGAAGGTTCTCCACAGTGGAATCAGTGGCTTTATCAAAAGAAGGAGAAATTGAGCTCACACACTTGCCCTTCCATGCTTGTTATGATGTAGCATGGAGGCCCTCACCAAATGTTGGCATCATTCTGTTGAAATCTGCAGCCTTCAGAATTGTGAAAAACGTTTTTTTCTTTATGAGTTACGTAGTCTGTGGGGCTGAAAGGACGGAGCAGACGCTATAACAGGCTGCTCAGCCTTCTCTCAGAGATCAGGCCTCAATTTCAGTTCCCTGAGACTTGAGCAAGCAGTTTCTGGGAGGGCCATGAACAAAAGACATAGTCCTTGCAGTAGCTCCCTTTCTGCGCGTACTCTGACTGTTCAAGGTTCAGCCAGTTGTTTACTGTCTGGGACCCCTCACCGACTTAGAGCTACATGCATGGGTCAAGGACAGAGCCTGGGCCACTGAGTCAGCCCCCACAGTCAGTAGGTGCTAGGTCAGCCAGCCTCCATGGCAGCTCAAGGACAGAGCCTGGGACTTGTCCAGACCTGCCCAAAAATGGATAACTGTAACCCCCAACTGACCCTAGCCAGTTAAAAGTTACTAATGTGATTGCCACTTGCATAAACCAATCCTGAGTCTGTTCCTATGTAGTCTGTAGACCCCAAGACCTCCTTGCTTTAAAAACCCTGCTCATTGCTACTTGGGGTCTCTCTTGCTCTGCTGCGTCAGACGGACAGAGAGTCCTGAGTTAACAACACGAAGACTCTTTGCTTTTGCATTGAATTCAGTCTCTTCGTGGTCTTTGGGGGGATTCTGGGTAAAACAGGCCTAGGAAGGTGGCTCAGTGGGTTAAGAGCATTTCCCCGTGAAAGCATGAGGATGTGAGTTCAAATCCTGAGCACCCATGTGAAGAGGTATGATGGGATTCCCCAGACCCTGGTGTGATAGATAAATGCATGCATCTGGTGTTTCTGACATAATTGATACAGTCACAAGTGCAATTATTTATCGGCACAGATAAATTATTTATCGGTTTGTGCTTTCTGGCATGTTGGCAGATGGTGGTTTGTTTACGTGCATAAATAAAAAGCAGACTCCTTCTCCTTCCGTCCCTATACTGGAAATGACTGTTGACTTACAAAAACGAAGTAATTCAAGGCTGGACACATCCCGCAGGCTTCCATTCTACACAGCACAGGACAGATTTCTGATGAGATGTCACTTCTGAGGTGAGGGTAGAGAGGACTGTGTCTAGCCCCCGTCTTGGGCTCTGTGTTTCTCTTGGCTTGCTCACTCTGGGAGAATCTAGCTACCACATCCTGAAGACAACCAGGCTGGGAGTAAGAGGCTCTGGTTGTGAGGAACGGGTGTCTCTGAGCAATGGCCAGGAAGGAACGAAGCCCTGAGGCTACCACATGACTGGGTCTGCAGGCAGATCCTTCCCCAGCCAGATCACTCCAGTCCCGTAAACAATTTAGCTGAGGCCACAGGCCAGAGCCAAAGGAGAAGTCACTCCAGGTGTCTAGCCTGTGGAACTGTGAGGGAGTGTTCATCGTTTTAAACTACTGAGTTTAAAAGTCGTTCAATAGACGATCAAAACAAACAAACAACAAACATTTCTTTTCTTGACCTTGCACTTTTCCTAAGGTGGAAAAAAGGGCAAATATGTGCTTTCACCAGAGGCCTTCAAGAAGGCCCCTGCCCTCCTTCAGGGGATGAAGCTGTGGCAAACAGTCAGCATGAAGGAAGCGTCCCTTGAGGCCTTGAGGGGGAGATGCACAGATCTGAGGAGCCTTTCCAGGCCGTGGGAAGAGAGCTGCTGTGGGCTGTGAACATACTCTTGCTCCTGAACACAATTGTGAGAACGTCTTCAGTGCCAGTGTTAACCAGATAAACGGCACCATGTACGGACCTCACAGTGCGGCAGAAATGGTGTTCCTCTGCTTGTCCCCACGCTTCAGGAAACAGAATGGGCTCTCAGGACCCCGGCTTCCCTGTTGGGATGGCAACTCCTGGTGACGGTTTCTGGAATAAGGGCAGAGCCAGCGCTCAGCACTGATTCCTTACTCTCCCTGTGGGTCGCATCCTGTCTACCACGCAAACATTTCCAAGACAGGAAGGTCTTTGAAATGAGCAAACAGTGCCCAGGAGGGTGTGCATTCAGCAGAATACAGTCCCACTTGTTTTTTCTGCTAGACTTACTCATTGGTGGGTCCAGCATCGTGGGCTCCGTGAGTGACGTCCTCCATTATGCGCATGCGCCAAGTTGAGCTCTGCCTTCCTTTCTATAGCTAGAAGTCTAACCCGAGCTAGAAGTAGCTAGAAAGTATAAAACCTATAGCTAGAAATATAACCCGGAGCGCCTAGCATTTGTTTTCTAGAGTACAGTTGAACTAGGTTAATGCTCTCCCCGCTTCCCTTTGAAGTGCAGATTCAGAACCTCTAAGGGAGCTTGTAAAGATACAACAAGAATACAGCCCTTTCCTTCCCCTTAGAAGAACACGGAACAAACAGACCAGGAAACCTGGTCTCTGAGGTCAGGAACAAGCGGCAGGAGTCGGGAAGCATCCCTCTGCAACGCGTGACTTCGTAGTGTGCAAAACCACGCCAAGCTAATCTGGTGCAGCCGGGGAGGAGGGGAGCCTCCGTCAGAGTCTGTCGTCTGTGAGCCAGCCACCTCATCTCTCCAGCTGTTCCTGAGTGTGTGTGAGTGTGTGTGCGTGTCCCAAAGGAAACAAAGATGTAGAAGAAAATGAAGACGTTGGAGCCAGCAGCCAGTTCCTGCCAGCGGGAACAATGGGTGCCATTGTGCTTCTCCAGGGGCACGAGACACCCATGCATGCTGCGCCAGCTGAGGGCCTCGCCATGGGAACATCCAGATGCACTCTTTCAGAACCCGTCCAGGGATGTCAGGGCGCGGCCAGTTTCTTGGTGGCCTCTCCAAGGGAGAGAAAATGCAAATACTGTGCTTGCTCCGTAGCTTCCTCCAAACCAGTGCGAGCCTTTCTCAGTGCCAGGCTCACACGTTCCTCTCGATAGTAATTAAAAACAGTCCGGGTTTTGTTTTAGGAAAGCTCCCCAGGACAGTAGCCAAACTTTCACCAAACATTCTCTCCCCCCCCCCTCTCTCTCAGAGAGGGGTGGGAGATGACTACTTCATGTGATTTCCTGCCCTCCCTGGAATTGTGCTGGAGTGTCAGGAGACATGGCGCGCCTGCCTGCCTGCCTGCCTGCCTGCCTGCCTGCCTGCCTGCCTCAGCTCTTCCCAGCATCCACCTCAGGCCAGCGCCTTGGCTCCTCTGAGTAACTGCCTTACAGTGGAGAAAATATCTACCCTGTGGGTCTGGAGACAGGACCCTAGTGAAAGGCTGCCTGTGGATGAAGTCCGGACACTGAAAAACATCTCCGACGTGCATTTCATTGAACTTGACCTACCCCGTTAAAAGCTGAACAACTCCGGGACAGTTGCACCGCCTGAGACCCCAGCCTGGCCCTACCCGCCTTGCTACACCCAGCGGAGAGCTGGGGTGGGCAGTCTGGCTGGCATGGGTATTTCCATCCGGGTAGAACCATGTGGCTGGAGGTGGACGGTTTGTCCTTCCCCTCCCCTCTAGCCTGTTCTCCTAAGGGTGGTGTCTGCATCCACTGCTCACAGCCTATTCTTTCTATTGTTCGTGAAGGCAGGTTTTTTTTTTATTGTTTTTAAAATGGTATTTCTTGCCGGGCGGTGGTGGCGCACGCCTTTAATCCCAGCACTCAGGAGGCAGAGGCAGGCGGATCTTTGTGAGTTCGAGGCCAGCCTGAGCTACCAAGTGAGTTCCAGGAAAGGCGCAAAGCTACACAGAGAAACCCTGTCTCGAAAAACCAAAAAAAAAAAAATGGTATTTCTTATTTTTGTGTGTGGAGAGCAGAGGACAGCTCTTGGAAGGGGATTCTCCGCTTCTGCCTCACTGAGAAGCAGGGTTTCTCCTGTGTCTTTCTGTCTTGCTGCACACGTGGGTGGGGTAGCTAGCCTGGCTCTTCTGTTATCTCACTGTGGTAGTGCTAGGATGACAGCTGTTCACCACTGCGTCTGGCTCTTAGCGGGGACTTAGGGGAGCGGACTCAGGTATCACACTTGGGAGGTAAGCTCTTTAACCCACTAGTCATCTCTCTGGCCCTGCTTTTTTATTTTTAATCTATTTATCCATCTACTTATTCTTTTTAAAATCTATTTATTCTATTTTTGTGCATATGTATGTTAGTTTTTTTTTTTTTTTTGTCAATTTGACAAAAGCTGGAGTCATCTGGGAAGAGGGAACCTCAACGTAGAAAATGACCCCCGTCAGATTGTCCAGCAGACAACTCCATGGGGCATTTTCTTGAATAACGATTCGCGTGGGAGGGCCCAGCTCACTGTGGACAGTACTGCCCCTGGGCAGGTGGTCCTGCGTTGTGTAAGAAAGGCAGCTGAAGGCCAGGCATGGCGGTACTTGTCTTTAATCCCAGCACTCGGGAGGTGGAGGCAAGTGGATCTCTGAGTTCAGAGTCAGCCTGTTTTACATAGCAAGTTCCAGGACAGCCAGGGTTACACAGAGAGACTACATTTGTCTCAAACAAAACAAAACAAAACAGAACAAAACAAAAAAACAAACAAAGAATGAAAAGTAGCTGAGAAGTCCAGAGAAAGGACACCAGTAAACAGCATTCCTCCACGGTCTCGACGTTAGTTCCTGCTCTGACTTCCCTTCATGATGGAAGATGAAATAGACTTCTTTCCCAAGTTGCTTTCGGTCATGGTGTTTATCACTACAATAGAAAGCAAACCAGGACTCAAACTCTCTCTCTGTCTCTGTGTGTGTGTGTGTGTGTGTGTGTGTGTGTGTGTGTGTGTATGGTGTGTTTGAACAATAAAGTTTCCATAAACTTTCTAACCCAATTCTCAGCTCCCTGCAGTTGGCTTTCAAACCTCCATTACTGCCTGGATGTGTTGGCACAAACCTGTGGTCCCCATACTTAGGAGGTAGAGGAAGCTAAATAATAAAAACCTGCTTTATTTTATTTCTTTATTTTTGGTGTGTGTGTGTGTGTGTGTGTGTGTGTGTGTGTGTGTGTGTATGTATGTGTGTGTGTTAGGCTTGGTAGTGCATGCCTCTAATCCCAGCACTTGAAAGTAGAGAAAGATCAGGATGGAAGGTCCTCTTAGGTACATAGCAAGTTCAAGGTCAGCCCAGGCTACCTTGAGACCCTGTGTCAAAAACAAAGCATGGCCTTCGAGATGGCACAGTGGGTGAGGGTGCTTGCCACCAGTTCTGATGACCTGAATTTGGGTCTCAGGACCCACGTGACAGAAGGAGAGAGCAGACTCTGGGAAGGTGTCTGCCGATCCCCACAAGTGCACTGTGGCCAGCATACAAGCACACACACACATACCAATGCACAACAAATAAGTAAATGTGATTCAAAATTTAAAAGCAGAGGAATAAAAAGCCCACCTGCCCACCTCTGCCTTCGGGAATCTCAGAACCTTCAATTCGGCCTGTTCTGTCCAGAAGCAAATCTTTGCCTTCAAGTTATTCCAACGCCCAACAATGACAAGTCAGCACGGAACTTTTTCACCCTGATTCCTCATTTCCGATTCTAACTTGGTGTGAACCAAATTGAGTCCCTTAAGAGTTTTTGTGCTGAGGCCTGAATGTTCAATGGGACCTCTGCTCTTGGAGACAGGCCTTGAAGTGGGTAGTTAGGTTTCTGAGGGCTTAAGAGTGGGGCCCTTATCCATAAGATTGGCGTCCTTGTAAGAGGAGGTCTGACCTGGAGAGACGCCTCAGCCGTCAAAAGCACTAACTGCTCTTCAGCAGACTCAGGTTTGGTTTCCAGCACGCACATGGAGGCTCACAACTGCCTATAACTCCAGTTCCAGGGGGATCTGACGCCATCTTCTGGTCTTTGTTGGCCCTGCACACATGTAGTACACATATACTCTCAGGCACACACATACATACATATAAAATGAAATAAATAAATATTTTTAAAAAAGAAGAGGCCACACCAGAGGCCCTGGTTCTGTCTTTTTTTTTTTTTTTTTTTTGCTATTGGTTTGGAGCAGAGTACACAGGGCACTCATTGAGACTTCAAGGTTCTTGTGTCCTGGAACAGAGAATTGGCCCTGGGGATACATGGACAGTGATAGAATTAGAAATAGTTAAGGAGGAGAAGGGCACTTATTCCTGAGAATGGAGGTGGCCAGAGGACTGGGAGAGGCCTATGGCTCAGGGGCCTTGAGCCATGAGTCTCATTATATAGCCCCACCTTCTCAGGCATGGAGGGGCTTTTTCTGTGCATGATGTTTCACTATTTGTAGCCCTTGGTTGGAGGGGTTTTCAGTCTTCCTCTGACATTGGTTTACTTCTCATGTCAATCTTTTTTTTTTTTTTCCTGTTCTTTTTTCAAGACAGGGTTTCTCTGTGTAGCTTTGCTCCTTTCCTGGAGCTCACTCTGTAGCCCAGGCTGGCCTCAAACTCACAAAGATCCGCCTGGCTCTGCCTCCCAAGTGCTGGGATTAAAGGCGTGCGCCACCACTGCCCGGCTCATGCCAATCTTAAAACAGTATTTTTACTAGCTGGGCATGGTAGACCACACCTTTAAACCCAGCACTTGGAAGGCAGAGGCAGGAGTTCCAGGTCAGCCTGGTCTACATAGTGAGTTCCAGAACAGCCAGGACTATGCAGAGAGACTTTGTCTCAAAAAAAAAGAAAAAGAAAAAGAAAAGAAAACTAACTTTCTCTCTCTCTCTCTCTCTCTCTCTCTCTCTATATATATATATATATATATATATATATATATATATATATATATATATACAAATAGTTTAACCCCCACACAAGATATTATTGCGGTATTTTAGAACAATGAGTATTTTCGCAGATTCTCTTTTTCTTGTCTCTCTCACCCGCGGTTACTCCTAACATCTCTTGTAAACACCCCCCCCCCATTCTGCCCCATGAGTCTCTTTTCCTCTTTCAGGAGAAAAAGGACACATGAGTCACACATCAATTATGCCTCTGGAGCCTCTCTCTCCAATTCTAGTCTTCATGCCTCAACTCCACTGAGACGGAAGGCCCTAGAGCAAGTCGGTCTGCTCAGCTGGGATGTCCTCTCTGCTAAAGCCGACAGGCCAGACGGAGATCTCATGGGACTTTATGCGGTTCGGAAAGAGGACAGGGTGAAAAACCAGTGAGCTCTGCTGGCACCTTGCTCTTGGACTTCTACCCTCCAAAACCGTTGGAAAATAAATGTCTGTCGCTTAGGCTATTTGGTCTGTGGTGTTTTCTGTGGTCACCAAAGCAACGTCGTGTACAACCTGTTCCTGAAACCCAGTCCATAAAACGGCCCTTGAAAGTTCTTTCTGGAGTCTCTCTTGCCTCTCTGCTCCCAGGCTCTCTGCTCTTACACTTGGATTCCAGTCTCTGCTATTGGTGAAATTGTTAAGGCCACTCCACGTAGTTAAAAGGGAGGTTTAGCCGGGCGGTGGTGGCGCACGCCTTTAATCCCAGCACTCGGGAGGCAGAGGCAGGCGGATCTCTGTGAGTTCAAGGCCAGCCTGGTCTACAAAGCGAGTTCCAGGAAAGGCACAAAACTATACAGAGAAACCCTGTCTCGAAAAAAAAAAAAAAAAAAAAAAAAAAGGGAGGTTTATTTTGTGGGGTAACTTACAAGTGAATGGATAGCTTACAGAGTCTGGGAAAGGCGTGGCACAGTCCAGCGGTGTTCTCTGGAGAACTCTGCTTGGTTTACCTCCAGCAGGTCCAGGGTCCAGGAATCAAGAGAGGTGGTGCATCCGGATCTTGGGTCTTCAGGGTCCTCTCTTGGCCCTGCCTTGTAGATGTGACGGTTACTGAAGCCTCAACGGGGGGCTGGAGCTTCCAGGTCAGAGCTGGAATGGCTACCCACTCTGCTTTGCATTACCACATCACCTCCTCCATTCTTCCCTTCATCTGAGAGTCTAAAACCCCAGCTTCACCTTTCTATCAGTTAGGATAGGCTAGGTTACGCCACAGTAACAACCGACCCCAACCCTCAGTGGCTCAGCGCGTATGTTTACTTGTTTATAATCTGTTTCCATCATGGACTGGCTGTGGCTCTGGCTGTGTCCCAGGATGTTCTCATTCTGGACCCCCAAGCTGATGAATGGAGCAGTTCCTGTTTGGGGCAGTGTTGTTCTGGCGGCTGAGTGACAGGAGAACATGGTGTATGGTGGGTGACTAACAAAGCCTTTGCCTAAAACTGACATATGTCACACTTCATTTCTGAAAGCTCCATATGCCCCAATCGGAAGTCATCGGGGTGGGGCTGTAGCGCTTCCTTGGAGAAGGAAAACTAAGATGTGTAAACACTGAGACAATCTGCCATGGGACCCGTTTCTGCATCCTCTTCTCTCCTATGGCCCAAGTGCCATATGATGAACTCGTGGCCATCTCACTGCCCTGTGAAGTCCGCTTCCTCCAGCTCAGAGTGATTTCTGTCTTCTGTGACCTTTGATCCTCACCAGTGACCCCCAGACTAAAGTGGTTTTAGATGTCTACCTGCCCATAGCCTTGCAGGTGAACCATGATCCAACCACTGCTGTCTACACCTGGCTGGATCACCAGGTTAGACGAATGACCTCATGTCAGCCAAAATATAAGTTCACAGAGGCTAGAGGCTGGGCCAAACAGAGCCTCTCCGGGGGGTGACAACCATCAGTTAAGCCGGAATATATCTCTTGGGGAGGTGGTTAGAGCTGAGAGGATACCTCGATGTAGTCAGTCAGAACCCTGACAGTCAGAAATCACACACAAGATGGGCTTAGGAGAAAATAGAAACAGAGGGATCAACTCTGAGAGTGAACAGATGCGTAGGAGACAGAGCCACCATGAGGGTGGGTGTGGCCTTCCAGGAGAGAGATGGAGAGGCCTTGCCAAGCCAGGGCTGCCTTGATTGTAGGACTAGCCATGTGGATGGCCACCATCAACTCCCATTTTTCTTGAGACGTTTGTCCTGTCAACAAAACCTTCGAGAAACCTTCCCATGGGTTTAGAGAAACATCATTTTCTCTTGCTCCTGATGAGGTTAGTCTGGCCTCCAGTTTAGACTCTCAATATATTATGAATATATTGTTCATACCCCAGGCACAGTGGAGGCCTCAGTAAGCAAGCTTCCAGAGGCTGACCACCAATATCAAATCCGTTTGGCTCATTATCCTCTCTGTAGCCAAGACTAGAGAATCAACTGAAAGCATTATTTGGGGACAAATAAAAATGAAGCCACAACTTCCTTTCCCAGGAAACAGTCTCGATGCCCACTTAGCCCAAGATTCTGGGTTTCCTGATCACCGTGGGAGGATCAGGGCACGGTGGACTTTAGGAATTGCTGTAGACACCAACCCTCGAAGTTGGGTTCCTTGGAGTAAGCCTCAGAGGTTCCCGAGCCTCAGAGTCAGCCTCTTAAAGCTGGCTTAGCCCCTGGATAAGGCAAGAAGAGAGCGGTAGAAAAGGTAGCACTACCAGCAGAAAAAGAAGCAGCAGAGGCTGGAGCCACAGTTGCCTCTTCCGCCCCTACAACCTTGCCTCAAGGCAGCTTTGTCTTAGACAGTGACATGAGCCCGGCACTTGGTGACAGGCTGGTGACTGGCTTGGTCCAGTGGCCTGTGTTTGTTATGAGTTCCTTCTTCCTCCCCCTTCTGCCTTCCAACACCTCAAGAGGTAAGCAAAGTCAGTTGGGGTGGAGGGAACCCAGGCAGGAGATACGACACCCAAACCAACAACCAGGGGCTCACGTAGCCCAGGCTAGTCTCAAACACATATATAGCTAAGGATGATATCGAACTTCCCATCTTCCTGCTTTTCCCTCCTGGTTGCTGGGGTTGCAGCTGTGAGTCACCCTGTCTCATTTATGTTGTCCCCGGTATTGAACCCAGGGCCTCCTGCATGCTAGGCAAATACTCTACCAACTAAGCTACATCCCCAGCCCCAAAGAATGTCCGTGTATGTTTTTGTGCACATAAAAGAATCATTTCACACAGAAAGTCTGTGGTCAGGCCTTTCCACCTAGCCAGCTAGACACCAGTTTCTGCCAGGAAAAGGGAACAAAGACGGGTCAGATATATTGATCCGTCACAGATGGACCTTGCTGATCAACGTCACCCTGATTCTGGGGAAAGACCCCTGTCTTACGTGACTTTCAGCAGTGGGCAGAGAAGGCCGCTGGAAAAAGATTTGGTCTTTCTCCAGACGGAGAGAGGAATCTGGGTTTTCTGACTGTCGGAAGACTCCTGGCCTACTGTGGACGGATGTCCAGGAATGGGCTGAGAAGAGACTAGGGGCCTGTTCCTGTGGAGTCTGTGCCATGTTTGAAAGTAGCTCAGTCTGGGGCAGCCGCCTGTGACAGACACCAAGGGTGTACACACAGAAACTGACAGACAAAATGAGCTGGGTGTCTGTCTGTCTGTCAGCACGAGTGTCCAGCACAGCCTTGTATGGATGGAGCCCAACCTCCAGCCCACCAGCTTTAAAATGCCCGGCTGAACCCATGGAGCGTGCCTAGCAAGTTAGAGGGCCATATTGTCTACTTCCCGGCTGCCGATCAAGCGTAAGCTAGTTAACCACCTTCTTCCTCCGTTTCCTCGTGTGTGAGACCAGCCTCAGGACTGGGACACGAAGCTCTCAGAAGTTTCTGGCACTCAGTAAGCATGGTTTAAGCTGTGGTTTCTGGTGCTGACAGGCTTCCAGAAGGAGACACTCTATTCTCAGAGAGACGCCTCCCTGGGAGGCCTTGAAGTAAGCCCCGCCCTCTTTGACTTGCTGCCCCTCAGGAGGAAGTGGGGACCGCCTGGCATTCCTCCAGATCCTGGAGTGAGGCTGAGGAAACCTGTGGAGACCCTTCCTCTGTCCCTTGGAGGGACTGTGTGACCGCTTGCTCCATTTGGGGGCATTTCAAGATGTGTGGTGCAAGAGATAGGCCTCACACTTCCAGAGGCCAGAGGGCCAAGGTCAGGCCCAGTCAGGGCCGGTCCTTTCGGAGGACTGTAGGGATGTTGGCTTCCTGCCGGTCCCCACTTAACTGCCGGTGGCTGCTGGCTGTATTTAGCATTCCCTGGCTTGCAGGCTCATCGCTGACCTTTGCTTCCCTGTCACTGATGGGTGCTGACCCCACGTATCTGCCACCAAATTTCCCCGTTTATAAGTGTATGAGTCACATTACATCAGGACTGATTATAATGACACATTCTGACTTGATTACCTCTCTGAAGACCCTGTCTCCAAATGAGACCATATTCTCGTTACGAGGGTTTCAGACGTTCACCTGGTTTTGGAGGAGGAGGGGGAGGTGGGGCCTCATCTTAACCTTGAGTTTGCCTCTTCCTGACAACGGGGACTTTTGTCAGAGGAACCACTGGGGGAACTCAGAGGATGCTTTGGGCTGAGAGATCATTCCTGGGGCAGAAGCTCTGAGGGGAGCCAAAGAAAGGGCCGGGGGAAGAGGGGTGTGTGTGTGTGTGTGTCTGTGTGTGTGTGTGTGTGTGTGTGTGTGTGTGTGTGTGTCTGTCTGTCTGTGTGTGTGTGTGTGTATCTCTGTGTATATGTGTCTGTGTCTGTGTGTGCCTCTGTGTGTGTATGTGTGTGTGTGTGTGTGTATCTGTGTGTCTGTGTGTCTGTGTCTATGTGTATCTGTGTGTATATGTGTCTGTGTCTGCCTCTGTGTGTGTGTGTGTGTGTGTGCCTCTGTGTGTGTATGTGTGTGTGTCTGTGTGTGTGTGTGTGTAGGACACAGGTTGATGTCAGGTGTCTTCCTCTTGTGCTCTAAGACCTCTCACTTGTCTCTCATCAAGAAAGCTTGTGCCTTGCGCCCCCTGCTCATTGCATAAGGACCTCTTCCCTGAAAACCAAACGGAAAGCCCCATGAGGGCTACCTCCCTTGCTGGCACCTAGTAGATCCTCAATAAATATTTGTGAAGTGACTGATCTCGAGACGCCAGGATACCATTCGGATGACAGTTTCAAAGACATTTCCAGTGAGACTCTTCTCTTGAGCTGACTTCCCCAGCACTGACAGGACAAGGCCATCCATCTCAGGCTGTATACCTACCTGCCAGGACCAGGGCACCCAGAACAGCCCAGGGCAGAGCTGGGCTGTCGGGCAGGCCCCTGAGAACTCCTGTGTCCAGGGTACGGTTCACAAAACCAGCTCCAGCCAGGGGCACACCCAGGGTGGCAAAGCAGAAAACGCCCCGTGGTTTTAGATCTGAAAGTACAACCCATTGCTCTGTGGGTGGAGAGGAAAAGTGGGTTCCCGCCCTCTTCTGGGCCCCACATCATCCTCAGGCCCCAAAAGGAAAGGAAAAATCAAAGAGCTGTCAACACTGTGGATAAATTGGGTCACACTCAGCTTAATGAGAACAACCAACCCTGCCCCATCTTGCTCACAAACCTCCCTAAAAATCTGGAAATAATCAGCATGAGCTGTTCAGCCTTTGGACCAGTGGCTCTCAACCTTCCTAATGCTGCGACCCTTTAATACAGCTCCTCATGTCGTGGTGACCCTGAACCATAAGATTATTTTCGTTGTTACTTCATAACTGTAATTTTGCTTCTGTTATGAATCTTAATGTAAATCTCTGTGTTTTCCCATGGCCTTAGGCGACCCCTGTGAAAGGGTCATATGACCCCAAAGGGGTGGTGACCCACAGGTTGAGAACTGATGCTTTAGGTTTTTGGAAACAGAATCTTCCTGAAGCCAGTTTTTAAAAGGAAAAAGTCCATTTTTAGGGTCTAGAGATGTAACTCAGGTATAGAATACCTGCCTACCGCACTCAAGGTTCAGTTTCGCAGCACCACATAAAACAGGGTGTGGTGATGTAAGCCTGAGATCCCTGCACGTGGGAAGAGGGAGAAGGAGATGCTGAGGTTCGAGGCTATATAAAAAAACTGAGGCCAACCTGGGCTACACGGGAAAAGAAGAGGAAAGAAAACAGTCCATTTTAGCCCGCAGTCAAATTAAAAGTCAGGGCCCAGCATCTGCGTGGCTCTCAAACCATCATTTAAAACTCTTCCAGCTGGGCTGGAGACAGTCTTCCTGTCTGCAGCCTCCTAAAGAGGAAGCAAGGGACGGCGCCCTCTACCTCCTGAAAGCGCAAGAGTGCCCTCAGATAGCCCTGTGCGGCCTCAAGGGTTCAGGAGATGGGGGATCCCCCAACCTCCCCAGGCCCCGGGAGAGGAGACAGTGAGATGAACAGTGAAGACACATCTTCACGTTGGCAGACAGGAAAAAGAAAAAAAACACCCCTGTATTCTGTTCCTCAGCCTTCACCACCATGACACCATCAAGTCAGAGTGATCCGGGCAAAGGCCAGCTTCTACTGACCGAGAAACTGAAAGTGATTCTCGGGTTGGGGGTTTTGAGGGACAGGGAATGCTGTGCTAGTTTCCCCTTCTTGGTTTATGAACAGTAAGTGTTCATCTGTGAGTCAGTTGTTCAAGCATGGTGAACTCGGGATCATTTACACTAAGGAGGATCGGTCAGTTCTGTAAATCAGGGTTGCCCTTTCAAATAAATCACTTTATAAAGTTAGGAGAGAGACAGAGAGAGAGAGAGAGAGAGAGAGAGAGAGAGAGAGAGAGAGAGAGAGAATGTGTGCACACACAGGTCTGTATATGCAGATACCTGTGGAGGTCTAAAGAGGGTGTCAGACCCCCTGGAACCGGGGTTACAGACAGACGTGAACAGCCATGTGGGTGCTGGGAAGTGGCCTCTGGAACGAACAGCCCTAAACGTCTTTCCATGAAATCACGGGGTTGGTTTGTTTCCCCCTGCCCCCCAAAAGTTACTTGATTTATCAGGAGCTGGGAGAGACCTGGAGAGGATCATGGGTAAAGGTCATTCTTGACATTACCTTAGAGTCAGTATTCTCTCTGAGGAGATGCCAATGGATTCCAGTTCTGTCCGGCCCGTGACCGGAAGTGACCTTCACTGCCTGGTATGAAGGGCACCGGGAGCCCAACTTCCTGAAGCGGCAAGTCCTTTTTCTCACGGACAGGCTGAGGCAATGGTTGTAATGGTGGCGAGCCATTGCAGAAGGAGACCAGACAGCCTGATAATCTGGGGCTGGCCTCCTTCTCGTCTCCCCCGCCCCCAAAGAGATGCGTGAGGCCTCAGATGACGTCTCCAGGCTAGCGGTCCCCTCTACCTCCGGATTCATTTCCAGAGGTCAGAGGAGGCTGAAAAGGTAGGCCTTTACTCTGAGGGCTGGCCTGGACTAGCAGGTGCTTTAGGCTTACATGGGGAGCCTGGGGCCTGGAGGGCTGCTGCGTGGCCCGGTCTGTGCAACAGCCTTTTCTCCCCGAGTTGGTACCTGGAGACGCTGGGCTAAAACTGCAGGTGGTTGTGCCGAGTCTGCGTGGGAAGGGTCTCCACAGTGTCTTGGTACCATCCTGCCGCAACAGGGGCCTCAGGAGCTGTCTGCTGGAGGCAGGCCTGTGGGAAGATATCAGTGAGAGGCTGGGGAGCTGGGAGAACTGCCCTTCAGCCCCGGGAGAACCAGAAAAGGATGCCTGGGTAAGTACTGTGAGGCCAGACCTCCGCTCTCTTCCCCCTCATCAGCCACATTTCTTGCAGCCAAAAGGCCCCAGGGCCACACCCAGGACAGTGTCAACCCCACCACGAGAGCACTCCTCTGGGGACCTAGGGTCACAGTGGATCTTTGTTTCTCAGCATATGAAGGAAACGCTTCTGCGGGCTTTAGACACACTCCTGGGCATATATACACTCTCCCAAATGCCCGGAGGGTATCAAAGGCTGGTTGTTCCTTTTGGAAGAAGTATTGGAAGTACTTGAAGGCTTCCGCCCCGTTTGTTTATTGAAGCAGGATCTTGTGTAACCCAGGCTGGCCTGGAATTCATTGTGTAGTCAAAGATGACTCGGAACTCTCTCTCCTCCTGTCTCTACCTCCCACACACCTGGGTCACTGGCCTTTACCACTCCATCAAATTGAGGACTTCTGTTCTTAAGGCCTGACACAATTCAGGTCAAGGATCCAAGGCCACTGCAGAGAAGGCCTTACCATCCCACAGGGCCTCACGTTGGAAAGAGTCACTGGCCCAGTACCGGTGACCCCTAAAGACACGAGCATGCACCCAGTTCAGGAAAACACTGCAGATACCACACTTCTGCCTGTGTTTACCATCTCATCGGAGGCCAGTGACACCAGGGCCCTTCCCCGGGCTGCACTCTGCCTCCCTAAGCCACTTCCTGTTTCTTTTTCTAGGTTATAAGTTAGTATGAGTCACTCCGTCAGGAGGTCCAGAGTCCAAGGCTGCCTCTTGGGGAGGCAGTGGAGGCAGGGACTGGGAAGGCCAATGCACCTGTCCCTTCTTAAGAAAACACACGTACCGTCTTTAGGAATGCTGATGCCATCAGTGGCTTGGGAAATCTGCTGGTCTGGCTTGTGATTTCTCTGCTGATCTCACTCTAGGCCATCAGTTCTCAGAGGCCCTCGGGGCAAGTGTACGGTTTTTTTTTTTTTGAAGACTTTTTGCCGACCTCCCCAGCTAATCCTTAGGCAACAGCTAGGAGTCCAGTAAAGACGTGGACCAGAGGCCATTCAAAAGCATTATTTTTCAGTAACTAAGTTTCAAAACAAGGAGCAGCTCAGACACAAGCCAGCCTTCAGCAGCCTGGGTTCTCGTGACGTCAGGGCAGGAACAGAGATCTTGCACAGTTCTGCTGGCCTCCCTTACAGTTTCTTAGCAGCTTGCTCCTGCTGACTTTGCTGTATGCTGGGAAGGGCTGCTGTGCTGGAACAGTAAATGCCACGGACAAGACACTGGGAGATGTGGTCAAAGCCAGTGTGCCAAGTCAGCACCGAGATGCTATTTTTGCCTTCTAATTCTATTCCCTGGTGTCCGCCTCTACCCCGTTCCCCCATATAAAACTGTCTTCTCTGCTAGGATGGGTAAGGGACCTTGTATTCAGAGGTGATGCTGGGGCAGGGAGCTTGGGGCTGGATTCAGGAGAAGGTGGCTCATTTTTTGGACACCTTTTTTTTTTTTTTTTTCTGAAGGAAGGACTAGAAGGGAGGGTGGGGAACAGAGAAAGATCCAGAAGTTCAAGCCAGCTTGGGATGCAGTAATGGGGTGACTGTTCTGAAAGGAGTCAGGCATGCAGAGTCCCGTTCTCTAGTGATGGGCTCTCCAAAGACAGACACAGGCACACTGCATCTGTCTGTGCAGAAGAGCCGTGGCTTTCCATGGGAATCTGCAGAAAAAGGGACACACAAGTGCCATACTTATTATTGGATTATTGAAGATACAGAGAAAGGAAGTCTCAGGCACCAGTAAATCCTTATGTTAAGCTACATAGACTTGGGGAGTGTTTGTTTTAATGTTTAGTCTACCCCAGCTGATGTAGGTAGGATCAAAGTCCTTAGAAAGGTCACAGGTTTTGCCCATTATTTGGAATATATCCAGAAAATGATGATAGTTGCTGCTGTATAACAGTAACAAAACACCTACCCCCTTATAGGCAATACTATTCTCCAATAATAGAAGATTTTATTATTACTGAATAATTTATTCAGTAAATAAATGATAATATAACTCTGCAAAGAAATATTACATTAGACACTTAATATCATTGAAATATATTTACTGATGTGAGAAAACCCTTAATGAAGAAGAGAAACAAAGACGACTGGTGTTTTAGTCACTTTTCTGTTGCTATGATGACACACCAAGCAAACACAACCTAGGGGAGAAAAGAGTTTTCTTGGCTTGCACTTGCATGCCAGTGCACCATTGGGGAGAAGAACTAGGGGTGGGAACTCAAGGCAGGGTCGCTGTTTACTGGCTTGTTCCCAGACTTCAAGATCGGACTTGCTCTCCCTGTTTTTACTGTGGACAAGCGATGCCCCTCTGGGCTCAATTCCACCACCATAAGCTAAATGCCTGCTGCTTTATGGTCTCAGCTAGGAGCCACCCTTCTGCCCTTCTTGCTCAGGGCTCACAACGCTCTGGCTTCAAGGGAAGAAGTGTTTCTTCAACACAGTGATTTCCAGTGTTTTCTGAGGGTTGCTGGACCTCGGGACTCTCTTCTCTTTGGGGTCCTAATTTGGATGACTTTGGCAAGCTCTTGCACAAGTCCCGCTGCCCCAGGGTGGGTGGGCACAGCCTAACTCTAGGTCTCCAAGCAGAAATTAGCAGTGTGGTCACAAGACAAACTGAGAGCCTGAAGCCTGGGGCCTGACCTGCAAGATCGGCATCTCCACAGTTCTCTCCACGCTCACTTTCAAAAGTGCTTTAGGGTTTGGTGCTGTGTTGCCTTCCAAACACACGGTCATAACAAAATTAAATTGAAATTCCAGTTTGTTTTTCCTCTGCCCTGTTCTCTCCCTGCCCTCCTCAGCACATCCTTTCCTGTCAAGGAAGGTTCTTTTCTGTTCTACGAGGAGACTAGATAGCAGCCATAGGTTTGTGTGTAGTATGATAGAATTATTTCAATCAACCCTGCTGTGTTTTCAGCAAACCATATGCAAAAAAAAAAAAAAAAAAAAAAAAAAAAAGGAAGAAAGGTCTCATTTTTCAAGAGAGAGTTCTGGAAAGCCACACTAGCCAGAGGGGCCCTCTATGCAGCAAATGAGAAACGAGGCCAGGCTTAGTTTAGGAGCTGAGCCCTCTGAGAGAGCCTCCATGAAAACCATCATTCTCCTACGAAACTGTCCGCAGGCCCAGCCAGCATCAGTCCCCAGGAAGGCTCCTCGGGACAGACCAGCCCACATCAGCCTTTGATGTTTCCTTCTCATAGTGAAGAGGCTGTATCTTACCAGCTTCCCATTTAAACATATAGCATGGGACCGGTGGGCTGGCTCAGTGGACAAAGGAGCTTGCTGCCAAGCCTGACGACCTGAGTTCTATCCCCGGGTCCCTCAGGGAGAAAGGAGAAAACTCACTCCCGGGATTTGTTCTCTGTCTGCCACACAACACACAGAAAGAAATAAATGTAATCAAAGATTTAAGATAGACCCAGCTCTCCCTTATCCGGAGAGGATCTGTTCAAAGAGCTCCAGCGGACAGAGCTAATTCTTTGTGTGTAGCGTGCTTTTGTCTCACATGAAAATTCTGTGGGCTCGGGTATAACTCACTGGGTAGAGCGCTGGCCTAGCACACACAACGCCTTGGCTTCAAGTCCCAGCACTGCCTAAAACAGAGAGCAGCTCAGTGCCCGGAAGCCCGGCACTCAGAAAGTCAAGGTCAACCTTGGCTACTTAGTGAGTTCAAGGCCAGCCTGGATTACATGAGATGATGCCTCAAAGCCAACACACACACACACACACACACACACACACACACACACACACACACACACACACACATCTATGCTTGGATATTTATGCTAAGTGTAATTTATAAATTAGGTGCGATCATAGATTAGCTAATAGTAAGATGAAGCAATCTCTTGATCTTGCTGTGACAGTCCATAACTCAGATGGCTACTGCATGACTAACAGGGAGGTATAGGTTTGGCATTGTCTATGAACAATCTTTGGATTATATCCAACCTTAATAGCTGACACCACAGAAAGAGAACCCGGCAGGGTGCAGGGTGTAATCCAAGTGCTCTGGGCTCTATACATGGATACATTACAGAGTCACGTCAGTGCCAAACTGAGAATGACTTCCTGCCACCAGCTTCTCAAGACCCCAGCCCCTTAAAGATCTCTTCTCTCAAGCATGCAGAACACAACAGAGCCCTGGAGAACGAAACACAGGCTTTGTAGGAGGAATGCTGTGTGTCGTTGATCAAGTTCCTTGCTTCCTCTGGTTCCTTATTTGTAAAACAGTCTCAAGACTCATGGTGAAAATTAAGGGAGAAAATTCACACAACATACGTCACCCTCAAAGTCAGTGCTCCAGGGCATGGAAATGGTTCCCAGCCCTGAAGCCCCTGTGGGGAGACGCTCCTCTGTCCTCCCCCATTGACTCTGGTATCTGAAGCTGCTTGGCCAGCGGACCTGGGATAAGGGACCGACAGGTTCCCTACTCCAAGTCTCAAGAAACTGTCGTGTCTAGGTCCTGCCCTATTCCTGGAACCAGATAACCATGCCATGAGGGGACCTGCGACACAGAGCGCTGGAAAGTTCAAGTCAACTGCCAACATCAAGTGTTGTTTCACATGACTTCAGCGGCAGCCGCCACCAGAGTGAAGTGAAAGAGGGAGGGAAGTGATGTAAGCGCAGTACAAAAATCAATAATTAAGAATTTCAAAGCAATGGAGCGTTACTCCACAGCAGCTGGGCTCTGAGTGGCTGTCCAGGCTTACATCCACAAAGCTGGCCCGGAGTCACAGCCTGACCTTGTGTCACGGCTACGTATGTTTGCTCGAGTCCTGCAAATCTTGGGATACTCCTTCTGGTAATTGCATAATTTTAATCTGAAGACTCACCTCCCTAAACATGATTTCAACGGGGTCAACACCACGCTAGGGGCGGGCCTGTGATCTGTCCTGACCAATAAGAGCATTGCATCCTGCGGGTTATCGTTGGTTCGTGGAAGGGTGCAGTAGCATGACCAATGAGAACCGAGGCTCAGAACTTTGCCACAGGAAGGGAGCTGACTGCTGGAGATGGAGCGGCAAAGCTGGCTGGAAGGAAGTGAGCTTAGCGTCCCTGGGACACCAGCTGGGAAAGCATCCCTGAGGCAAAGCCGGTGCTGATAAAGTAAGCTGAGATGATGAGGTGTCAGAGCAGAATCCTGCCGGCATCATTCAAATGGGCAATCGGGCTGGCCCAATGGCCTTTGCTGACTGTCTTTTTTCCTTCCCTCCTCCCTCCCCTCCTTCCTTCCTCCACCCCCACTGTTCTGTATGAACTAATACATTTCCTGTTTGGTCTCAACTAGCGTCTGCTGGGTTTTAACCACTTGAAATCAACAAGGACCTGACTACATAGGCTGGGGCTCAATGAATGAATGAATACCTTTCAGCTGGAACACGAGGCCGCCAACCTTGAAGGAGTCAATTGTCAGGTTCTCTCACATGCCTTTGCTCAGTTCCATCTGACTGGAGAGTCGGAGCAAGAAACAAAATAGCCCAGAGAGACTGCCGTTGAGTTATTAAAAGTGAGAATTTAGCAGTATGTTAAGACTTCAGCTCTTAGGTGTGTATGTAGAGGGAGTCAAGAGTGAAAGGTGCACACTCTTAATTCCAACACTCGGGAGGCAGAGGCAGGCAGATCTCTGTGAGTTCGAGGACAGCCTGGTCTACAAATCGAGTTCCAGGACATCCAGGGCTGTTACACAGAGAAGCCCAGGTGTGTGGGTGTGCGGGTGTGTGGGTGTATGCATGGGGGGGTGGGGGGGATGGAGAAAGAGAGAGAAAGGAAAAAGAAAAGAGAAGGCAATTTTGCCTTGGGGATTTGAAAACAAAACTTTAATGTTAAACGTATTTTCTTCTTGAAATATGAACAAAATGGCAATGAAGTGTATTGTTTCATAGGCTTTAAAAGGATTTGATGCAGGCCACTTTACCCTTCTGGACCAGCCCCATGAACTAACTCTGCAGAAGTCCAGCCCCCTCAGGTGAAGAGCTTTGCAGCAGACACTGCCTGGCTCTATTTCTCTCCTAGACTGAGTTAATCTCATGTAGTCCAAGGTGGCTTTGAACTCACAGAGATCCAGATGGATCTCTGCTTCCCGAGTGCTAGGATTAAAGGTGTGTGCCACCACTGCCTGACCTCTATGTTTAATCTAGTGGCTGGATCTGTCCTCCGATC